>NC_140969.1:22810259-22845259 GCF_056783735.1 Eptatretus burgeri | reverse complement strand
GGCAAAGCAAAAATTGAACGGGGCTTGTGAACATGGGCAGTGGGCATGGCATGGCAAAGGTGAGCAGGCAAACACAGCCCGCAGAAGAAGGCCGCTGCAGGCAAACACAGCCGGCAGACAAACTGGCCGGCACAGGCCTCGAAGAAAAACAGCCAGCAGCTGAACTGGCCGGCACAGGCCTTGCAGCACACAGCTGCCGATGATCCAGCCGGCACAGGCCTCGCAGCAAAACAACAGCTGCCGATGAAGTTGGCCGGCACAGGCCTTGAAGAAAAACACGGCCAGCCGATGGCACAGGCCTTGCAGCAAAACAACAGCTGCCGATGAAGCTGGCCAGCTTTTGCCGTTCAATGGAGGTTGGTGGAGGGAGTGCGGTGGTGCTGGCCACTTGGAAGGCGGGCTCGGACCTACCTTCCTGTCTCCCTCCCAACCTATCGCCTTTGCCTGTCACTGTACATACCCACTCCCTTAATTTGTGAAAAACCAATTTAGCCCCCACTTATTTTTTTTGTTGTTTTTATTTTTACTTCCCCACTAAAAATCGTCCCCTAACCCCCTTTATCGTCCTTGTTCGGCTAACCTATCCTGTCACCTAGCCTACTCCCAACCCCTACGTTCCCTTCCCGGAGGGGAATAAGGGAGAGCTAACGTCCTGTGTCGAGGCCCAACGAAGCCTCAGAATGGCCTCCCCAGAGTTCGGCGATCTATAACCAAAGTGGGTCCAGCGGCCCACAACGACAGCGAGGGGATGGATGGTGCGGAGGGGTACATCTCCTAATCTACCCTAACCATTTAACTGTTAAACTACCCCGGGGCTTTCAACAAGCGCCTCTCGCTTAAACTATTGGTTCTAACAACCCAGATTCCCGTCGCCTGTGTTGGTGTCCTCACAATTTCGGGCCTCACCCCCCAATTTTCTCTCCGTGCCCTCACACGGTCTCCTGGCTGGGACACGTGGCTCCCTTTGGCAGGCACGACCCTCTGCCGAATCTCCCGCTATGGCACCCCCGGGCACTACACTGCCTCCGAGCCTACCAGCTCCCTAACACCGGGAGTGCCCCCCATGGCACCTCCCCTGAAACGCACACGTGGCAGGCCGGCCTCCCGGGCCCCTTTCCGAGGGTCACCCGTGCCCACTGCACTGCCCACGCAGCTAATGGCGCCCCGGGCCCCCGCACCAAGCAGGCGCACCCGTGCCCACTACTCTATCCCGGCCCCCCATGGGCCCATGGCCTACCGCGGCCGACTAGCCTGGTGCCCGGGGTACCCACTCAGCGATACTCACCTTTCGCAGCCACGCTCCCAAGCCCGTCAACAGGGCTCCTGCACCCCTCCAAATGGGTCTCGAGCCTACTTTCCCACCAACAACAAAACAACCTCCATTTTTCAATTTGACTAACCCCCTAACTCACTCTACACTGACCCCGGGGTCCCTTGGGCGGGAGTCACTCCTCCCCCCAATCACTCATCGCACCATGCATTCCCCATTCACTCCACTCACACAGACCCGCTGGCCTCACTCACTCAACAAGTACTCACCTCACAACTCACCAACTCTTCAACACACACACCACTGAACTCTGCCATCCTCCTAACTACATCCCCTAACTAACTCGTGCTCCCACGTCGTCCCTTAAACTACAGCACGTTCCTTTTAACACTACGTAGCTAAGCTACGTCCCCACTACACATTCATAAGTCTATCCATGTCTCCAAATCAATCATTTTATTTCCCAACCTAAATCTGGCTACAATCCCTCTACCTAATCCATTCCACGGACTCCATGAGGACTTACCCCCGCCCCATGAAGTCGGTCTAACTAAGCTAACCCTTCCCCCTAACTAGTTTCCATCCTGTGCCCCGGGTAAGGGGGTCTTTCACCCCTTGCCCAGGAATCCTGTACACCCGAAAGTGAGGCTTGCTTTTTTTTTTTTTTTTTTCCATGCGCAGCACCTGCGCGGCAACTCAGAGCTCGCGCACTTTGCACCTGCCCGTGACGTCATGCAGCTGCACGTGTTCCTCGTCCCTCCTTGGACGGGACCATCCGGCAGAGATACCCCTCCTGCCGGATTCCAACCCCACGTGCAGCCATGACGTCACCGTGCGCATAAAAAAAAAACACAAGCCACACGTCTCGAGGGGTTTCCCACGCGAACACATGTGCTTTGCCCGTTGGAGCTGAACACACACGATCGCGTGGAGAACCCGTCCGCTCCAAATCCGTTTACCTGCCTAAACTTTGTCCGTCCGCGGGATCGGCAAATCCACCGCGTGCGTTTCCGGACCGGGACTTCACTCTCGCAAGCGAGCACGTGGCGGTCTCGTGCGTTGCACAGCACGGACCGCGTGCTCACTGCTGGGTGAACCCGGCACGGTCCTCGAAACAACCACAGCCGCTACCCGGCTTTCTCTCCTCTGTCGCCGTCGTCGTCTCCATTCCACCCACGCACACCTGCGTGTTACGACGCACACAGTCCACACCATCACATTCACACCGGGAGATGCGGCTGCGTGCTCCCGCATGCCAACCGACATCTCCCTCACATACCGCTCTCTCACACACACGGTCTCCCTTGCACACAGCGACCTTGCACACGGCCGTTCACTCACGCGTGCCTCACTACTCTCACACCGTGCCTCATCCACACACGCGGGGGCACTCACCCGCGGTACCTCACTCACACTCCGTGCCTCATCCACACACGGCGTGCTGGGAAGCACGCACTCTGGCACCATCGCCACCACACCACTCACACACGGGGTCGCTTCCACACACGGTGCCGCACTCACACCTTGCACCACACACACAGGGACAACCACACTGGGGATTCGTGTCCCCACAAGGGTCTCCGGGGCCTCTATACCCCCCAAGCTCTCCGTGCACCCGTCCACAGCACTCGTCCCCTCAACCTCGCAAAACACGACCGAACTCACCTGGTCGTGACTCGCCTCAAGGGGGCATACTCCCTCCCCTCGTTCCTGGAGGAGGCCATCCAGCTGCTCGCACCGGGTCCCAACACGCTCCGCGAGCTCACCCCCATTATCCTCCACTACCTCCGTGTGTGTGTGTGCGTCACTTACCCCGTCCTCACCGTGCAGTCTCTCCTCTGTCGTTCCCTTCCCGGCTACCGTCACTGCCAACTCTTCACCCTTTACCTCCCTTGTCTCCACTATTATTTCTGTTGTCGTCACCTCGTGTCTCGTCTCACACGTTTTGGTCTCCCCATTTAATTTTTCCCTTTCGGTCATCGTCACGACCCTCGCCAAACACGTTCCACGAATTATTTTTTCACCCGCCTCCACCGCAGGCCTGTCAGCCGTTGCACCCCCATCCAGCTCGTTTGCTCCCACACGTGGAGTCGCCATTTTTATCTCCCCGGTCACGGCCTTCATGCCCGCCTGCAGGCTTCGGCCCATGTTCTGCGTCTCACCCCGCAGCTTTTTCATTTCTTCCCTCATTTGCTGTGTATTCGCATCCATCGTCGTTTTCACTTCATTTGTATTTGTATCCATCTTTTCGTTCATTTGTTTGTTCATGCCTTTCATTTCGTTTTTCATTTCATTTGTATTTGTATCCATCGTCGTTTTCACTTCATTCATTTGTTTGTTCATTGCCGCCAGCATGGCGCATAGCTGGGCCATGTTGGATGCACTCAGCTGAGCCGTTTCGGCAAAGGTTGGGGAAGGGTCTTGGTGGAGAGGGGGGGGGGAGGTGTCATACACCGCGGCCGCCGCCGCACCCACCTCGGGTCCTGGGTTCAGTTGGGCGAGTCCGTGTTCCTGCACAATCAACATTTCCTGCTCGGGGATTCCATCCTGGACCATGGACTCTACATTACTACACATATACATTTCTAATACCCCCGGCTCCCGCTCGCCTTGAGACGCCATCTTGCTTCTCGTGAAGGGTTAATTTCGCCTCGCTCGTAATTTGGAGGGAATCGGGGGTCGCTTCTCTCACCCCTGGACCGATTCCCGTAAATTTAGCCGGAGACAGGAGAGCCCGTTTTCCTGTTCTCCGATACCAGTGCCGCGAGGAGGGCGATGAATTTGTATCGCACGACCTGACACCAGTGTTGCGGTCTTCGCGCCCGCCGGCGTGCGACGGCCACGTAACTCGAATCGCGGCGCGTCGCCCACCGGACGGACAATCCAGTCGTGACCCTCTCGGACTAACGCCGGGAACCAGTCACGGGTGGACCTTTCGGTCTCACCGCGATCGAGCCAATCAGCCCCCGCGTGGGATAGGGTTGCTCGCCAAATTCGAACTACCTAAGTACCCACGCGGAGGGTAGACCGGGCGATCGCACCTCGCCGCAGGTCGACTTCGGACACGGGCCACTTAAGCGACCCGTTCCGTACTATCAGAATAACCGAGCGGTGTTATCGTCGACCTCGACGGTTCGATTAATTATCGGGCGTATTCAGCCCACTACCAACCCTTCACGTGAAGCAAGATGGGGATTCAATGGAGGAAAAGACGAAGCGAAGCGGGAGAACAGTTCAACAATAAAGCACGTTTATTCTCGGCACACGGGAAGCACACAAATACAATTCCACCAAATGCACACAAAAAAAAGAAAACACAATTCCATTTACATAAAAAGCAAACATAAAAGTGAAAACACAGTGCAGAGCTAATTCCGACTACCGAGCACACGGCAACACTTATACAATTCTACTTCACAGACGGCGCCGACAACACATACCCAAAACCAAGGAAAAGAAATACCCTCAAGAATGAGGTAGGCCTGGGGCCGAGACCTGGTCGGGCCTACCCGTCTGGTGATGAGACGCGGAGCGGCGATGGCCCCGCAACCCGCGGGCCTCGTGGACAGTGCCTGGCAGGGGGTGGGAACGGGGCCCCCTTGGTCGCACTATCTCAGCGCGGGGGGAAAACAGGAGGGGGGTTGCTGATGCTCGGGGTATGGAGGATCTTTTTATATGCGCGACGAGCGTCTCCACCTCGGCCAGGTCGCGCTGCCGGCCTCCCTCGGGCGCGCAGCTCCTTGCACGACGCGAGCACCCTTCGTCCGACTCGCCGCCTCCACAGCTCGTCCCCTCCGTTCCGACTCTCCTTCGCCTCGTTCCGACCTTTACGACTCCCTTCTTCCTCGTTCCGACTTCTTACTACTCACTCTTTCTCGTTCCCGTTCTGCTGACTCTCTTCTGCTTCTCCAGCCACTGCAGGCTTCGGGCTCCAGACTTCTTCTTGTTCCGACTCCTTCTCGTTCCCGTTTGCAACAACCCTCTGACTGACGAACACCGTCCTTTTATCCCCCCGTAACTTCGCCTTTGACCCCCTCCCTTTGACCTTTCAACTCGCTCCCCATTGGCCCGACAAAAAGTGGGCGTGAAGGCTTTTTGATCCACAAATTTGCATATATCGATCGCCCTGGGGGCGGGGCCAATTCGCCCCTCGCTCACCGATTGGACGGCAAAAAGTGGGCGTGTGTCGTTTTGGATCCGTTTTTGAAGCACAAAATCCGTGATTTTGTACACGCTGTTCGACGCGCGTCCTACACGAGTCCAGCATCGGTGCCCATGAGTGGCGCGAGATGACGGTGATGCGATGGTGGCGAGTTGTGACGGTAAAGGTCATGGCTGTTGTGGTGAAGCGGCGTTGTGGTTGGTGGTTGTTGTTGTGGTTGTGATGGTGGCGATTGGTCCAAAATAAAGATAGTAAAAGAAAAACGGCTATCCTGAAGAGTCGCAGCACGTATAAATGACATGTATTCCCACTAGACAACGGGTTCGGGCCTAACTACACATGCACTTACCGAGATACCTCACCTTAGGGACCTGAATGGTGGTTTGCGAATCTGGTAACCACAACAATATATATATATATATATATATATATATATATATATATATATATATATATTTTATACTAGTAGCAATGCCCAGCGTTGCTCGGGCTCGCAATAAAGCCTGGCGTTGCCCGGGCTTTCTTGCAAATTTCCTGAATAGCTGTTAGCGGTTAGCAGTTAGGGTTAGGGTTAGGGTTAGTGTTGCAGTTTGGGTTAGCGGTAAGGGTTAGGGTTAGCGTTAGGGTTAGCTATTAGGGTTAGTGTTAGGGTAGCTAACCCTAACCCTAACACTAACCCAAACCCAAACCCTAACAGCTTGGCGGAGCAGAGGTAAACAGTGCCCGGGGCAAAGTGGAAATTTGCGTCCCCCGTAGGCCTTAAACTTGAGTGGATTTGAATGGAAAATCCCATAAGGGATATCGATTAATCGATTTTTTTCGAATATCGGAAGTGTGATGGAAAGAATTTATGGCCAATGACCTAAGTTGGACCAAAAGCCATAATCGTACCGAATTTGAATGGAATCGGTTGGAGTTTGTGCAAATACATCAAAACGAATTTTGAGGGGCCTCTTCAGGAAGACAATAATATCATTAGTATATGTGCCAAATCTTGTTTCATTTCATGCAGTAACAAAAATCTGATGGTGGAACAAAGAAAGGGGCGTGCCGAAATATTAATATAGGTGTGTGTGTGTGTGTGTGTGTGTGTGTGTGTGTGTGTGTGTGTGTGTGTGTGTGTGTGTGTTCGTGTGTTCGTGTGTTCGTGTGTTCGTGTGTTCGTGTCTTCGTGTTCAGCCACTTTTCTCAGAGATTGCCGAACGGATATTCGTCAAACTTGGAGGTTCAGTGTGTGTGTGTGTGTGTGTGTGTGTGTGTGTGTGTGTGTGTGCGTGTGTGCGTGTGTGCGCGTGTGCGCGTGTGCGCGTGTGCGCGTGTGTTCGTGTGTTCGTGTTCAGCCACTTTTCTCAGAGATTGCCAAACGGATATTCGTCAAACTTGGAGGTTCAGTGTGTGTGTGTGTGCGTGTGTGCGTGTGTGCGTGTGTGCGTGCGTGCGTGTGTGTGCGTGTGTGCGTGTGTGTGTTTTCAGCCACTTTTCTCAGAGATTGCCGAACGGATGTTCGTCAAACTTGGAGGTTCATCAGTGAGTGTTTTTGGGGGTGTGATGAGGAAAATTTTGAAGAAAATATATATTTTTTTATTTTTATTTTTTTGAATTGCTCAAGACTGCCTGAGCCTTTGGAGCTCCGTGAAAGGTAGTATTAAATGATCCCCGACCCCATTATTTCGTGGGTCGAGGGGAAGTGTTTTAGGCCTCCACAAAAAAGTTTTTTTTTTATTCCTTCAAAATGCCAACAGGATGACAAGATCACCGGGAACGCTGGCTTCCCCTCCTTGTGTCAGATAAGTCGTGCTACCTGATGTTCGAGTCCCGACACGTCGACCAAATGATCAATGTTCAAGTCCAGTGCCGACTATGACGCTCGCGTGTAACGGTTCCACACCATGCGTCTTTCAGCCGCCACCGTGTCGCTATACGCGAACCAACCAGCGCTCTCCACTCGCCCTCCACACGGTGCAAACACCGTTGGAACACGCAGAGTTTAAACGTACCTCTCGAGCAGCATGCTGAGCCGTCCGGCCGTGACAGAAGCGACAGTTCGCACGAGCCCGCCGGGAGATGTAAACCCGTGGACGCGCAAGTCTCCATACGCAGACGTCGCGAGGGTCCGTCACGTGCCGTAAAATCCCTGTGGCGTTTACCTTCTGATTGTGCTTCTTATTATTATTATTATTACTCTTTTTCGTATTATTATTCTTACTCTTCTTTTTTCCTCTTTTCCTTATCTTTCTTCTTCCATTGGGACTCACCGGCGCTTTCAGAGCTACATGACTCTATCTACGCCACGCACCGAAACACGGCGACAGGAAATGGAGCCGTTGACTTCCGGTAGACTTCGGTTCTTCAACGAATTTAACGATTTGCACAGTTGAACTAAGTGCTTTTGGTTCAGTCAGCATAGGACATCCTGCAGAGTAGACCGAACAACTGGGGTGTGTTAAGTTACCAAATTTCTTGTGGAGCGCTCGCCAAATGGCTTAAGCACTCAAGCAAGCACTCCATTCAAAACCGTTGAAAGGAACGGCCGGCTTACAAACGCTACAAAGATACTCGGTAACTTAATCCGTCCCTGATTCCTTTCCTTCTGATTGATTATTATCCATTTCTATATTATTAAATGTCGTCTGAACGAGATCTCGTTTTCCGCGTGAGTTCGAGGTCACGTGCTCGCTCACCTGTTACATTGTCGTGATATTTACTGGTAGATTTCTAAACTGTGTTTCCACCTTTTTTCGCGAATATTGATTTTTTTATTATTATTATTATTATTATTCACGTTAAGAGAGAAAACAGGACTCCCACAAAGTCAATATGCGTTCGAATTGGTCCACTTAGTATATTAACATAATTTATCCTGTCAGGTGGGCGATTTGCCACGCCCACTTTCCTCAACTTCCCGTGGATGAGTCATTCACACGCTCGGCAAGGCTGAGAGCACGTGACCTGTTTCGTCATCCAGCGTCATGACGCTGCCGTTCAAATCTCGCGATGCGCGAGAACGGGATTTGATTCACGAAATGGACGGGAACTCACGCGCTTGTGTATCACGACATGAGGAAGGGGTTGATTTGGGGACAACCGAGCGAATGCCCGGCTTGATTCCCGCAAACAGAATTCAAACAGCTTGCCTAGTTTCGGAGATAATGGTATAGGCCATTTCCATTAGCGGCGATATTATGACGTCAACTTTTTTTTCTCGGAAGAATTTCCAAAATCGGAGATGGTTACTGCCTGCGCGTGGGCTTTCTGCATATACATGGCAAGTTTCACGAATATCCGATGAAAACTCTGGGTTGTGAAACAAAAAATGTCAAAAAATAGGAATGACGTCATAAAAATTGATATGACGTCATAAAAATTGATATGACGTCATAGTGATGTATCATATGTGCGGTAATTCATCTCTGCTTATGCCCTGTTCGAGTCCCGCAAACAGAATTCAAAAAGCTTGCCTAGTTTGAGATAATTTTTTAGGCGATTTCCATTAGCGGAGATATTTTGACGTCATAACTTTTTTTTTCTCGGCGGAATTTTCAAAATCGGACATCGTTACTGTCTGCGCAGGGTATTTTTACATATGTATGCCAAGTTTCAGGAAGTGTCGATGAAAACTGTAGGCTGTGAAACAAAAAAGTCCACAAGAACAACAACGTGAGTAAGACAGAGATCCTCCACCAGGATCTAAAAACCCATGCTTACACAACTGCCATTGATTGGACGAGTAAATGGAACAAAGTTCATGATGTAAAAGTACGAACAAATTGGCCCCAATGAAAAGTACACGACAGATTATTTGCTCTTGACGAATTAAGTCTTGCCACCAGCCCCCCTCCTCCGTAATGGTGGACAGCTTACGTACTGGATGTGGAATGGCGTCACAATTAAATTTTCAATTCTGTACTGTCCTGCTTCTATTGTTTACATGCGTTATTGTTTATGTACGGTGTACTGTAACTTAAATTCATTGTCAGTCCTCCACTACACCAATTGCACCAATTAATTCACTCTCACTCTCACAATTTGTGGACAGCAGCACATCGAGTTGACATTATTCTTGATCATCTGCCATAGCTTCCAGATACTCGTCAGTTGAGTGTCTTTCTCTGCCTGTTCTGGGTAGAGTCTCAGGTAGGGTCAGTTTAACGGCATCCTCCCATGTGCAGTAAATAAACAAGAAAAAGAGCGATCAGAGATTTTCAGACCCTTGCCAGGACTTTTTTGTGTGGTATATTTTGTGTGGCGTTTGTGTATTGGTGTGTTACGTCATTAATAAGAGTCATAATTTTCACTGATCGCAGTGATGACCGGGTACCAAGACGTCCCGCTTTGATGCAACCCCTCTTTGATTGGACACCTGACGCTGACCCATGATATTTGTTATTATTTTCATTCAATTGAATTTAGAATGGGATTAAAATAAATTAAATTCAAATCAAATGGAAGGCCAAATAGGTACAGTCCTACATTGGAGTAATCACAAGGAAATCAAACAACCAAAAGAAAAGATGAAGTCATCAGGAGGAACCTAGATAGGATTTGCATTTCAGCTGCTACTCCTCTACCCTCAAACACATCGAGGTACAGCCAAGTGAGCCTAATTCAAAAAAATAAAAAAATAACCCAGATCAAAAAAATTTATAATTCTGGCTGCCAGACCATGCGTTCGATTAAGTTGAAATTTCAAAATATTCCTTATCACTACTGGATCATAATTGTGAAGTTTCACGTCGATTGATTAAGTGGTTCCAGAAAAAAGCATTATTTAGTTTTTTTCTTCAATCCAATATGGCTGCCAAACCATGTGACCTATCAATTATTCTTTAACAAGATTTAATTATTCTCGCTCAAACCTTTCAGATCTTTCCATGCAGGTTGCCACTGACAAACCAGACATTATCTGCCTAACAGAAACTTTCCTCTCCCAAGACGTGTCTGACTCCCAAGTATCTCTCCCTGGTTACTCCCTCTTACGGTATGACAGACCTGAGCCTCGTCCTGGTGGAGGTGTTGCTCTCTTCATCAAAGACTCTATTCCTCACTCTCCCTGCACTGCTCTCACTCCCCCACACCCCCAGGAATACCTCTGGCTTCGGCTTCCCCTCCACTCCCACCTCATGTTTATATGTGTACTGTACCGTCCACCGAACAGTGATGACTCCATCTACACCTCACTCTCCGAAAACATGGACCATCTTCTATCTTCTCATCCAAACTCTCTCTTCCTCTTATGTGGCGACTTCAATTGTCATCACGCCAGTTGGCTAGGTGTGGGTACCTCTCTCACCTGCCATGGGACATCAGCAAAAGCTTTCTGTGACTCATTGGGACTGACTCAATCGGTCAACTTCCCGACCCGGATCTCAACCAATGGTACTCCATCTCTTCTGGATCTGATTTTGACAAATTTCCCTGACAATATCTGCTGCTCTTCCTTCGCTCCAATTGGTTCTTCTGACCACGTCCTTGTTAAAGTGGACATCTCTCTGGCTGTCATCAGAGAACCACCTCACCGCCGTCGAGTCTGGCATTTCACTCAAGCCGACTGGCAGGGTCTCCGAGCAGCCATCAAACTTACAGACTGGTCTCCTATCACTACTTTCTCAAACATCAACTCATCCTGGGAATTCTTTCAAAGAAACTTGCTCTCCCTCATGCACAGATTTATCCCCTCTCGTGTTCAGTTGTCTTACCCTTCCTCCCGCCCTTGGTTTACTGAAGCTTGTGGCGAGGCAGTTGTCCTGAAACAACTTGCCTTTGCCTCATGGAAAGCAAACCCAACTGAGGGCAATCTCAGTTCTTTCCACAAAGCCTCGGAACAAGTGTGTATCTACCCTCAGGAGAGCCAGAAAACAACATCTTTCTCATCTCAAGTCTGAACTCTCAAACCTCTCTCCCTCCTCAAAATCCTGGTGGCGTTTAATCAAATCTGTTTCTGGTGTATGTTCCCCTCCATCCCCTCCCTTACCTCAAATGGCCGCACTGCTGATTCCACACGTGATAAAGCTGAATGTCTAAACTCGGTGTTTGCAGCTAAATCTTGTGTCCCAAACCCATCACTATCTCTACCCACTTTACCCAGTCGCACCCAACTGTCCCTGGACTCTGTATCCTTTTCTCCTGACAAGGTGGAGAGCTTGCTTTCAAACCTCGAGTCAGATTCTGCAACCGGTCCAGACGGCATCAGCCCACGTGTCCTCAAAGCCTGCTCTTCTGCTCTTGCTCACCCTCTCTCTGTTCTATTCACCCTCTCATTTTCCCAAGGTCATCTGCCATCTGCTTGGAAATCTGCTAACATCACTGCCCTGCATAAAAAAGGTGCAAAAACAGATCCCTGTAACTACAGACCAATCAGCCTTCTCCCAATCATCAGCAAGGTTATGGAATCCATCATTGCTTCAGACATGAAATCCTTCCTCTTCTCCAATGGCTTGATTTCCAATCATCAATTTGGTTTCAGACCAGGTCACTCTACCCTGGATATGCTGCTACTGCTCTCCCATCAATGGATGGAGGTCCTCAATGCCAGACAGGAAATCCGAGCCGTATCCCTGGACATATCACGTGCTTTTGACACAGTCTGGCACCCTGCCCTACTCACCAAACTCTCTTCCCATGGTATTCAAGGCCATCTCCACTCATGGCTCGTAGACTTCCTCTCCTGTCGCAGTCAACGTGTGGCCCTAAATGGAGTTCTTTCATCCCCTCTTCCTGTGCAGGCTGGAGTTCCTCAAGGTAGCGTTCTGGGCCCTGTTCTTTTCTGGTTTTCATCAATGATCTCTCGGACTCTCTGGAAAATCCTCTATTTCTCTTTGCCGATGACTCCACCCTCTGCCGTACCATCTGTCATCCCTCAGACCGGCAAGCAGCAGCTTCTTCGCTCACTGCAGATCTGGATAAAATCACAAACTGGTCCAACACGTGGAACATATCTTTCAATCCACACAAATCTCACACTCTCACTATGTCTCTTCGAAAGGACCGTTTACAAAACCCCCCATCCACTTTCTCAACAATCCTCTGGAAGAAGTCTTTTCTTTCAAGCTTCTGGGTCTCACTATCTGCCATGACCTTTCCTGGGAAAGTCACATTTCCAACCTCGCCTCAAAAGCCAGTCGCCGACTGGGAATCCTCCGTCGTGCAAAGTCCTTCCTCGGCCCTCTTGAGCTCCTGACTACTTACAAAGCTTTTGTCCGTAGCCTGATGGAGTACTGCTCTCCCCTCTGGGCTGGTGCTCCTGCCTCCCACCTTTCTCGACTTCACGCTGTCGAAACCAGGGCTTTTAAGATCATTGGCATCTCCCGCAATGAAGCTGAGTCTTTGGGCCTCTCACTCCAATCACCGCAGGTTGGTCGGTGGTCTTTCTGTCTTCTACCGACTCCTCTCCAGCCTTGCCCCCTGCTCTCTCTGCGATTTGTCCCAACCACATTTCCACAGGGCGCTCAAGGTCCGCCAACAACCCCCTTCTGGTAAAACTACCAAAATCACGAATCACTGCTCATCTTCACTCTTTCATTCCTCTTTTTCCCGCCTTTGGAATAAACTTCCTCACTCTATTCTTTCCCATTCTTCCCTCCAGGCTTTCAAAACAGCTGTTCACCACCACCTCTTATCTTCCCCCATCCAAATCCTCGATCTTTCTACCCCGATAATCCACCCAAGCCCACTTCCTTCAATTCTCCTGCTTTCCTTCCTGAAAGTCCCTGTAATGTCCATCTTCTCCTCGCCATGTTCCCCGTCCCATCCCCATCCCTCTCCCTTCCACAGTTCACCTGTGTCTGTTCCCCAATGTTTTGTCCCTTCCACTCCCACCCCTCTTGTCTCATGCCTCCTTGCTGTCAGTTGTGTGTTAGCTCTCATACGAGCCTCGACCAAGGTAAAAAAAAAAAAAAAAAAAAAAAAAAAAAAAAAAAACAAACTTGTCCACCCATGGCATAGGGAACATTTGCATGAAGTTTCCCCTCGATCTGTCCAGCCGTTCTGGCAAAGATATTTATAGGCTTTTGGGTAAATCCAATATGGCTGCCAAATCATGTGACCTATGACATCATCTGTGTGAACCTTTTGTTCGTCATGGATAGGAGGTCATACGTGTAAATTTTTACCTTGATCTGTTCAGCCACTTCAGAGAAGATTTTTGAAGGTTTTTATTTTTAATGAAAAAATAACAATATGGCTGCCAAATCACGTGGTCTATGACATCATCAAATGTTTTTCTGTGGACCATTTTATCCTGAGATGACCCTCAGACATTTTTATACTGATCAGATGTAGCGTTCTTGATGTGCAATTATGATGTCATAATGAAGACGCCTATGACATCATTAAATAAAATTACACTTATTTCCCATGAGGAGTACTTGCCGTGTGCTAAGTTGCAATTTCTTCCTTGGTGTGGTTTCAAAGAAAGAGGTCTAAATTTTCCCCCATTTTTCCAACATGCCTGCCACACCACATGACATATGATGTCATAATTATCAATAAAACATTCTACATGAGTGGTTGCTCCTCTGGTGAAAATTTCGTCTCAATTTGACAAGCACTCGAATGGCTACAAAATCCAGGAAGCTGGAACTCATTTTGCCCACCTTGGAAGGATGACAGGCTGAGTCAACCCACCTGTTGTTACTTTCATGGAAAGACAGGGGTTCAAAGTCAAAACCATAAGATCTTAAGCCAGTGTTGTCCTGCCTGGTAATCACCTTGAATGTGTGCATGTTGTATTGTGGTAGCTGGCTGGTTCCTTTCCATCTTTGGAGTCATCTCTGATCAGATTGACTCCTGATTTTCCTCTCACTACTCTTCCTCTATGTATATTGATAACCCTGGTGGAATTAAACTGATGTAATTTATAACTGACATGGTTTAGACCTCGTTCAGAGTGCAAAGCACATTTTCCACTCGGGTGTGCTTTGTAGTTAAATTGCCTTAACCATGGTGGTCATTCGTTAAGTTAATCTTTGGCGTGCTCACTCTCCATAGTGGCCATGGTGAAAGTGATTGAAATGGGGACTGTGCATGTGATATGCATGGCATTGCACCACTCCCGTGGGGAGCGGGAATAAATCATGCTAAAATAGGCCAATTCCAAGGGAATTATCTTATCATCATGTTTAAGAATGGGTTCTTCACGAGTTCCTAAATAACATTCACAAGATTAAGTGTCCCAATTCTGGGGAAAGGGCCATGCACATGCCAAAGAGGCCAAAATACCACCGTTTTTAAGTTCAAAATAATGCAGATGGTATCAAAGGGATTTATGTTCACCCACCATGCAGAATAGGGGACTCTAAAAACAATCCTCCCACTTTCTCCAACACTTTAATTTCATCGATCTACTACCAAACATATTGTTACAGATCTAGTCTCGTGTGTTAAAGGGGGATACATTATAATAGTTTGATTGTACATGCTGGTGTAAGTGTGGTGTAATTCCCTTGATGAAATGTTTTGAGCACCTGTTTAGATAGATATAGTCCCCTCCCCCTCGCCCCAGTGTCATATCGTTGGTTCATGTGGCCCAGGAGGAGAGTTCCTTGTGGTTGTTGGTGTGCAACTCACAATTTTCAAAGTAAAAGCATATGGCTCTTTGAACCAACTGGTTCTTAGTAGTTGAGCTATTTGGAATGTGAGAACATGTAGGGGAAATTGTTCACATCCTTTTATCTATGCAACTGTTTGGACATCAGTTCTGTTGAAACTTTGTTTTATCATCCTGAGAATTGTTTGTGCTTTCTCCGCATTGTCCAAATTCTGATTCACCACAGTTCTTATCTGATTTAAAGCCTTGAGCAAGCGACTCCTCAACCAAGAGACTGAACATCGCTACTATATTTCTTATCTTATCTTGTTTGTCCAGCCATCTCACATACTGCCCCCATTTGTCCTCATTTTAGTATAAAAGAGCCTGAGCTGGGATACTTAGAGAGGATTTCAAGATTGCTGGAGTGCCTCTCTCCATACGTATGTATAAGTGATTCAACTCTGTTAAAATATATTGTAAAAAGACCCTGTGAGTGAGTTTTCTTCCACACTTGTTAAAATATTTCCGTGTTTTGATGAATCCCTGTGTGGTCATCAGGAACTGGTTCCATTCCATCCATCCATCAGGATCATCCTCTGTGCAGAGCATTGGTGCTGCATAAGCAGTCTCCTTGGCTATTGGGCACAATCCTGGACAAGTTGCCACTCCAACACAGGATACCAGCAAGCTGCCACTCATTTTACCAACCTTGAAAGGATGACAGGCAGAGTCAACCCCACCTGGTATTAATTAAACAGCCAAGGAGGATTTGAACTCAGGATCCTAGGATCCCAAGCCCACCACCCTAAGCATTAAACCAATACCAGGCATATTGGTTCCATTGCTCTTAAATAATAGAACTATTAACCTGTTGGGCAGATTTTATAGCCTGGTGTTGGCTTAGCAATTAAGGTGGCTGGCTTGGGACCTCAAGGTCCTGAGTTTCAGCCCCTGTTGTTTTAACACCAGGTGGGTTTGACTCAGCCTGCCATCCTTCTGATGTTGGTGAAATGAGTGCCAGTGTACTTGGGTATTAACCATTCAGGGTAACTTGAATGAGATGAGATCATGTCAGTAGGGCAGATGAGATTTGTTACCTGTATAGTCCGTGAGCATCAGCTGCAGCTGCATGAACATGTGGCTCGTTATTCTGATGCTGATTCTGCTTACCAGGCTCTCTCAGCAGGGGAGCCTCGTGAGTGGAGGAGGCCAATGGGCTGACTATGTTTCTCATGGTTGCAGCAGGTTGATCAGCATCTCAAGGAGATGGAGATTTGTCAGGCACCTGCCTGGGGATGGCCATATGTAGGCCCCTGGACCCCCCCAAAACCCCCCCTGGAGTTGAAGCCCCTAAAATAGGTATTTGCATTGTTCTCCGTAACTCCACATACGATTTTGATGAAAGTTGACCACAACCTTCATCACGTCAGACGTACCAAAGTTTATCGACCGCATCAAAATCTGCACTCATTAAGGGGGTCTACAGGGTGGGGTTTGACCCCCCCCCCAAAAAAGTACCTGATCTATTCTCCGAAACTACACACACGACATCGGGGAAACTTGACCACAACCTTCCTCACCCATGATGTACCAAAGTTTATCGACCACAACAAAATCTACAATCATGAAAGGGTTCTATGGGAGGAGGGGTGTTGACCCCCCAAAATAGGTATTTGCTCTCTTCTCCGAAACTGCAGATACAATATCGATGAAACTTGACCACAACCTTCATCATCCGTGATGTACCAAAGTTTATCATCTGCATAAAAATCTGCGCTCATCAAGGGGGTCTATTGGGTTGGGGGTTGACCCCCCCAAAATAGGTATTTGTTCTCTTCTCCGAAACTGCAGATACAATTTCGATTGAAGTTGACTACAATCTTCATTACCCATGATGTACCAAAGTTTGTTCACGGCATTAAGAAATTTAGGGTTTAAGAGGGTCTGCGGAGGGTTTGAGTTACTGTTGCTCTTGATCCAGATGAGCCACAGGACATGAGGTTCTATTTTTTATGATGTCATAATTGCAGAAGTAGAATGCTACATCTGATCAGTATGAAAAATTTTGAGGGCCATCCTGGGATAAATTGGTTGTGCTACTGTCCACAACCATCAGTCACGTGGTTCAGCAGCCATTATGTTTTTTAGAAAAAAAAATCTTCAAAAACCTTCTCTGAAATGGCTGAACAGATTGAGGTGAAACTTTACAGCAATGACTGCCTATATATGAGGAACAAAACATTCCCATCTATGATATTGTAACGAATTTCGGTCCGCCCGGCGTGCGATCGGCCACGTAACTCAAATCGCGACCGCGTCGCCCACCGGAACGGACAATTCAGTCGTGACCCTCCTTGGAACTACCGCCAGGAGTTAGTCACGGGTGGGTCTTTCGACCACACCACAATCGTGCCAATTGGCACCCGCACAGGATAGGGTTGTTCACCAAACTCGACCTACCTAAGTACCTGCGCGGGTAGTTAAGCGGGTGATCGTACTTCACCGCTGGCCGGCCTAGGACACGAACCGCTCAAGCGGTCCGTTCCGTGCTTCAGTGATAACCGAGCGATATTATCGCCGGCCCCGACGGACGTGATTATTTACCGGGTACTTACACCCTTCTACGAATTCCTTCCGTGATGCAAGATGGAACTTTCAAACAAGGGAAAGGACGCAACGAAATGGGGAACAGTTCAACAAGCACATTTATTGCACACTCAGACAAGCACATTTATTGCACACTCAGACAAGCACATATTTTACAGCCATACAGTAATTCAGGCACGTATACAGTGAAAGCAATTAAAGCAAGAATTACAACCGAATAAAGTCTTTATTCACACACACACTTAGACCATTCGACTTATAAGACGGCGCCACCACATGCATTTACACAAAAACAAAGGAAAAAGCCACCCTCAAAGGCAAGGGTGGCAGACAGGTTCGTGGACCAAATGTGCGTGGAACCTGGATGAGCGGCCAGGTCCTCGAGACTGAAGGGTCTTACCCGCACCCTCGTGGCGCGATGGCGGGCAAGCCGCAATGTCAGCATAGCTGCGCCTGGCGTCGTGCCCCTGGCGTGGTCGGTGAGCTCTCTCCGGTGCTCCCCGTCGGCTTTGAGCTCCGTCTCCCGACTTGACTGCCCCGCCGACACTGCACTCGACTTGACTGCCCCGCTGACACTGCACTCGACTTGACTGCCCCGTCTCCCGCTTCTCCAGACTGCCACTCCACCGACTCCAAATTTGACTGCCGCGACCGACACACTGCTTGACTTGACTGCCCCGTCTCCCGCTTCTCCAGACTGCCACTCCACCGACTCCAGACTTGACTGCCGCGACCGACACACTTGACTGCCCCATCTCCCGCCTCTCCAGACTGCCACTCCACCGACTCCAGACTTGATTGCCGCGACCGACACACTTGACTGTCGACGCACTGCTGCTGCCACTCCACTGCTCCCACTTGACTGCCGCGAGCTGCGCCATGCTCGCGCTTATATAGGCCGAGGGAGGAGCGTATATGCAAATTTCTGGATCACAGCGGGTTCAGAGGCGGGGCTACACCACCTGATGCTCAGTCATTGGATGGATGAAAAGTGGGCGTGAATCATTCCTGATCCGCTTTTCGAGGCGAAAGGAACCCATTCACAGCCCATGACACGACATGTGGTAGAAAGGCGGAGCTGGTGGGAGTTTGCTGCGGTGGTTTGGGAATGGTGTTGGTGGTGGCGATTTGGTTGCTGGCGGGCGTCGTTTGAGAATGGTGGTGAAGCGATGTTTGTGGGGTGGAGTGGTGGAGGTAAAGAGGCGAAGGTGGTGGTGGTTCAGTGTAGTTGTTTGGGGGCGTTGTTGGTGGTGGCGATTTGGTTGTTGGGGGATGATTGGTCCAAAATAATGATAGAGAAAAGAAAAACGGCTAACTCAAAGGATCGCAGTCCGGTGAACACGGAAATTCCCCCGAAACAACGGTGGGGAAATCTAACTACACATATACTTATCGTCATAACTGATCTAAGGACCCTTTATGGTGTATTGCGAATTTCCACAGCCGTAACAATATCATAGGTCACATGGGTTGGCAGCCATATTTGATTTACCCTAAAACCTCCAAAAATCCTCCTCTCCAGAATGGCTAGACAGATTGAGGGTAAATTTCACACACATTTTCCCCAAGCCTTGGGGATACCAGGGTTTTCACAAATAATTGATAGGTCACAGGGTCTGACAGCCATGCGAGATTGAGCGAAAATCTTAAAAAAATTATTTCTCTTGAACCGCTTCATTGATTGACATGAAACTTCACATTTATGATCTGCAGTGCCGATAAAAGTCTACACCCCATTTCAAAATTTTCACCTTTTGTTGCCTTATAACCTGGAATTAAATTGCATTACACCAGACTTTTCCCACCTTTATTTACACATCTTAACCCACAACTTCCAAGTGAAAAACAAATTCTACAAATTTCATATAATTAATTTAAAACACTGAACTAGAACATCATAGTTGGATAAGTGTCCATCCCCCTGAGTTAATACACTTGGTGGAAGCACCATTGACAGCAATTACAGCTGTGAGTCTGTTGGGATAGATCTCTTCCAACTTTGCACACCTTGATTGGGACATATTTGCCCATTATTTTGCACAAAACTGTTCAAGCTCTGTCAAGTTGCGTGGGGAGCATTGATGTCATCAATCTTCAAGTCATGGCAGAGATTTTCGATTGCATTTAGGTCGTGGCTCTGACTCGGCCACTCAAGAACATTTATCTTTTTGCTGCTTAGCCACTTCAGTGTAGCTTTGGCTGTATGCTTTGTGTTATTGTCATGCTGAAAGGTGAACTTCTGTCCCAATTTCAGCTTTCTTGCAGAGGGCAGCAAGTTTTCCTCCAGGATTTTTCTGTATTTTGCTCTATTCATTTTCCCTTCTATTCTGGCAAGTGCTCTAGAATGTGTTGATGAGAAACATCCTCATTACATGATGCTGCCACCACCATCCTTCACATTAGGGATGGTGGTCTTTGGTTGATGTGCTGTGTTGGGTTTGCGCCAAATGTAACATTTTGCATATCGGCCAAAAAGTTCCACCTTGGTTTCCCCAGACCACAAAAGTTTTTGCCACGTAGCTTCAGAATCTCCGGAGTGGTTTTTTTGCATTCCTCAAATGGCACTTAAGGTTGGCTTTTTTGAGGAATGGCTTCCTTCTTGCAACCCTACCATACAGGCCAAACTTGTGGAGTGCTTGGGATATTGTTGTCACATGCACAACAGTAAATAGTCTTTGCCATAAAGGCCTATAGCTCTTTCAAAGTTGCCATTGGCCTCTTGGTGGCTTCTCTGATCAGTCTCCTCCTTGCTTGGTCATCCAGGTTGGAGGCACGACCTGTGGCAGGGTCTTGGTGGTACCATATTATGCCTTTCACTTCTTATTGATTGTCTTGATTGTGGTCCAAGGGATATTCAAGGCCTTTGACATATTTTTTATACTCATCCCTTGTTCTGTGCCTTTCCACAACTTTATCACAGAGGTCTTTTGAAAGCTCCTTGGTTCCCATGGTTGAGTCTTTGCTGTGAAATTCACTCCCCAGCAGAGGAAACCGACAGGAACAGCTGATTTTATTCTGAAATAATCAGAATCACTACAATTTAACACAGGTGGAGGCCAATTAACTTATGTGATTTTGAAGGCAACTGGTTACACCTGAGCTCATTTACAGTTGCTTTTCTAAGGGGGGTGGTTTACTTATCCAACCAAGATGTTCTCGTGGTGTATTTTTTATTAATTTTCTGAAATTTGTAGAATTCGTTTTTCACTTGGAAGTTGTGGGTTACGATGTGTAAATAAAGGTGGGAAAAGTCTGATTTAATGGAATTTAATTCCAAGCTATAAGGAAACAAAAGGTGAAAAATTTGAAAGGGGTGTAGACTTTTTGTAGGCACTGTAGCAGTGATGGGGAATATGTTTTAAATTTCAACCTGAGCTGACACATGGTACAGCAGCCAAAATTATTTAATTTTTTTAATCTGGGTTCTTTTTGATTTTTTCCCCTTTTTGAATGAAGCTCACTTGTCTGTGCCTGGATTGGTTTGAGGGGAGAGGAGTAGCAGCTGAAACCTGAATCCTATCCAGGTTCCTCCTGATGACTTCATCTTTGCTTTTTGCTTGTTCCGGTTCCATCTGATGACTTCAGTGCAGTCCTGGACCTACAGTGGCTTGGCTTCCATTTGATTTGAATTGAATTTATTTTAATCCCATTCTGATTTCAATTGAATAACAATATACATCATGGTTTAGGATCAGGTGTCCAATCAAAGCGGGGTTGCATCAAAGCGGGACGTCTTGGTACCTGGTCATCACTGCCAACAGTTATAAAGTGGCGCACACACACACAAGGAAATTAGATGCAGTTGGAGGCCATTCGGTCCATCATGCCTGCACCACATCAGCACCACACCAATTTCAACCACACAACACCCCTTGACGAGTTTTACACCAACAACACTGCACACAGGCATACAATCACCCATCAATGCTCAAGCTACATAGAAGTCCTGCCAACATCCCCATACCCCTCTCTCTCTTCAATACTTCCAGGTACCTATCTAATTCTAATTTAAACTTATCGACTGTTTCTGCTGCCACTACCTTTCCAGGGAGACCATACCATGCATTAACTACTCTCTGAATAAAAGACCCCTGTCTTACTACCGTCTCAACTCTCCTCTTCTTTAGTCTCAGGCTATGTGGCCGCTGGTCCCGTCACTGTCTACTCTGTTGAATAATTCTTCTGCACTTATTTTGTCTATTCCTTTAATTATCTTAAACATCTCTATCATATCTCCTTGTAACCTCCTCCTTTCTAGTGCATAAAGCCCTGTCTCCTTCAGCCGCTCATCAGCTGAGTCGAGCTAGGCCCGGAATCATTCTAGTAGTCGGGCGCTGAACCCTCTCTATGGCATCTATGTCCTTCTTCAGTAGTATGTGACCAGAACTGCACACAATATTCTCGATGTGGCCCTCACTAAATTCCTGTACAATGTTAACACCACCTCTTTTGATTTATAATTTATCCCCCTCCGAATACAACCTAAAACCCGATTTGCTTTACCTGGAGCTGCCTGGCACTGCGCTGACTGCTTACCTCCCGTATCTATGACCACCCCCAGATCCTTCTCCTGTGTGACACTCTCCAAAATTACCCCTTGCATCCTGTAATCTCTATTTTCATTGTTCTTTCCCATCCCCGACACCTTACACTTGTTCAGATTAAATTCCATCTGCCAGTCTTTCGCCCAATCTGTGCAAGTATCAATACTTTGCTGTATCTGATCACCTCCCCCTTTGCTATCCACCTTACCTCCAAGCTTTGTGTCATCTGCAAATTTGGAAAGCTTACTCTTCACCCAATTATCCAAATCAGTGATGTAAATATTGAATAGCAATTGTCCGCGTACTGATCCCTGAGGTACCCCGATACTTACATCCTCCCAGCAAGATATCCTCCCACTCACAGCCACTCTTTGCTTCCGACCACGAAGCCAGTTTGCAATCCAATTAGCTACCTGACCAGCCACTCCACAAGCCTTCACTTTGGCTAACAACCTCCGATGTGGTACCTTATCAAATGCCTTCTTAAAGTCGATAGACTATCTCCACTGTCTTTGCCTCATCCACCCAATCAGGCGCTGTTTCATAGAACTCTAAAAGATTTGTTAAACAGGAACTACCTTTGGTAAACCCATGCTGACTACCTTTAATTAGTTTGTATTTGTTTAAATGGTTCCTCATCTGGTCCTTAATTAATGTCTCCAACATCTTCCCCACAACTGAAGTCAAACTACCAGGTCTATAGTTTCCCAATTCTTTTCTGGATCCTTCAATAACGGTATTACATTTTCTTCTCTCCAATCCTCCCGTACCTGTCCTGACTCCAGTGAACTATTGAAAATATCCGTTAACATGTCGCTTACCTGCTCAGCCACCTCCCGCAATACTCTCAGGTGCATATTATCTGGACCCAGAGCCTTATCTTCTCTTAGATTACCTTGCTGTTCCTTTATTTCCTTCACTCCAACCTGGATCTTCTGTAAAAGCCCTTTCTCACCTCCTTAATAGATACTCTCAGCTATTGGCAATTCTCCTGTCTGTTCTTGTGTAAAAGTTGAAGCAAAATACCTGTTTAATAAGCCTGCCATCTCACCTTAAATCACTAACCACTCTCCCGGTACTATTCCTCAATGGGCCCACACTGGTCCTCACCTGTTCTTTTTTCCTGATATGTTTAAAGAAAGCCTTGTTATTATGTTTAATATTCTTTTCCATATCCTTCTCATACTCCCTTTTGGCTTGCCGAGTTATTTTCTTAACTTGCCTCTGTTTACTTTGATTGTTATATAAATCTAACTCCAATCCTGTTATTTTAAACCTAATAAATGCCTTTTGTTTCTCCTTAATAGCATTCCTTATCTCACTGCTCAACCACCCTGGTCTCTTTCTACTTCCAGTTTTACACCTCATTGGAATGTACTTACTCTGCACTCTACACATTTGGTCCTTGAAGGTTTCCCATTTCTCTGATGCTGATTGTCGTGTTGTTAGAGTCTCCCAATCTACATCACCCAACTCTCTCCTCATACCCTCAAAGGTTGCCTTCCTGAATTCTACTAACCTTACTCTACTATCCTGAACTCTAACTCTTCACAGAATCTTTACACACACAAAGTTATTGTCACTTGCTCCTAAATGCTCGCCAACCTCCACCTCCTCCACCATATTGGGATCGTTACATAAAGGAGGTCTAACACTGCACCCCCCCCCCTCGTGGGCTTATCCACAAACTGGGTTAAAAATCAATCCTGGACTAAAACTAGGAAATCCTCATCTGTTCTGCCCTTTCCCTGTTCCTGGGCCCAATCTATCCCTGACAAGTTAAAATCCTCCATATAATCAATACTCTTCCCTTACCACAAACCCTTTTGACTTGTTCACGTACTCCTCCTTCCTAATCCTCCTTCACACCCAGAGCCATATAAAAGCACCCTCCCAGTATCTTACTCTTTTTACAACCTCTAATCTCTACCCATACAGAATCCTCCACATTTATTCATTCCTTAATGGCACCCCTTTCTCTTGACGCAAAAGAAATGGAGAAAGAAAAAAAAAAACAGGAAAACCTCCCTAACTTCCTCTCAGACTCGGCTCGAACATAATCAGATTGTCTTTCCCCATCATATACAACGCCCGATGACCGGACGACCGACGCTTTGCCGGGGTGTCCGAAAAGCTGCCGCCGTACTCGCTTTTCATCGAAAGTGCCAGAATGTGCGTTGCGTGTGGAGATTTTTTTTTTTAATTTTTTTTGGCTCGTGCCGTTTGACGCAGTGCGGAGCGGCTCAGCCAATGGGAGCGCGGCTCCGCCGGGTGCGGAGTCCGTTAGTTCGGACGTTTACACAGATGGGAGCGTCACCGCTATCGAGAGGCGACGTTGTTTCCGGTTTTCTTTGAATGCGGGTAAACGCAGCTCACGCCACGCTCTGCATCGCTAATCGGGTTCCTTCGGCAGCAGGTGGTTGACGCCGGGTGGTGGGGCGACGTCCGCGGACTATTTGTTCATCTCGTAACGGGCACTTGTGCGATTGGCTGTGCGAGGGCTCCTCGGCAACCAACATGGTAAGGACGGTGGCGCGGTTTTTTTTTTTTTTTTTTTCTTCTTCTTTCGCTTGGGCGCTTGTGAGGGCCGCACGTGCTGAACGTCTGCGCGGGAATTATGAGTGGTCGTGACGGTGAAGTAAAGGTGCGGCGAACCAGCCGGCTTCGAACCGACGGCTTCCTTTTTTGTTTTCCTGACTTGGCGGGAATGGTTGAGGTGTTTTCAAGGGGATGGTGATTGTGGCGATGGTCGCGGGGGGGTGGGGGAGGGATACTTATGTCGTCTCTTCAAACTTTGGATTTGATGGGCAGGATTGGTTTGTAGTGTTGCTCGGAACTTGGATTCAAATCCATTGGTGTGATAATTTGCGTGTGTTACAAACTCGGTAATTAATATCTAATTATAGGTCCTTATCCTGTCTGTCGATGATCATGTCTAAGCTCGTCACAGAACCCCGTAGAGTTTCCGAATACCCCGCTAACCTCGACAGGTGATTATACATACAGGTATTCAAACCGGTGTTCAAATGCACCACAACCACGATTAACTAGTCTACCTCTGTAGCAGAAAATGAGTTATTATTATTTATTTATTTTTTCCCCCTCTCTTTTGAGCTTCTGTGGGTTGTGAGGCTGCGAGGGACGTTGGTTGGTTGGTTGGTCGGTCGCTTTCGATTTGATTCCATCGTCCTTGATGTTCACTGAAAATTTAAACTTTTTTTTTATTCACAAAACTCAAATATTAAACTTCTGCTCTACAAATGTTGGCTGATAATTGAGTTTTCTGCTTGTTGGTTGTGGTCACAAGACCACACAACGGCTTCAAGGTGGAATTCCAGATTACAACAATGACTCGACTCTACCACCCTCCCTCTCGCTCCTTCAGACTTTGCCGCACGTCACCAGGTGTGGTCTGGTGGGGCTTTTGTGTCAGGACGGAAAAGCGTTTATTTATTTATTATTTTTTGTTGTTGTTGTTAAATGCATTTTATACTGAAAGAGCAAAAAGGTAGAGGATAAAACTTTGAAGCAAACTAATGGTTCTTTAAAAAGTGGTTCCTCCTTGAGAATGTTTTTCCACTTAAATAATTCTCCAACCCAGAGTGTTTCAAACGTCTGGAATGATGGGGAATTTTTAAAAAAAAGAATTATTTAGTTATTTGAGATGATTCCTTTCAGGTGAAGAGGACGTCGTGGACCAATAGAATGCTCTCCCCTCACCCTTAAAACGTTGTCCAGATTTGATGCCACTTGACTTTTTTTTTTTCCTTTAGGATCTCCTGAAATCGGTGCTTTTGTACCTTGACCACTTATTGCAGTGTTGTCAATCTAAAGAATGAATTCATAAATGTGTCGAGAACCGTTCAAGGAAACCAACATACAAGACGTGATATGTGTATGCATGTCAGTGACTCACGAGTTGAACAATTATAATGAAATGGTAAAATAAATGTCCCGATGATTGGGAACTTTTGGAACGCCGTGTACAATGTCATGAAAATGCCCCAAGGGTGGGATAACGATTTCTTCAGCTTTGTCTGTATCTTTGGAACAAGTGTTGTGTCGATTCCCGTTTGTGTGTCAGAGAATGGTGTCTAGTCTCGTTAACTCCTTGTCATTCCTCTCGTAACTTTGTAATTTCCCTTTTCTGTGTCTCTCATTGCTCTGATTACTAGTCTCTTGTTTTCTTACTAACCGTTCCACCGCATGTGGACGGAGGTTGTGTTTCAACCCCCTGTTTGTGAGCAGGGTATCTCAAAAAGTTGTGGACGGATTCGGACGAAACTTGGTGGATTGGTTGGGTGTGTGATGAGGACTATCTGCTTACCAGGATTGTTTTGTTTTTTTTATAATAAAAAAGTGATTCTTCACAATTGAGAAATAGGGCTAAAAACTATGTACAACTCGATATATTTCAAAAAGTTGTGGATTATGACAAAACTTGGATGAGTTGGGGATGTGACAAGAACAAGCCGATTAGATTTTGGTTTTGGTTCCAGCCCATCAGTGGAATACAAAATGTAAACTGTTCAGCTTGATGGAGGTATGCACTCCAACGAGCGTTCTCGTTATTTGAAGTCATTCAAGAATAAGTTCGTCATGTGTATGTGTGATGCAAGTCCCCATAATGTCACTGAGTTAAGACCACATCTTGATTGGACATATTGGTGGAGCATGGTCTGCTACCAGGCCAATCGGAGGTCACATATTCAAACCCGCGTCAACTTGACCATTGAGCTCATTGGTCACGGTTCTTCTGGATCTTTTCTGTTGATGCAAAATTAGTTATTTTCATGGCAGTTTTGGACGTCCATTGGATCAGACCAGCATTCTCACCATTTCAACATTTTTTGTCCATTTTGGCAATCGATGGGCGTTCCGACTGCACGTTATTCACGTCCATTTTCCCTTCCACAAGAATCTTGGCCCACTCAAACACCTGTGATCTTGACCTTGCGTCTTCCCAGTACACCAGCTTCAACTTGTCAAAAATGTCCATGCTGCTTTCGTTTGGTTTTACCAAAAGCTTGATTTGATTCTCTGTTTCATAAATTTGTCGTTAATTTTCAGAACACGATTGCAACTCTTCTTTTCTTTTAACAAAATGCACCCGATTGATACAACAGCTCACACAGTACTGACAGGAAGATTATGATGTACGTGCAATTACGGAACTCAATATAGTGCTGACACCTGTCAAGAAAAAAAAACAAAAAAAACATCAGTCCTGGTACTTTTGTCAGACCTTGTAGATATATGTATATTGTTACGGATCTGGAAACCATGTGCATTCAACATTCAGATGTCCTAAGAGTCAGTTGTGTCGTTAAGCATGTGTGTAGTCAGATCCCCTTCCTTTTGTCTAGTGGGAGAATCAAAGGCGTGCGTTTCGATTTCTTTTAGTTAGATGTAATAACCTAGCAACCATCCCATCCCCCATCACGATCCACCGCCAACCGGCTACCTTCTCGCACCCTGACGTGCCGAAGCAGAATCTCACGGTTCCAGTTTCTCGGCTTCCACAAACGTAACTCTTTCACGACGACCTTTGCAACATTGATACTGTTGCTTGACAAGTATGAACCCGCATGGAAGAGTGGGTGGGGTTTGCCGGCAGGGACCAAAACCCTACTCAGAAAGGGCGAACACATAGGAGCCTGTCCAATCAGGACGGGGAGTGACTTCTGTTCGAGCGAGCCCCGCCCCGTTGAGGGAGATCCATAAATTCCTGAGTACTCTCTGAGGCAGGGCATTGTTATGAAGGTTGTTCTGAGGTTTTTGACAGGGTTGTGGTGGTTGAGAGTCTAGTGAGGAAGAAGGGTCTTGGAGGAAGTTCTCCACGGGTTTCTGACAAGGTTTCGGATAGGGCTCTGAGGGTTGTTGAGCGTGCAGTTCTTTTGAAGCGGAGGGTTGAGCAGAAGGTCGTGAAGGCGGCGAACGTGTCCCTGCTGGCCCTCTACAAGGAAAGAAAAGAGCGACCCTGACCCCCCCCCTCCGTGGACCCCGCTATTCACCACCACGAACCACGAGTCCTACACGTGCGACCAGACCAACGACCATTGTCAGGTGCCGCACCACAGAGCACCCCCTTCCTTCAACGGTCAGGTACCCAGCTGGACTCTGACCCCCAGCTCGTCTCTCTCCTCGGCTGTGAGGGTCCAATAAAGAACTCTGGGTTTATTTTCATTTGTGTGTCTGCGTGTGGGCCCGTCTTATAAGTAGAAACTGTTTAAGTGTTTGTTTTTGATCATTGTAAATATTACTTGCATATCCATATTAAGTCTTCCCTGTGTCTTTTTATTGAAAATAAACAATTGTAGAAATGTCCCCAGTTCGTTTTCGTCTTTTCCTTCATTGGTCCAGCATGGTGTGGATCTGAGTTTAGGCAGGGTTTTATCCCCGGTAATCGGACAATTGTCACCGGGACATCCTGGGCAGGCCCGCTCGACTGCATCCGAGCCGGAAAGGTGGGTGGCAGAGTGGTAGTCGGGAGGTGTAATTTTACCGCTGCCGGTAGAGTAAATCCGGTTCGGCCAGGCGTTCTGAGGGCGTGGATCCCTGGTAGCCTCGACCATATGGTTACTTAGGTACATTGGATCGAGACAAAATAACCCTACGCCATGCGGTCGAGATATTGGCGTTCCACGGTCGGTTAACCGACCCGCCGCCTCGCGGAGTTATCTGAGCGACAGCCTCCAATTCCGGGGAGTCTGGTGGGAGACGACGAACCTCCCCCACCTCGTGGTCCTTCTCGCCACCGACCCCCGGCCCGCAACTATATATATATATATATATATACATATATGTATGTATATATGTATGTATATATATATATATATATATATATATATATATGTATGTATATATATATATATATGTATGTATATATATATATATATATATATGTATGTATATATATATATATATATATATATATGTATGTATATATATATATATATATATATATGTATATATGTATGTATATATGTATATATATATGTATATGTATGTATATATGTATATATGTATATATATATGTATATGTATATATATATGTATATGTATATATATATATATATATATATATATATATATGTATATGTATGTATATATGTATATATGTATATATATATGTATATGTATGTATATATATATATATATATATATATATATATATATATATATATATATATACACACACAGTACTGTTTATATTATATTGTTGTGGTTCTGCAAAACTGCATTCCTCTAATGCAGTGATCCACAGGCAGTTATTACCTCCGCCACTGAAGGTGAAGGAGGTTATGTTTTCACTCCTTTCTGTCTGTTTGTCTGGTTGTGTGCAAGATATCTCAAAAAGTTGTTGACTGATTCGGATAAAACTTGGTGGACAGGTTGGATGTGTGACCACGATGAATTGATTCGATTTTGGTAAGGATCCGGATCCGACTACTTGAATTTTTTTAAGTGATTCTTCACCATTGAGAGATGGGGTTCAAAAACGATATATAGCATGATATCTCAAAAATGTATTGGGCCCGATATGTTCTCGTGGATCAGGCATTACGGGGCGGAGGTATGTACTCCACCGAGTGCCGTGCTCGTTTCATTGGTCTTCGTGCAGTTAGTCCTCCCCTCATGTCTCGTGGGTTAACGGGACGAAGTGTATTACGTGGGTCTTGTAGTTGAGTCTCGCAACTGCACATGATTCATATTCTGATTCCAACCCTAACTCTGTCTCTTTTAGCCATGGAACACAGCAAGCATGCAAGCACCCACAACATTCAATAGGCAATTGATAATAAGCACATCATGATGCCTCCCGTTGCTCAGATCCACCACACCACTCACGACACATTATGCCACCCATGCATCGCGCGCCATTATTTTGTTCAAATCTACGCACCAATTCCCAACCGGCACCTCACCTTGCTTCGCACCTCGCTCACCAAACCTCACCACTGACCAAAAACGCCTCCCGCACATGGGAAAAATAGTCTCACACCCCCTCGTACCTCTGCATCGCTACAATTCACCACTATTTTGAGGAGCAACACACGGCTCGGATTGTCCCCGGCACCGCACGGCTCGGATTGTCCCCGGCACCCCGCAACAGACATTAGTAGCTCGATCGCATCTTACCGGGGACGTCCCTGGTGAGCATCCAGAATTAATACAACCCTCATCCAGTCGCAAGACCAGAGGCAATGAGGAGGGGTCGCAATAAGGGCAATCTGGGAGTTTGGTACAGGGCCCGGGTGTGCATTTTGGCTTGTGAGGGGGCCATAGGTGGCGGCGAAAGTCCTTTTGCTATCGATATTCAGTCTGCACTCAGAGCCCGTTCAGGGCTAGGGTGCCGGCTTGGGGGGCATGCCCTATGTTGAGTCGGGATCTCCGATCCGTGCTGAAGCAGGTGGCGACAGACGGTTTCTGGGCCCCGAGCCTGGCAGGGCGTGACTCTGGCCGCTGTGGCCCGATGGAGGAGCAGGTTTTGTGCCACAGCGCGTTGCTTTCCAGTCCTCGCCCCACCCTTCGCCCAGGGCTTATAAAAGGAGTAGCACGGAGCCGTTCGACTCTCGTCGCTCTCTGCTCGCCTGTTTTCTGGCTCTTTTCTCCTTGGCTCTCTTCACCCCTCGCCTATTCGCTTTGCTCCCTCAATACAATTGGTATGCGATTGCAAAAACGCGCTTCTTCTTTGAGAGCCGAATCTGGGGCGACTGCCGAGACTCCCTGTCGTGCTGTCAGTTATGACGGATCGGTGCAGAGCGCACGTTTCCACGAGCCCCAGCAAAGTAATTCAGCAAGAGATAACGTCATATCAAGAGATGGGAATGCTCGGGCGGAGCATCGTGCGGAGGTACACACTACACATACAGACCTTTACACAGCTAGGTTAGGGATCTTTCTCCTTGCGCATCTATTCTCCCCTCTCTCTATTCCGTCTTCTTTGGACGCACAAAGAACATCATTACTGACTCGCAATCCCATTTTCCTCTGGCACGACACCCCCCCCCACCTCCCACATTGCACTGTACCACACCTCCCACTCCCACACCTTAGATACAACCAGTATTCCTCCCACCTACCTCTCCCTAAGCGTTCTAGGTTGCATTGGTCTGTCGGGTGTTGAGGTCGTTTGTCCTCACCTGGGGTGTGTGTGTGTGTGTGTGTGTGTGTGTGTGTGTGTGTGTGTGTGTGTGTGTGTGTGTGTGTGTGTGTGTGTGTGTGTGTGTGTGTGTGTGTGTGTGTGTGTGTGTGTGTGTGCTTTGGCACCTATCCTTGCATAAATTAAGATTTTAGGACATGTTGCGGATTTCGAAAACTATCGCACACAACATTCAGGTTCCTATAGCTTAGTTATTTTGATAAGTATGTGTTTTAGAGATAGCTTCCATCCCCTCGTCTAATGGGTGAATAAATGTAAATGAACTGTGAAGTTATTTTAATAGTCAGGTTTTGTTTTATTTAACAACGCCATCTTCACTTCCATCTTGGCGGGCGCGTGGGCGGAGTCTAGCATAGGCATGGCGTCCCTCCTTAGCCAATCGGCAAGGAGCGGGCGTCTTCCCCGCCCCATCTCCGACTCAACACAATCGCCATTAGAGACAAGGTCAGAGATGAGGCGGTGGGCGGAACCACAAACGCCTCTGCTCGGGACTCCGCCCAGGGGGGTGGGAGTTGCTCCGCCTACCGTGCGCCTGTCCAATCGAGGGCGGCCAGGGAATCGCGCGATGGTTCCGACCAATGAGAAGGTGAGTGGCCATAAAAAGAGGGCCCTCCCTCGAAGGAAGGACAGAGAGAGTGTGTTCGGCACGAGCAAAAAAAGAGTGTGCGGTGTCCTGGGTCTGCGGGAGTGCGCGTCTCTGCCCGGGTTCGCGGCGGACTGCATCTCGTGCTTCAGAGGTGCCTCATCTGTTGCGTTAGAGCGAGCGACCCTATTTCGGCGAAGGAAGAATTTCGGAGATGAGATTTCTCCACTGTCCTCGTCGTCAGCCCTGGTCCTCATCCGCCTCCTCCTCCGAATGATCGCGAGCTTGGGTGATCACCTCGACTCACCTCAACCGGGTCCGGCTACGCTAGTCCGTCCTTGGGTGACCGGAGCTCCGGGAAGGAGTGGACGCCAGCCGCGCGCTCGGTATGAGGATGAGGATGAGGGTTGCCAGGTAGCCAGCCAGCTACCTTGATTTTCAGCCCGACTGTCCTCTGGACTGGAGATCCAAATAAAGACCAATTGGTCCGATTCTTTGGGTGTGTGTGTGTTTGTGGCGCCAGTCTGGTAAGTAGTAAAACTGTTAAGTGCTTTTGCTGTATATATTTGTATTTTCATTTTTATTTTTCGGTTTAACTCTGCCTTGCGTGCTTCCCTCATTCCCCACCTATTGCATAAATAAACCCAATTTCTTAAATGTTTTCAGCTCGTTCGTGTCCATTCTTGCATTGACTGAGCATGACGCGTGATTGAGAATTACTATGGCACTTCGGGCCGGTAAATTGTCATTTGGTCCGGTGCAACTTTAGTTATTCCGCTCGGTTACGCCGGTTCCGAGTCTGCGATCATGACTCGATTGGACAAAGTCGGCCGAGGGTGAATTCCCTGGTAGTTGGACCACGTAGGTATTTAGGTAAATTGAAATTGGCAATCGACCCTACCCCACGTGGTCTATCCATTGGCGAACTTCGGTCCAATAGAGGACCCGTCGGCTCCAGAGTTATCCGGGGCGACAACTTATACATTCTGGGCGATCGGTCGGGCCGACTTGCAGCTCCATCTCGGTCGTGCTCGCGGCCGACGTCCAGCCCCGCAACAATATAACTGCATAACTCTGCTCTCTGTCTGCTTTTGTAAGATTGCTTGTCTTTTGCTGCACCCCACAAATTCCTTGCTCTCCCCTGCTGTATATAAAATAAAACCCCATTCAATGTGCCACATACTTTTCCTCACTTGCTTGGCAGTCCCGCTCTGCTGCATCTGATCTGGTAAGGTGATCCGGTTTGAGCAAATGTGTACTGACGTCATGTTCCCTGGTAATTAGATTACGTGACCTTTCGGTAAATGGAATTCATTAGACTGAGGACCCTCAGTCACATGGTCGAGTTATTGGCGTTCATGGTCGATTAGCGACCAGCCATGTCATGAAGTTATTCGTGTGAGACGGCCTGCGATTCCGGAGAGTCTGGTGGGAACCCGAGGTAGTTCACCCCTCGTGGTCTTCGCCACCCGACCCTGGGTCCGCAACACTTTGGTGTCAGGGAGTGCGATTCGGTCCCTGAACAATATATAAACCAGAGAGGATAAAAACGCATGTACAAAGTGTTGATGCAGTTGGACACGAGCAATGGAATGAACAAACAGGAGGGAAGGAAGGAAACATTGATGTGCATATAAGAGGGTAATGAGTTGAAAAGATTGTGGGTAGTGCTGAGATTGATGTGAGATGGTAGTTGAAGCCATGGAGGATGAGTGGGATAACAGGGCTTCAGGAAAGTGGTTCTACAGATGGAAGAACTGAGGAACAGAAGAGTTGAGGTTTGTAGTTGGCCTGTATTTTTGGAGTTTATCCACAAAGGGGTTATTGGAGGAATGCATACATCCTGGAGGTACTGGGGGGGGGGGGAGGGTTCAGGGGGGTGAAATAGCAGAGGGAGATATTTGGGAGGTGGAAAAAAGAAGTAGTAGTAGAAGCCACCTTCCTGCTTTGTGGGAGCAATAGGTTTTGTGCTTTCTCCTCACCACGGGAGATACCTATGTCATACTTTTATTCACAGCTACGTTCCATCGATGGATGTTTGCAACTCGAGCCATTTAAAAAAAAAACTTTTAATAAAAAAAAATTGTGGAGGGTATGTTGTGAGGTATAATAGTCTTCAGCACTGGACAATGTACAGTACTTTGTTATGGTCATTTTGTATGCAGTACTCTGCCCCCTAACCAGTGGGCAAGTGTTTTATCAATATGGGGAGACAATATAATTGTAAATACTGTACTTCTAGTTGGGGGATAATTGAGCCAAGCATACTAATAAATCAACATGATTGATTGTTCACATTTTGGATTAAGAAGTGACGATGTATCAAGAAAGAGGGGTGGGTGGAGTCGACCTTAATATCTACTTTAAACGATATGCTCTTCATTCTCAGATTTACTGTAATCTATATACTCTGGCAAGGCATGGTAATGTTAAATGCTCGCTCTTGTTATGGATGCAAATGTGTCACCAGGATATCCCTTCATTGTTCGTCAGAGGGAGAGGTTGACAATGCATGATGTTGAAATAACTTGTTCCAAAACTTTATCTGGTTGGATTATTTGGTAAATAATTTATTAAATGAATCCCCCCAACCCACCTCGGTATATGGCCATTGGTTGGAACTATTTTGTTACGATTGTAGCCTTAGTTTCACTTATTTAAGGATTGTGGGTATGCATTGTAACCGCATGACATGGTTGTTCATGTGTGAAGTATCTTATTACATACAATTCATTTGTTTGCTTTTGTCTTCCAGGCCGATCAACTGACAGAGGAGCAGATTGCAGGTACAGTACAATATGTGAAATATGGTGATCATGAATTGTGGGAGTATGTATTCTGAGGAATGATAAAGCTGGATGTGTGGTGGCACTGATTGGGGAATCATTCACAGGAGAAAAGATTCATCCTGATCTGTCCCATTTTCATTCTGATTCTGATGATGTTGATTGATTTGAGTGTGTGTGCGTTCATGCGTCTCATTCCAGCATAGACTTTAACGAAAACGATTTGTAAGTTAATAGAAATTTGGAAACTAATGTACATTTTGTACTTTTCTGTCCCTCCCAACTGGAATCCTGTTGTCCATTTATTCTACTGGTCTGGTTTAAAATGCAAGTTTAGCTTTTTAACCACATCCAAA
>NC_140969.1:22780259-22802759 GCF_056783735.1 Eptatretus burgeri | reverse complement strand
CACGGAGAGGCAGCGGCGGCTGACGTAGGAGGGAAACAACAATGGCTGGACCACGTGTTTCCGGATCTCGTAGAAGGCTTCACGGCTGATGAGATCTGGAATGCTGACAAAACCGGGTTGTATTTTCGGGCCTTACCAGACGGAACGTTCCTCTTCAAGGGAGATCAGCACTGCGGTGGGAAAAAGCCAAAGGAAAGAATCACGGTGCTTTTTTGCTGCTCCATGACTGGTGCTAAGCGTCCTCCTTTCGGTATTGGTAAAAGCAAGAATCCACGGTGTTTCAAAGGCGTCAAAACTTCCAGTTCGCTACAGAGCCAATTCCTCCGCATGGATGACAGGTTTCCTCTTCATTGAATGGCTCGATGAGTGGAATCGCGAGCTTCGGCGTCATGACCAGAAAGCGTTGCTTCTCATCGACAACTGTCCGGCACATCCCCAATCACTTCAACTGTCGAACATTACTGTGGCATTTCTCCCGCCGAACACAACCTCTGTTCTTCAACCGTTAGATCAGGGAATTATCCGTTCATTCAAAGCTCATTACTGCCGTGCCATGCTACGAAAAGTGCTCACTGAGATTGACAACGAGGACGGAGCAATGACAGCGAGTGACTTGGCGAAAAAGATAACGATCCTCAATGCTATGCTGTTTACGGACGCAGCATGGAATGATGTGAAGACTTGCGGGATAGTGAACTGCTGGCGCAAAGGAGGAATTTTCATCGGAGCGGCAAGCGAAGGCGAAAGGGTCGAGAGCAATGACGACGACGAGTTAGCCAACCCTCTTCAAATGGATCCCGACCAATGGCAGGACTTCGTCAACATGGACGCCACTCTCCAAACCACAGACGATGATGTCACAGATGAAGCCATCGTTTCGGCAGTCCAACGTGAAATGGGAATTGCTACTGACGCAGACTATGACGCCGACACTAAAGTGGAGGAAGAGGAGGAAGAGGAGATCTCTGTCCCGACCATCAAGGAAATGATGTCTGCAGCTAAGACGATCAGGCTTGGTTTGCTATCACATGGGTTCAGTGACATGGCCTTCCTGCGCAAACTTGACAAGGAGGTCACCGCCATTGCCACAGACTCGTTAAAGCAGGCAACAATCGACAATTTTTTCATTACAGAGTAGGCTCATCGACAAACCTATGTTGTTTTGCTTTGAAAAGTACATATGTACTGTACGTGTAATTGTTTTATTTTCAGTAGTAAGTTACATTGTTTTGAGCAAGTGTGTCATATAAATCAAACTAAATGCTGAGTATTTGTCTCCGTATGTGGACTCGACATTTGATCCGCTTGATACTCCACAACTCTGGTGAACTCGGATATTAGAATCACCCGCTTGTTAGAATCAAATTTGTCCGGCCCAAAGTGATTCTATTAAGCGGGTCCCACTGTATATATATTTACTTGGTGTTTTAAATACGAAAGCCCCCAACTTTTTTGCCATAATGCATGCAACAAGTAATAGTCCTGAATTTTGAGACATGGAGGACCATGCACTGTTCCTGTCGGAATGTGGCAATTGTTTCCCTCCGTTGAGCTGTTTCCATTTTTTCCATGTACATCAAGTGAAGCTGCTTTCGAGGCAGAGACCCGATCTTGCACAACATGGAGATATCAGAATAAATGAAAGAAACATTTCCACAGAGTGTACAATTGGTCTGTTTCACTCAAGATTTGGATTCCCATCACCAGCAAATCAGAAGTTTAAATCTTCCATATTAGCTGGGGACTTTAAATAAATAAATAAATGAGTCAAGACTAAGCCATACAAAGCATTTTTGTCTCGTATGCAATGTTTACCATCAGGATTTTTTTTACTGTGAAGTAGAATTGCTGCTTGAATGGTGGTGTGCATATCTTCCCGCTTCCCCAATAGGCAATGGCACGATTGACTTTCCAGAGTTTCTTACCATGATGGCAAGAAAAATGAAAGACACAGATAGCGAGGAGGAGATCCGAGAGGCTTTTCGAGTGTTTGACAAGGTAACGTCTCTCTCATAAATTCAGGGCATTATTGTAGTGCAAGGTTTTTAAATTATTATTTATCATCTTAAAATATATATTTATATATTTATGTTTTGTATGTTAAGTGTTTCACTTTGGTATTTTAAAACACACTGGACAATTTTCCAACTCTTACTCGGTAAATGCGAAGTTCCAGCAAGAATTATGAAAGATCTTTATTTTGCAAAGAGACTGACCATTAATTTGGGGGGCAGAGGGAGGGGGAGGTGTAAACCTAACCCAAGTTGTATATTTACCAATCTTGAGATCAAAGATTTTGATAAGCTTTACTCTGATAAGTACAATCGTATGTAACTGCTGTTTCATTTTACTCGTGGCAGCAGCTGATACACTTTAGGTGAGTGATTGCCAGCACCCCGACCAAATTCAAAATTTATGCCACCTTTAGTCAAACGCCGAGCCTGGCAAGCTGGATCATGAAAGAGTTGGGCCAAAATATTCCTCAGCTGACCCCACCAGAACGTGGGAATAAATGAGGCCGTTAAAAAAGGGGAAGCCAACACACTGATTAAACCAGCCCTGCAGATCTTTTCTTTCCCCCCCTTTTAATATTTTGATTTCATCTTTTGATAATTTGAAACAATATGTGGATAAAGGCAGATGGCTGCTTTATCTGTGATTTCCTTTATTAAGGCCATGCCATTGTATCTTGTCATTCCTCCCTTTCAAAGCAAAATTATCCAAAATTTTAATGGTGACATGACTTTACCAACTCCAAGCATTTAAGGCAACATCAAGTGCTCCTACCACTCCCCTGGGTTAATCTTGCCTTTAAATACAGAGATCAATGATCATGGAAGAACAGCATGACAAAGTAGAATGTTGACTAAAGTAAACTGATTAACACGGTGGAATTGGTTGGGTTCTATGTTGTTGAGGTGATGCTATTCGATGGGATGATTTTCTTCCCTTTGATTTTATCTGATGCCAAGCCCCCTGCTGCTTCTTGCTCTGTCTGTAGGAAAGTGTTATATCAAGTATGTGTTTACAGCAAGAAGAGAAAGCTTGCATTGTAGTATACTGGTGAATACCAAGCATTACAGTGCACCTCGTTGGCTTTGTGTCTCAGGATGGGAACGGCTACATCAGTGCGGCAGAATTACGGCATGTAATGACGAACCTTGGGGAGAAGCTCACCGATGAGGAGGTGGATGAGATGATCCGGGAGGCAGACATTGATGGGGATGGCCAGGTCAACTATGAAGGTGTTTTTTTTTTTTTTTTTTTTTTTTTTTTTTTTTAATTTTTTTTTTTTTTTTAAGTCTCGCCCTGAAGGAGATTATTGCAACGCTTGTGTATGTGTCCACATCTATATGTTTTTGCTTTCAATTTTTTCTTTCACTGCAACCGCTTATCCGATCAATGCAAAACTTTAAATACAGGAGGGACGCCCCATGGAGAATATTTTATTGATGACATATTATAGATCGCATGGTATGGCAGCCATATTGGATTAAAGGAAAAAATTTGGATATCTCCGAAACCGCTCAACGGAAAAAAAAAAAAAAATTGAAACTTGGCAAATGTCAACTCCTCATGGAGTATATAGGGTGATGATGATGATGTCATTGGTGAAGTGGTATTCCAGTCATAATTGGTTGAATCAAAGTCCTTATCTAAAAATGGAATATGGTCTGGTGGCCATATTCAATTGAGAATAAAAACGTTTTAAAAAATTTCTCCAGAAGCGAAACTTCATACATATGATCGACTAGCCATGGGAAATATAGTATGAAGTCTTTTTTCATATTCTTCTTCATTGACGCAATTTAGCCTTCATGTGCGAGTCATTTCGGATGAAATTTGGTGGACTTGTTGGGTGTGTGACAAAGACGAACTGATTCAATTTTGGTGAAGATCCGAATCCAGATTCAAGATAATTTTTTTAAATTTTTATACTGATTCTTCACCATTGAGAGATGGGGCCAAAAATGATATACCGCAAATTTCAAAAATCTATTGGACCCGATATGTTCTCCTGGATCACGAATTGCGCGGCGGAGGTATGAGCTCCATCGAGTGTCCTTCTAGTTTGTTTTTTTTAGAAATTTTTTAAATGTAACCTTCAATTGGGATCAAATGTAACAGTGGGGTAACATCTCATGTGGGCCGAGGCGTAGCCACGAGACACATTCGCATCAATATCTATTTTCTAGTTTGTTTATTTTGGGGGTTGGAAGGCACAGTTTGGTGGAGTATTTACCACAAAATGCAAGCAATGAAGCAACAATATCTTTTTTCCTTCTCTAATGGGCCAAATTATTCCAACCTAACCAGGTTGGCCAGTTGGATATTCCAAAGACATATCTGTACTCGCCTTTGCGCCGTCTAGCCTGGGTTGGAATGTCGACCCAGTTATAAACTGTCACCCCGGTATTCCGCATGCAAGGCAAGGCATCCATGTGTGGTGCCGGCCATCGGATGTACATTAAGCCTCAGGACCTGACTGCTTGGACTGCCTGTTAGTGGATGTTAAAAATCCCACACGGTGCCTTCTGCAAAGAGCAGGTGAGTTATCGCCAGCACCCTTAACAAATTATAAATTGCTGCCAAAATGACCTTTGGTTGGCGTGGCAACTCGTCCAGGATTGGCTCTCACTTCGTAATGTTTCTCGACTTGCCGTGAAACACCTCAGAACCCTGTAAAGAGTAAGTGCCTCTAATCTATCTATCCATAATTGAGAGAAAGTATTATGTTGTATGTTTCATCTATTCCTCCGAGAGGATTTGCCCGAGGAAGCTGAAACCTTCATGGATACCCTGAAGGTGTTTCCTGAAGTTTTGTTTGATTGCATCAAGTTTTGAACAAATATATATTGTTGTCCTTCGCATTTTTTTCCTTTGGGGGAGAGGGGTGCAATTGGAATTATCTGAGCTATATAACCACAATGTATTATATATGCACACAAGCAGTGCACATGTGTTTGCTTCATGTACGTAACCTAGGTTATTTTTTATCCGAGTATAAAAGCCTGTCAAAAATGATGCGTTGGAATTATTTGATTCGAAATATTCAGAGACCGGAAGATATCATGTTTTGTAGCAAGAAAAAGTGTTATTTTAGAACGCTACATGTACAAATGTTACCCGATTTTCTTTATCTTCTGGAACCTTTAATTTTGAGAGTACAGCCTCGGCCTTGCGTCGGGTGTTCTTGTATCTTCTTTATTTATTAGACATCGCACGTATGTAAATGAACACTTGTTTCACTCTGCACATCACGTACAGCGAATGTCACCTCCCTATGCCTTGTATTTTTTTTTTAAACGCTTCTGTACGTTGCCATTGAGGCCCAGTTGCAAGTCACCGTCTACATTTCCAAAAGAAGAGATGTAATTACTCTTTAATGGAAAATGTTTTTCGAGTTTTGGTCCTGAAAATAGACAGTAGTTAACACACAGTCGTGTTAAAATATTGGCCTTTAAAACCCTTCTCAAATCGTCTTTTTGAAGGGGGACAGACATCACACAAACGCATTGTGTTTTATACGGTAGATTTCTGGGAGCAGTCCAGACAGCAGTCTGTTCCCTATACACTGCCCAAATAAATGTCAGAAGAACGTGTTGCATGCTTTGAACAAGATTGCCATAGGACAGGCACACTCATGTGGTGTTATAATCATAAAGATAATAACATGGACCCCCCTCCGAGCCGCTCCCTGTGGGAGCGGTGCAAATCTAGTTGGTTCAATGGATTGACTTTAGCAAGACGTGGCAAACCTTTGCGCTGCCACCCTTTACAAAGGAGGACGCTCACATTAGCTGCCTTTCAAAATGGGTTACGACTGGTATCGAGCTTTCGCATCTAAAATGTTTGTTTTGAAGTCATTTGTTTCTTTGAAATAACTTTTGGACCTGTCTTGCCATCTCATTAACTTTTTGTGCCATCTTTTATATTTCCAGAATTTGTGCAGATGATGACTGCAAAGTGAAATTGACAACTTTGACAATTATACTCCTGCTGCATCCAGACTTTTTTCTGCCCTCCCTCCCCCACCCCCAGTAATCGAACCTTTCACTGTGTAAAACTAAATTCACTCATTATGGCGCCTTTTCTCCATTACTTTGCATGTCATGTTTTAAACGCATACCATGTTGATGTTTTCATTCTCGACCATTGTAATTTTAGTTTTCTCCTCCTCTTCATTCTTCTTGGTAATTTCTTTCGGCATAAATCAAAACACTGGATCACTTCAGCCTGTTTTACTGCATTTTGTGGGGCAACTTAAGGCTTTTCTCATACTTTGAATTAGCACGTAGTGGGCATGAACTATTTTCATTGTACAAGCTAGTTATATTCATTTGTATCTCTGCAATGGTGTTGATCTTGTACAATATTGTTAATTTGAGGTTTGTGAAATTGGGCACCGTGGTCTAAGTTTTTACTTAAAGTGATTATTTTACTTAAAGATTTTTTTTTATTTTATTTTTTGCTTCAGTACATTGCTGCACTTGGCAAAAGAAATGCCTTGAGTAATGCACATAAAATCCATTCCAAGTTGTGAATGTCTCCTGAAAGGCTGGATGAGGTGGGATGTCTATTTGCCAATGCATTGAAGGCAGGTGGTGATAGTGTGCAAAGGAGTAGGTAATGTTTACAATGCAAACCTTACAAAAATGGAAAAGGCTTTTGGTGTGGCTGCAAGCATTCCCCTGACAAGGCAATCGTTGCACTTTGGCTCTGTTTAAGTGGCCATGTGCTCACGATTTGGTGAAACCATTAAGTGTGCCCACTTTTCAGTGGAACATGGACGAGGGAAGGTGTAATGTTCGAGCAGACTGCGCCCCATAAGGTTGGGTGCTCTTTCGCTCGTGCGACGGCTCAGTACCAGGTTAGCGTGGCCAAATGGAACCGGCGCTGAGTGAGAAGCTGGGATTAACTGCACTCAGCCGCAATTTGGCAAGCAGGTTTTCATGGACATCTGGATGGGGGCCCCACTCTTTGTTTTGTTGTGGAAAGGTTTGGTTGCATGGAGAAGATCTACACAAAGAAAATAAAACCTCTGAGGAGTGCCAAATAAAATGTGATTGCATTATCCCATGTCATGTGTGTGCATTTATTTTGACTTGTAAGATATCACATGAAATGGCTGAGTTTGGATGTGTAATATTTTGTGGATCGTCACCAGAGCAAATGTGGAAATGGGTTTGATATTGGTGTTAGTAATTTAACTTAACCAGAACGTCCCCGGTAACCATCTTTGGGTTCTACTCCGATGCAGGTAGAGTGGTGCCAAAGCGAATCTTGGCATAGAGTACACTGATCAGTGGTCAGAGTTGGAATGTGTGGTGAGGGTGGCAGTGATGGAGTACTGTAGGTTTTTAATAGCCAACTAATACTCACAGACAGTGAAACATCCATCTTCAGGAATGTAAACACCAATCTTAACAGTTTATAGGGAGGTCAAAAACCACACCCAGGCTAGCCAGATCAAATATGTTATCTCAGCTTGTAAAAGCAATACTATATTCTACTATAAAGGGATGAGTTTTGTGTGAGGCATGTTTTTTTTTTTGTGGAATTCTTCTGGAGCGTTTTGATGTGGAGTGTGATGCAACAAAATGATTGTCATGAGTTGTTTAGGCTAATTAACTCCAAAGAACCAGGAAGAATTCTCATGTTTTAAATACACACCATGTTAAGGTGTGTAAAGCAGCTTAATAGGTCCTTTCATGGCAAGACATGACATTCTCATAACAAAAACAATGATAACATTGTAACAAAGCATATAAATGAATCCTTATAAGCCTGGTGTTGGCTTAGTGGTTTGGACTCTTCGGATGCTGATTTTGAGCCCCGTTGTTCCGCTGAATTAACACCAGATGTGTTGATTCAGTCTGTCATCCTTCTGAGCTCGGCAAAATGAGTAACAGTATACTGGTATCGGGGCACAGCTCCATCGTTCCACCCCAACAAAATTATAGCTGCCATTCGCAAGAAGAAGAATTAATCCAAACACCAATAACTAATCGTATCATTTGGCAAAAATAATAACTAACATATAACCCACCCTGGCCCAAGCACATTTGGGCTTGGTGAATGGTAAGCTAATGCTCAAGCAGTACAACATGCTGGTATGCTCCAAGGCCTTGAATAGGGTCATTAAAATTCAGCTACCATTATCCTACAAATAAAGTGACAGCAATAACCATTTTGTACAGGAGTACAGGGCTTTTGAAAGGGGAGTGTGATCCACCAAACTGATGGCCATGAGCTCTTACATTGATTAGACTAATAAAAAATTGATCCAATGAACCAACAGGCCCACGAGTGTCACAGAGGTTGAACATGATTATTTTGGTTTTTAAAAGATGTTTGTCACCAAGACATTCCTTTGTAATACAAAGTTCATGACTGAACAAATTTATCGACTCCTTTTGGTCACAACTGAAGTACACCCCCACTGTGTCTCAATTTCTGAAACGACCACAATTATTCTGAGGTTCTTGTGGGGTTGGCCGGTGGAAGGTTTTGGCCCAACTTTTTCATGAACCGGGTGGCCAAGCCTAATGTTCGATGAAGGAATTTGTAATTTGTCCATGGTGCCGGTGATCAACGTCCACTAACTAATGGCGGCAGATGGAACGTCCTGTTTTCACATCCATCCAAGAGACGGCACACACGTTGATGAATCACCCTGCCTGTGAAACATTGGGATGACAGTTTATAGCTGGGTTGAGATTCGAACCCAGGCTTGACAGCTGCGAAGTGAGTGTATGTACGACTGTACGTCTAGAGTCTCGGCCATCCTGCCTGCCCACCAGTCTGTCTCACCGAGAGCAGAGAAGTTGAATGATAATATAAATATATTTATACACAACATCCAAAATACATTGTACAAGTTTATTTTTACATTTGTGAAACCAGAGTTTTGATTCATCAATAAAATATGTATTCATTCCATATTAAAGCCTATCTTCCATGGAGTGAATACTTGTACACCTTTAAAGCATCTATTCCCATATAAATAACAGAACGGACATGCTGGTGTTCACAGAATTTCTGGTGGCCATCTTGGAATATGTATGATTGTGCCTTCCAGGAAGTCACGTTGCAGCGCAGTGGGGCAGAATGTTGTGTTATTAACTGCACAAAGATGGGTCGCTGCCCCAGGGTCTGTTGAGGATCCCAAGCTTCTTCCATAAATTGTTTTATTTAAACAGTTCAGCGAAACTTCTCGAAGGCTCATCCTCACTTCATCAATACATGATTAGAGAGTCATGGCCGGCGAAAGATCACATTATGCTTTGTCTGAATCCCCACTTTCTTGTGGGGTTGGCCGGGGGAAGTGTGGCTCACGTCTTTCATGAATCAGCTGGTCAGCATGATGTTTGACTCTGGTCAAGACAGGAACTTGTAGTAAATGGGATCTTTAACGTGTCCACCAACTAATGCTGATGATTGATGTCCATCCGAGTGATGACACACACACACATCGATGAATCACCCAGTCTATAATTGCATGATTGAAGATGGAAGTGTCAGAAGTCTGTAAAACACTGGGATAATTGTTTATAGCTGGGTTGGGATTCAAACCCAGGCTAGAAAAGTGTGTGCGTGTGTCTGTGTGCAAAAGCAGCACTGACAGCAGCTGCCGACACACTGACAGACACGAACATCGACTTCCTTCATAGATTTGTTAATACTTTATCTTTCAACACACACTGAGTTAAAAAGACTGCTGCTGTGATTTTGCTTTGTTTATGAGTTTGATCTTCTCATTTAGAATCTTCATAAGTCTGACTTAGTGGTGAGGGTGGTGGGCTTCGGAGCTTAGGGTCCTGAGTTTGAGCCCCGTTGGCCCCTGAATTAACACCAGGTGGGGTTGATTCAGCCTGTCATCCTTACGAGGTCGGCAAAATGAGTGCCAGCTTGCTGGTATACTGTGTCAGAGTGGCAACCCATTCAGGATTGTACCCAATACTTGCCAAGGAGACTGCTTAGGCAGCACCAACACTGCACAGAGTATGGTCCCAATGGATGGATGGATTGCCACTGAATTAACACAAGGTGGGGTTGATTCAGCCTGTCGTCCTTCCGAGGTTGGCAAAGTGAGTATCAGTGCACTGGTAGAGGGGGACAGCATCAGCAGCATAGTTGTGCCCCAACAAAATGATGGCGAGCTGGCGGCCAAGCTGCCATATGCAAGTGGAAGAAATGGTGAAGGGGAAGGGGGGCAGATGGAGGGTCTGCTAAGTTATTTGCCCAGGGGCCCATGCTGGCTCTCGATGCCCCTGGGTGGTATGGTCGGTGTTTGAGTATGACTTATTGGACTCATATCTAGCCTGTGCCAACACAGGCCCTCGTTTGTATGCCTTAATGAATATTGCTTGTCGATCCTGTATGTAAATCATGTCGTAGCATGGAGGCCATGGCTGCCCAGCAACCCGTCAAACCACGGAGTTATCTGCGGCTGCCGGCCTCAGGATCCCAGGTGGGGTAAAGGTCCGAGGAGCTCCCTAATGATAAACCTCGACCCTGATTCTGATAAACCCAGTAACAATATATTGTAAGGTTAAAAGAGCCATTACAAAAATGGGGTGGCGATGTTTGTCGGTCTGTTAACATTTCAGTTTTGTTTTGTTTTTAACCTCTCCTCCCTTATTACTGGGCTGATTATTTTGAAACTGACCATCAGAGTTGCTCAGATCTATTATTTAATTAGCAGTCTGATGGCTTTCCCGTTGAAATGTGTTCCGAGCGTTGTGGAACACTGTTGATATCTGATGGGCCACAAGTGGAGTATTCATATGGAAGTATTTCACAAACGATAGCGAATGAAATGGGACACAAATACTCCACAGGTTCCCCATCCGATATCAAGAGTGGTGCACAATGCCAATTAGGGTTTATATTTACCCCATGATCCCAAAAGTTGGATGTTTTTGGATGGAAAACAGATTGGATCTTCAGTGCAAAACTTTCTCGATCAATGGCGTCACAGTAGCGACTACATACTCCAAGATGGCCACTGCGAGTGTCATGTGCCACTGTAGGAAATGACCACCATGTCAATGAGATATATATATATATATATATATATATATATATATATATATATATATATATATATATATATATATATATATATATATATATATATATATATATATATATATATATATATATATATATATATATATTTGCCGATTCCCATCCAGGAAGTCTTCTGACTCGCCTTTCAATCTCTCATTGCAGGATGTCGAGCATCACAATGCACCCATACAGGGAATAACTTTAAATTGAGGTTGTGGCTTCGAAAATAGTACTCTACGACAAACAAAAAGGCATTATTTGACATCAACAATAACTTTCATCCAAAAATCCATTTCATTACTTATCCACATTCAAAACTCAACAAAATAACCCTCACCTATTAAGTTTTTTTTCTGGATATGACCTCAAATTGAAATAAGTGTACACAGTCAGATCTTTGTTTGGTAAGGAGAACCAGCAAAAGAAAAGCTTCGCACACGAAATGCCGTCGTCTCCTGGTGTTTTACTTCGGTGATGGATATTTGCAGAAGCTGGACCGGCTTCCTGGCGAAGGAACAGTGCGTCGCCGGTCTGGGCAAGCCAAAGGGGTCTCCGATGTCTCCCTCGCCGCCGCAAGGCTCGTCACAATGCCGCGGCATATCTCTAAAATGGCAGTCGCTGTGCAGAGTGTCGTCGCTCATCCAAGAACTCCGTTTGTCGATGCAGTTTTCAAGCGAAGCCAAGAACCAGTTGAGAGAGTCCCGCATGAGTATCGAAATGGCGTTGAAGAGCGAGTAGAGACAGCAGACACCCAAAAAGATGCACAAAAAGTTCGCCAGCCGGTAGAGCGATTGATTTTGGTAACCGGCTCTCTGGCTGGGCACGAGGTCGCCAAAGCCGATGGTGCTGAACGAGACAAAGCAAAAGTACAGCGAGTCCAGGAAGGTCCAGCCCTCTGCGTAGCTGTATATGGCCGAAGCGCAGCATGAGACCAGCAGGGCGGCAAAGCTGAGCATGAGAGCGACGCAGCAGATCGGTGGATCTCCTGCACTCAGACCGGTGCTGCCCACAGATCCGTGTCGTGGAGGCCAGCAGGCGACCCCGTCCTCGACGGTGTCGGTGTGGGTGAGCCTGGAGAGGGCGTCGCAGCGAGCCGGGTACACGCAGCACGCGAGCAAGGAGACGACGCGCTCCAGAAAGAGGTTGAAGCACAGGATGGTGGCCGAGCAACCGAAAAGACCATAGAAAATAAGAAAGACCTTACCAGCTGTCGTTGCAGGAGTGCTCATTCCAAAACCTACAGAAAAGTTTGGGTGAGCATGTTAGTGTTCCCATATTAACCACCATCTCAAGGTGCATGGAACCCCAGGTTCAAATCCCGTATAACCCCGTACGTTTGTCCCTCGTCTCATGACATTGTTACTCATGTGCAAGTACATTGATGTCCACCTGCCTGTGAAGTCCTCAATGAGGACTAATATCACAAACATTTTAAACAAAAATAACATTTGACCAAGCAATGTAATCTTCTCGAAACATATTCGATTACACCTGTACAGGTTAACACAGATGTGATTTTTTTTGGGGGGGGGGGGAACGAAAACAATTACTTTATGAACAGGTTTGGGATGGTGGTCGTATGGCAGCTGAGCTGCCGGGGTAGCTATCATTTCTTGAAGCGCGACTGTGTCACTGATGCAGTGCCCCTCTACCAGTACACACACTGGAAATGGTACTCATTTCACCGACTTTGGAAGGATGACAGGCTGAGTCAACCCCCTGGTGTATTAATTCAGCGACCGACGGGGATTGAACTCAGGACCCGAGGATCCAAAGCCGCCACCCCGAACCACTGAACCAACACCAGGCTGATAGATTTGGGATAATTTGATGAATGTTCAGAAATGTATCCCCTTCACGTGCGAGACGTTTAACACAGCACATACATGACGTCATCAGTCCTTACATCGCAGGTGTATTTTTTCATTTTTCCTGGCAGCCTGGGGTGTTCGAGTTAGGTATACCTGAGAATGCGAATACCGCACCATCTTGTTTCTTTAACGGCCACACCTATTCCCACGTGGGTCGCCGGGAGAGTAATTTTGGCACAGGTCTTTCACGAAGCGGCTGTCCAGGCCCGGCGTTCGACTAAGTGGTTGGGCCAGAAGAGGTGTGTAAGAAGAGGTGTGTTAGAAGAGGTGTGTTCCGTTACCAGTGAGCTTGGACAGGCACTCGCAAAGTGGCTCAAACGTTTGATAACGAACGACTGGCTTGGCAAGCGCTAGCAAGCTCTTTGGTAATGGAGTATACTCTTGGAATTTGTAGCGTGTTCACGGTGCCGGCGATAGCTTGTCGACTTTTTAGCGAAGGACACCGTGGGGGATCTTTAACGTCCACCGACTAATGCCGGCAGACGGGACGCCCGGCTTAACGTGCATCCGAGAGACGGCACACACGTTGATGAAACACCGGGATGACTGTTTACACCTGGGTCCCGGGATTCGAACCATCCAGGTAAGAGAGCTTGGAGCCGAGCATGTTTATCATCCCAATCCTTTCGAGCTTTCCTTTCAGATGACGTCACCTTTTGGCGGGCTTTTTGATTTTACAAATTGTTTTTTGAAATTTTTGAAAAGTAAATTTAAGAAGATAAACCCGAACTTGCATTTCCGTCGAAGATTAATGAATGATCGAGATGTTACGTCACACTCATGACCCCCCCCCCTCCCTCCCCGAAAAACGTCCAATTGACGGACTGCGGACGGGTCAGGGTGTCGGCTCGGCTCGTTGTACAACGAATCGCGTGTAACGGTCGGCGGTGATCAACGAACCGATGGTGGAGACGACGGTGCTCACAAAGTAGAAAGCGCCCGGGAAGTCCCAGCGGGGTCGCCACCCGTCCGCAGCCGCCCCGGCCGCTCGAGCCCGCAACAGGTGCCGAAAGAAGCGCTGCAACTCCTCGTGACTGATGTTGTGCTGTCGTCGGAACCGCTCGAGGTGTTCGCGCCATCGGCGACGGGACTCGGCGGCCTCGGGAGCCTCGAGGGCCGAGAACACGGCGGCCCCGGCCACCAGGTAGAGTGAGACGAGCGCGGCGAGCAGCACCAAGCGGGCGCTCTCTCGGCTCAGAGGAAGCGAGTTTCGGGCGCGCGGCGCCTCGGGAGGCGTCTCACCGGCGGGATCCAGCTTCATGTGCACCAGGGGAGGCGAACGGCTCCCGCCGTGCACCGTCTACCTCAGGACGGCTGCACGTGCTTCTTTTTTCCTCGCGAGGGGGAGGGGGAAGCGGCGTGGGGAAGGGTTGGGGAGGGGAAGCGGCGTGGGGAAGGGTTGGGGAGGGGAAGCGGCGTGGGGAAGGGTTGGGGAGGGGAAGCGGCGTGGGGAAGGGTTGGCGAGGGGAAGCGGCGTGGGGAAGGGTTGGGGAGGGGAAGCGGCGTGGGGAAGGGTTGGGGAGGGGAAGCGGCGTGGGGAAGGGTTGGGGAGGGGAAGCGGCGTGGGGAAGGGTTGGGGAGGGGAAGCGGCGTGGGGAAGGGTTGGGGAGGGGAAGCGTGCTGAGAACTCATGCAAAACACACCTGGACTGCACCAATCGGCTCTCCGTTCTCCGCGACTCAAAAACAAACACCTGTAAACCGTGCATGCTGCCGCTTCGAGCCAACGGGCCAACCTGACCCCACCAGTTACCGGACAACTGACGGGTGTGAAACCGGACAAGGTCAACGAAGGTATTGTTACGAATTCGCGCCCGTCCGGCGTGCGATCGGTCACGTAACTCGAATCGCGACGGCGTCGCCCACCGGACGGACAATTCAGTCGTGACCCTCCTGGAACTCCCGCCAAGGAGATAGCCACGGGTGGGGGTTTAACCTCACCACAACCCAGTCCGCATTCTATCCGCGCGAAATAGGGTGAATCGCCGAATGTACCAAAGTACCCGCGCGGGTAGCGTACCGAGGAGTTGTACCACGCCGCAGGTCGACTTCGGACACGAACCGCTTAAGCGGCTCGTTCACTGCTTAGGGGATAACCGAGCGGAGTTATCGCCGACCTCGACGGTTCAGATTACTTGCTGGGTGTCTAAACCCACCACAAATTCCTTCCGTGATGCAAGATGGAACTTTCAAACAAAGGAAAGGACGCAACGAAACTGGTCACAATTTAACAAGCACTTTTATTTCACACACACACACACACAAGGCAAGCACGTATTCACAGCCATACAGTAAAAATGCACATATAACAGTCAAAGCAATGAAAGCAACGCAGAGCTACAACCGAATAAAGCAATGTACAAGCACTTATTCGGGTTTACTTAAAAGACTGGCACCACACACACATTTACACAAAAAGCAAATAAAAGCCACCCTCACAGGCAAGGGGGCAGACAGGTCCGTGGACCAAATGTACGTGGGACCTGGGTGAGCGGCCAGGTCCACGAGACCGAAGGGGTCATACCCGCGCCCTCGTGGCGCGATGGCGGGCTGGCCGCAATGTCAGCGTAACGTGCCTGACTCCGTGCCCCTGGCGTGGTCGGTGAGCTCCTTTAGGCGTGCGTTGCGCAGGTACGTGTTGGTCAGTCGACACCACGGTTGGGGTGGGGAACGGACGGGGTTACCGGCGCTATCTCAGCGCGGATGGGGAGGAATTGTTGATGCTCAGGGTGGAGAGAGGGGAATGGCGGACGCTCCGTCCCGCTAGCGGGGCCTTGGGACCGCACCGACTCAGGCGAACTCTCGCCCCTGAGCACTCTTCCGCATCCCTGCTTCACTCCCCAACTCGTCCCTCGACCCAGCAACGACAACCTCGACGACGACCTTCATCTTCACTCGACCAGCCCAGCCGCGAGTCGCCTTGTGCTCACGTCTTTATAGACCGGGGGAGGAGCGTGTATGTAAATTCGCGGATCAAAACACGGTTGGAGGCGGGGCCACGCCACCCGATGTTCAGCCATTGATCGGGCAAAAAGGGGCGTGAGCCTTTCTTGATATGAATTTCCCCCTAAAAGGAATCCACACGCATCGCGCTTGGGGGCGGGGCCACACCGCCCGACGCTCGCCCATTGGACGGAGGAAAAGGGGGCGTGAACCTCCCCTGATCCGATTTCCTCTCCCATAAAGGCATCCATTTGTATTCGCGGCTCGACGCGTTCGGCAACAATCACCGAACGGGCCCTGGACAGCACGACGTTCGGTGTTGATGGTTGTGGAAGGAGAAAGGCGAAGGTGGTGGGGGGTTTGCTGTGGTGGTTTCGTTGTTGGCGGGCGTCGTTTGAGAATGGCGGTGAAGTGATGTTTGCGGGGTGGAGTTGTGGTGGTGTTTGAGTTGTTGGCGGGCGTCATTTGGGAATGGCGGTGAAGCGATTGTTTGCGGGATGGAGTTGTGGAGGTAAAGAGGCGAAGGTGGCGGTGTTTGAGTTTTTGGGGGATTACTGGTCCAAAATAGCGATGGAGAAAGAAAAATGGCGAACTCAAAGTGTTGCAGCCCGGATGAATCGCACATATTCCCTCTAAACAATGGGTGTGGACTAACTACACATGAACTTATCAATATATATATATATAACCTGAAGACCTTTCTGGTGTATTGCAAATTTCCACAGCCGTAACAGTATATTATATTGTGTGTACGTAAATCTCTCTCCTTTTCCAAACGATAGTGGTAACGCCTTGATATGGATAGAGAATAGAGCCTTCATTATTATGACAACCTTTATGATTAAAAAAAAAAAAGGTTAAAACAAAATCACATCATCAAGTTAGGAGCGTGCACCTTGCCCCCCACAGGTAAAGTAGACAGTCCAACAAACCTGTCCCATAAGCATGTGCATGGTCTACAGGCCGAAGGTTGAAGCACATGGTCGATCGAACACTCATTCAAACCCAAATGACAATAATGTAATGAATGGTCCTCGATGAATTCCCCTCTAGGGTGGAGCGAGTAAGATGGACCACACTGGAAGGACACTCGGTAGAACACACACCTCCGCCAGGTTGAACGGTTCACGTTTTGTATCCCACTGATGGGTCAAATCTGGAGGACCTGAATCTGGATCCGAACCTGAACCAAAATCGAATCTGCTTGTTATTGTCATCGACCCAACTCGTCCACCAAGCTTTGTCATGATCCATCCACAACTTCTTGAAATATCGTGCTATGTATCGTTTTTGGCTCCATCTCTCAATGATGAAGAATCGCCTAAAAAAAAGATAATAATATAATAATAAATTCTCCTATCTGGATCCAGATTCGGGTATTCACCAAAACGAATTTGTACTTGTCACACACACCCAACCTGTCCACCAGATTTCGTCCGAATCTGTCCACAACTTTTTGAGATATCGTGCTGTATATCGTTTTTGTCCCTTTCTCTCAATGGTGAAGAATCACTTTTAAAATTCTAGTAGTCGGATCCTGATCCGGATCTTCACCAAAATCTAATCAGTTCATCCTTGTCACACACCGAACCTGTCCATGACTTTTTGATATATCACACACACACAGATACACACACACACACACACACACACACACACACGAAAGCATAACCTCCTTCCACCTTCAGTGGCAGAGGTAATGAATCTATAATAAAACCTGTTAACCCTTCCCAAACCATACCACCCTTAAAACAAGCCAAGCGGATGGGAGATTTCTTATTTATTCTCGTACAAGAAAATACAACCCATCGCTTTGCTTACGGGAATATTAAGGGGGGTGGGGGTGGGGGGGAGAGAAATAGGGAGTTAAGTGAGAGAGGAGGGGGAAGCAAGTAAGGGAGGATGGGGAAAGCGACATCTCACCCAACGTTGCTCTTGGCTATCGACAAAGGGTAATTTCATTCCGATCGGTCAAACCTGTCGATTATTGGTTTGAAATGTTAAAATGGCTATAGTTGAGTCATGACCTTAAAATTAGGTCAAGGTCAAAAATCATGTCAACCCTGCGTACGTTTTATTCCCATTATTGATGCAAAATTTCATTCCGAAAGTCCCAGCCGGCTCCAAAATGCAGCTCGGAAATTTGGTGTGTTGAGAGTGCAAGAAGAAAAAAAAACAATTATTATTTTAATGATTTTATAAATTGTGGTTAATACTCCTTTGGGTGTAAGAAACTCTGTGGTACTATGAAAAATTGGGGGCACCAATTGCAGCAAAAACCCTCCAACAGCTATTAGCCTTCCCCTATGCCCATGGAAGGTGTAATAAGGGGGCAACTGGTGAAGGACATGGACAGGTTGCAGCATCAGTTTGGTGAGCTAAAGCAGGAATATGATCAGCAAAACATGGCAGGAGGAAAGCTGCCCCTGGAAAACCGACAGAAGAGTGCTGTACTAAAGGCTAGTGTGGAAGAGATTAGTTGGCTGAAGCAGGAGAGCGAACTGGGGGAGATTACAAAGTATGAACCACAGCAAATGGAGGAGATGGAAGAAATGGAGATGATGATGGAAAGGATGGAGAAGAAGACAAAAGAAAAGCGAGCCGAATAGAAGCAAAGGAATGAGGAATTGGAAACGCAGCTCTTCGAAAGGGAGAGGAGAGGAAGGAGATAAAAACAGCTAGCTGACCTGGAGCAGGAGAAGCAAAGGAAATGTGAATTGCCGAACAAAATGGGAGCTGTGGCACCAGCACCTCAAGGTGGAGCAGCAGTTGGTGACCATGGTCCAGGGGATAAAAAGGAAAATGGAACAGACCCTGTCTGTTGGGGGAAGTGATTGCCATCTTAGAAATTGGTCAGGAATTGTCACTACAGTTGCCCAGGTATGGTAAGGAAGGAACTCATTATGGTTAGAGTGATGTGGACAAGATTTATGGAAGAGAATGAAAAGAAAAGAAAAAAAAAAAAGAGTTGTCTTCAAATTTTCAGAAATTCTTTGTGCATCAAAGTAAATGGGAGTGACGGAGAGAGAAGGTGCATGGAACCGAAGAGAATCCAGAATGTGAAAATGGTGAGAAAAACGAAGAACAGATTGATGCTGAGAGTGGTTTTGAGGAAGAACACCGAACTGCAAAGCAAGAGACTAATGGCGAGGACGAAGAGCTCTTCAGATGACATGACATGACAGAAAATGCACCCAAACACAGAGAATGTTAAATGCCTGCAAGGAAATCTCTTGCAGTCATTGAAAGAAGAGGTGAGTAGTAGTGACAAAGATGGTCCAGATGGTAAGGTTGAAATCGATGCTCATGCAGAGAGCAAAGCCGATAGTGAATCTGACAATATATCGGATGGTGAATCAGTGACAAGATCGGAGCTCGATAAAAGCAGAGCCTTGCTCAGAAGAAAGAAGAAGAGGAGGATCGAGTTTCGTGACTCTTCACCAGCTTCTGACGAGTCGGATAATGAATCCAAAAGTAGTGACGGTGAACAGGAAAAGTCACCCGGTCGGCCAAACAAAAAGCCAGAAGATAAGAAACTATGGAGTTACAAAGTCAGAAGGAAGAGGAGGAGGGAGGTTCATGTTTGTTCAGACAAGAACCCACGTCATTATAAAGTCAGAAGGAAATAGAGGAGCGAGATTCATGGTTGTTCAGATAGGAAACAACGGAATCACAAAGTAAGGAAGAAGAGGAAGACCAATGGTCATCATGCTTGTAAACCCCGAGGATCAATGCAGCGGGTGATGAAGGGGGAAAGAGCAGTGCGAACGTGCTGCACACAGAAATAGAGATTGAGGCATCATGGGAGGGATGGATCGAAACATCGGAGACGTGTTCAATTTGAAACAAGTGTGTGGAGTGCCAGATGATTAGTGTTCTGGGGTCTGTTATGATGCAGCAGTGGTGTACTGCAGAATGGAGAGGCATGATTATAGTTGGAAGGGCGAGTAATTGGAGGTATCTGAACCGCCCACCACTGGTGACTGTAGCACCACCGTGAACTGGACACTGAACCTGATTAGGAGCGTGGAATTGAGTGTAGAACCTTTTAAGGGGAGGTTATAGGACCTCGAATGATTGCAGTGAATGGAGAGAGACTCACTGAGCCTTGGGAAACAGATATGTGGGTCGTGGAAAATTTGATTGAGCAAGGGGTAGTGGGCCAGTGGCGCATGGAGTCCATGGTGCATGAGCCCCCCTTGGAGTCTAAGTGCCAGGAGAGCACCATTTTGATGTGCAGGAAAGGGCTCAGTTTGGCTGTGCGATTGGAGTCCTGGGACTGCAATTCTGGAGGAATTTGGTCAGCAGTGTGGACAGCGCAGGCTGTCTGAGTACTAGTGGAGGAGTCACAAACTTTGGGTAAGCTACGATGCAATGAAGGAGTTGACTCGTCGAGATTGCGACTGAGGGGAGGCAGTGTCGAATCCATTGGGGTGGTTGAACAGGCCCAGTTGGGGCAGTTGCTACAATTTGGATATTGTTAATGACTGACCATGTGGAGAGAGTTTTGAGGATGGAATGGGGAACTCCTGCTTTGCACCAAAGAAAACAAATGGGGCATCAAAATTGCTTGACTAGTTTTGAATGGTGTGCCTTCACTGGTGTGCCTTACCACCCTGCTGATGCATTGGGGAGGGGATTTTGTGCCTTTTCCAACCCCCACCCCTTCCAGATCTAGTGAGCACCTCATGGCTTAACGTGCTGTGACAGTTTTGGAAATGTACCCTCGGGGGAGAGCATACATTGATACATAGGTGAACCGAGAATGTTATTTCAATAGTGTACGTGTCGGTAGACCTTTGCCCCTTGTCTAATAGTTTTGGGGTGGAGGCATGCATCGAGGTTAGTTTGTGTATCCCCGGTGTGATGTCTTCATTCCCCCTCTACTTTTTTCAATCCACCATAATCCCCTTCAACAAACCTCAATTCAATGACCCCTCCTTCAAGCCATCGGTCTTACCTTCAACCCCACAGCCGGTCGGTCGTCCCTCGGTCCGTCTGCATCCCTCCCCGTTGCCACTCCATCCGCACATTGTTTTATTGGGCACATTCTGCCCACCTGTGATCTTTGAATCTTCGAGCCGATCAGACTACCTTCACCATATCAGACTTTGTCCCTTCTCACATGCATATCCATGACACGAAGTGCAATGCCTTTCCTATATGTGCAGCATATCTCACGTGCATGGTAGTGGCGTGCTGTACAAAGAACGTTTTGCACGCAGGGAGGGCTCGAGGGTGCCTGTGTCGTCTTTCGTGCATGAGGGAAGGAGTGACGTGCTATGTTGAAAGTTCCTTCAGAAACAGCGGCACTTTTTGTGATGTGTCATGGACATGCCCATATCGGATTCGCGCCAATGAGAAAGAGGCTCGCACGAAATGAGACGGGGGGGGGGGGGAAGAGAGATTCTGTGGAGGAGAAATAGTACAGGGGGTGTACGGGAGAGACGCTGAAAAGCTTTTCCGGCAAGGGGCAGAGGGGTGTGCAGAGTGTGTGGAGAGAGGGAGGGAGTTCAGGCTGTGGCGGAGAGCACTGTAGAAAGGCCATGGTGTAGCTTGGTTTGTGTGGGGCTGCTTGTCTCAGATGCATGGCAGAGGTGGAGTTGCTTGCAGCTAGCATACCAGGGATGCCTCAAAGAGGAATTTACCTGGCTGTTTTGCCTAGTTGTCATGGGAGTAAGGAACAGAACATGTATGAGCTACTTGCTGTTGGCATATCTGGGATGCCAGAGAGGACTTGCTACTTGTTCTGGACACCTCAGAGATGCGGCTGCGCATCCCACTGCCACTCCACAGCCCATCTTCCCTATCCATACCCCCCCCCCAGGTTATTCGGATCAGCACATCCCCGTTGGGCTGTTTGAGATGAATGGAGTCGTCGACCTCGCACTCCATACTTTTCTTTTTCTTCTCGGTTCTTCTTATCGTCTTCTTCCCGGATTGAATGATGGCCATGTGTCTTTTCTGTAAATAAGATTGCATAAGAATACATGTAAGGGTTAAATCTACGTGTGTGTGTGTGTGTGTGTGTGTGTGTGTGTGTGTGTGTGTGTGTGTGTGTGTGTGTGTGTGTGTGTGTGTGTGTGTGTGTGTGTGTGTGTGTGTGTGTGTGTGTGTGTGTGTGTGTGTGTGTGTGTAAATAATTATTGGTTGTTATTTCAAATCTGTCTCGATTGTCCTTTCCTTCAATGGTCTGACAGTGTACAACCATAGTTAGACGGGAAGTTTTACCCCACTGATTGGCTGTATTTGTTTAATTTAGTCACCTCCTCAGGTAAACAGTGTCCGATGGGTAACTCTATTAGAGTTGATGAGATTAACTTTCATGGTTGCTCAGCAACCTGACGGACTGCAGAGTTAAACACGGCTGGTGGCCTCAGGACCGGGCTTCCCCTCGTGGTGAACCTCGAACCCCGGGCCATAACAGTACATTCTCATCCTCACCTTGAACAGTCAGATGTCGAAGCCACTGAAGGAAGCTTCTTGGAAGCTGAGCAGGGAGCAGCTCACAGACTGCCCACTTACCTGTAACCTGCATCATTCCTACCATTGAGGCATACGGCTTTTTTGGCATTGTGCCATGTCATTGAGACTGAGGGCCATTTGCCCTG
>NC_140969.1:22770259-22775259 GCF_056783735.1 Eptatretus burgeri | reverse complement strand
TTGGACTACAATGAGCTGTTAAAGATATCGGTTAACATCTCGCTTATCTGCTCTGAAATTCCCTCAATACACCTGGTGTTGGCTTAGTGGTTCAGGTGGCTGGCTTAGGTCCTCAGGTCCTCAGTTTGAGCCCCGTTTTCCGCTGAATTAACACCAGGTGGGGTTCACTCATCCTCTCATCCTTCCGAGGTCGGCAAAATGAATACCAGTGTACTAGTAGAGGGGCACAGCATCAGCGGCAGAGCTGTGCTTCCAAGAAATGATAGTTACCCGGCAGCGAAGCTGCCATATGCAAGAGCAGAGAACCTCCCTCAATGCTCTTGGTTGTATATCTGACCCTGAAGATTTATCTTCTCTTGTTGGTTCACGAGCGCCAGCCAAAGTGACCACTATATTCGTTATGTATGTATGTCTGTCTGTCTGTCCAGAGCACAACTTCGTGGGATGTGATCCGATTTGGATGAAACTTGAATATGATGTTGATATCCATGCCTAGTTTTGTCTTCCTGGCGATGGGCATCCCACGCCCATTGTGGGTGGAGCCACGCCCACTTGTAATTTTTGGGTTTTTTCATATTTTTTCTCGATTTTTTTTTTTTATCGAAATTCCCACTTGAGAAATTGTGCGCATTGGCCATATGTACAACATATAAAAAAATTCAGTTTGATTCGGTCAATTTTGAGGGAGAAGATAGGTTTTGAAGAAATGGGTGGTGACAGATAGTAGGGTCGCAGCTAAGATTGGGAAAATCTATGTGGTGAGACTGAGACATGGCAATACAGTGAGATGTCTCATCACGCGCCTTTTGGTTCACGAGCGCCAGCCAGAGTGACCACTATATTCGTTATGTCTGTGTGTATTGGGTAATCAATCTAGTCTACCCTTATTATCAGTATTTCTGTCGACATGTTTGTCTGTCTGTCTGTATGTATGTCTGTTTGGTCCAGTGCTCTGTTAATACAATGGCGATTTCAATGAAACTTGGTTGGTAGGTTCATACCATGACCAAGTTGTGTGCAAATGAGAACCGTTGCTATGGACCCATCCGTCACCTAGCAACGGACCTTTGAAATTTTCAAAAAAATCTAAAAAATTAATTTTTTCAAAAATCGGGCCACGAGCGACTGTGGGCAGCACATTCATCCATATTGTCAAAAATTTCCAGCCGGATCCTATGGAAACTGTCGGAGAAGATAGACTTTGAATGAACCCTGGTCAAAAACAATAAAAAAACGAAGTTCGTTATATCTCAGAGACCGAGTCAGATATACATGAAACTGGTATGGTAGGTTCATGGTATGTCCTAGTTATGTGTGAGAAAAAACCGTTGCTATGGACGCTTTTGTTGGCGAGTAACGGCTGAAAAACGAGTAAATTCGACTTGATCGACTACCCATGTCCGCCTACCGGCTTGTCTGTGTGTCTGTCTGTCCAGAGCATAACTCCGTGCACTTTGATCCGATCTTGATGAAACTTGGTTATGTGTTCAATATCAACATCAAGTTGTGTTTTCCTGGATGAGGGCGTGCTACTCCCATTGTGGGCGGAGCCACCCCCTAAAAATGGCAATTTTTAGGGGGTAGTTGAATTAAAAATCTATCTTCTAGGGAATTGACTGAATGGAATGGGTTCTTCGGTATTTGAATAGCAAAATGAATGATCTAAAACTTGACGTTGTCCGATTTTTTTTCATTTTCGTCCCAAGGTCAAGGTCACAAGGTCAAAAACTTAGAAAATTGCGAATTTTGACATAAAAATCATATGACCGCCAAAACTTTGAGAGCTAGGATGACAATATTTTTTATGCATAATCTTGAGGTCATTCCCCACTGAAAATCTTGAAACCATTTTGCTCTATCTCGAACACCTTGCCCGTGGCGCCCTCTTCAAGTTTGTTTTTACGCTGATTTCATCAAAGTATGGATATAATCCGAGGAGTGCGAAATATCATATAGCCTGTATGATGTTGTATTGTTCCTGGAATGTTCCAGAGGAAGTTTTGCATCAAAGGTCATAATCCTTGACCTTTGACCTTTAAAGTTCACAAAGGTCAAATTTTCAAAGTTGTGGGAATCGAACCGGGTTTTCGACCTTCTTCGACGAACTAACTCCAATAAGCTATAGCATGTATCCTGTTTCCTTATTTTAATGTCCACAACATTGTTTTGTGACCTTTAAAGGTTATGCAAAGGTCAAATTTTGAAAGTTGTTGAATGAAACCGGGTTTTCGACATTTCGCAGCTAATAACCTTTCACTCGTATCACATCATGTTGATCATTTTTATAACTTGGTCAAACATTGTCTCATCCTTGACTTCTGAAACAATCTACATCATCAAATTCCGCTCGTGAACCATCGTCGCCTCCTGGCTAGTTGTTCCTTTATTTCCTCCACTCCTACCTGGAACTCCTCTAAATGTCTTTCCTCACTTTAATAGACACTCTTAACTATTGCCAATTCCCCTGACTTTTTATGTAAATGTTGAAGCAAATGTAACTGTTTAAGCATGCCATCTCACTTTCATCACAAGCCACTCTCCCTGCGTGATTCCTCAATGAACCCACACTTGTCTCAACCTATTCTTTACCCCTTATGTATTTAAAGAATGTCTTTTATGTTTAATATCATTGGCTTTGTCCTTATTCTGAAAACTTTTTGAAGTCCCCTTATATAATAACATATCACTTTGACTCTGTTGTGATAGAAAAAAGGGGAAAAGCCAACAATCGGTATCCTGACTTGAATATAAATAACCCGTGATCCCTCCTTGCGTCATCGCAGCCCAGACGAGGAAGCATCATGGGTGCTCCCAAGAGGATCGTGGGTGGCCTCGTTGCCAGGGAACCGCAATCCCAAAGCACCTTACGCCTGAAGTTACCACTAGAGTGCGCTCCGGTTCAGTACAGATGAGGTCATCAGCTCCATTGTCCAATGGGACGGTGACATCATGAGGGTGTTGGCTGGTGGAGCTTACGCAAGACAAAACCGTCGATGAGGATCTTCATGATCATGAGACTTTCTCCAGACTGAGCCATTTTGAGAAGCATTCGGGTTATCCTCAATGACTTGCCATGGGAAATCTGCTCGTTTGTTTATTGTTTCAGATGCAGATCTCGAGATTGTATTTTTGCTTCATGGGGGTGAGGGTAGGTCAAAAGGGTTTTCTCTTAAACAAGGTTGGTGTTGTGATTATGTAAAAAAGCTTTTCTTTTTCCACAAAGTTTCAGAGCCAATAACAGACAATCCAGAGGATCGAGAAACTCATTAACCCTACCCCACGGCTGGGATTAAGGTGTGACTGTCGGGAAAACACAAAGAAAAAGATGAACATCTGTCCAGAGGATCGCTGGCAGGGACAATTCCTTCATTATATGGGGAACACCTTTGGAGTTTCCTGATATGAGAAGCACAGGGTTCATTTGTGGGGCAGTGAGACAAAACTCAAGTTCATCAGCAGAAGGTGGTACTGCAAGATGGAGTTTGGCTGCAGCTGCTCAAGACCCAACTCAAGAGTGCAAAGCCCCAGAGACTGTCGGGGCACAAAACCGGTTTCGTTTGAAGCCTTTATCCTCTCGCATCGCATCAGATCAGTAACAGCTCGGGATCAGCAATTTTTTCAGGAAGGAATGCACTTATTATCCAAGGTTCAAACCTCGACCCCATGTGCTGCTATTGGTCAAAGGGCAAGATCAGAAATTCATAGGATCCTTTGGGTAGAGTGGATTGTCATCCGCCATCCCACCTGATACTTCCACCCTCCCAACCCCCCATTCCTTTTTGGGTGAAGCAGATACCAGAGTTCAGAAAAAATGGAACCTGAGCGATGGCAATTCATTTTATCTCTGAAATTCAGACGTGTTGTTGAACCCTTAAATCTTCTCAGCAGGATCCTTCCTGAGCTATAAGGCCAGCAGTATCCAGGTGGCATGAAATATAAACTGATATCATACCAAAGACAAAAGGGAAGTGGGATAAGTTTTCATTTCTTAGAAAACACAAAGTTGATGGGACAATTGCCATGAGAGTAACGACATCACTTTATTGGAGTGGTTTCTTTGGATCCCAGTTGTATTGGCCCCAGTGCAGGCTCCAGGCCTAGCTCGTTAAGATCTCTCTTGCAAGGAACCCTTGGGCTTCCTGTCTAGACCAATTGTTTCTGCTCCAATAATTTGTCTCCAGTGCAGTTCCTCCCTAAGGCAACCTCTTCCCTTAATGAATCTCTGAGCCTCAAATCACCATCAAACAATTGCCACCTTAAGTATGCAGTCATGAGGTCACAGCTATTAGTAATAGCACAAGTAGGAATCTTTAAATCAAATTTGACAATCTCAACGAATGATAAGTATTATAAATCTGCTTTTTCAGCCAAGAGTTGTGAAGCACAGCAAAAAAGGTAGCTGTGGCTTTAAAAGATCCAAAGGTAATTAAAAAAAGAGGGGGAAAAGGTTGTTTAAGCCTTTGGGCAGAAACAATGGCCTTGTTTATCCTGACAATGAGATGTAAAGGTTGAGTACTGTACAATGAGAAGTGGACAGTAAGTGCAGGTTAAATTGGATGCAAGTAACATATAGATATTGATAGAATGTTATTGCCACGCAGACATGGATGGGCCAAATGGTCTCTTTACGAGGGGTGTTCAAAATGTTTTACGAACGAGATAACTCACAACACTCAGCATTTTTTTCCATTATACAGGTATAGGTGATGAGGGTGGTGATATTGTTTGTTTTGTTTTATCTTCCTCATGTCGAGAAGGGCACAAGGTTGCAGACTACACCTGCAGGGATTTGTAATTTGTGCAGGGTGCCGGCGATAGGTCACTTACTCTTCACGAAGGACAACGTGGGATCTTTAACGCCGGCAGACGGGACCTCACGTTTAACGTCCGTCCGAGGGACAGCACTCACAATGATGAATCACCCTGCCTGTGAAACACCAGGATGACAGTTTATACCTGGGTCGGGATTCGAACCCAGGCTGGACAGCTTGGAGGCGAGA
>NC_140969.1:22737759-22765259 GCF_056783735.1 Eptatretus burgeri | reverse complement strand
CCTTGGGCCTTGCTCTCGATCACTCATGGCAACGCGGTGACTCGTACATGGAATTCGTCCTGAGCTACATTTGGGTCTTGCTGGTGGAAAATTAACAACTACTGAACCGTATGTCATTATTTAATTCTCTTCACAATGCACAACCTCCTTCTCCTTCTCCTTCTCCTCCACTTCTTCCTCTTCCTCCTCCCCTCCTCCACAATGCCCGCGGGTACAGGTCGACATAGGGTCGACGCCCCCTCCCTCAGTAGGTGAATACCAGGTTGGACACGGTGGAATCCTGCAGCAGGTCTCCTGAGATGAGCTCGCTGACCTCTGGGGTGCAGTAGTCAGGAAAGTCAAAGTGCGACCCGAGGCTGCTCCCGGTGCTCAGCGAGTCCACGTCGCGCTCCGAGAACATGGAAGACCCTCCGCCGCATCCCCAGGGAGTAGAATTGGCGGACAGGCTGCAGTTGAAGCCCGTGTCGGACATACCCTTGTCAAGGTCGTCGTCAGACGTCGAGCCGGACGTGGAGCTCTCGGAAGAGGTCGTCCCGCCGCGACACGTCACGACCGCAGCACGGAGCGGGCTGTCGCCGTCGTCGGAGGAGCTCAGCGCGCCGGGACTCTCGTTCACCTCAGGTTCCTGTCCGACCATTCGCCACGTCCGCGCCCTTCCCGCGTCCCAGGTACACGGCGGCAAGCTCGGACACTTTCCCGGCCGCTTGCGCACACAAGGAGCCCCCTTTGCCGCCTTCATTTTGCTCCGACCACCGACACTTTTCCTCTTCCTCATGATGACCTTCCCCAGCACCCGTTCGCTCGCCGCTTTCTCTCCATCTTTACTCTTGAACGCTGTGGTGGTTTTTTGTTTTTTCTTCGGTCGGTACTTGTAGTCTGGGTAGTCCGCCATGTGCTTGAGGCGCAGACGCTCGGCTTCCCGCACGAAAGGCACCTTGTCGGTGTCTCGGAGCAGCTTCCAGCGTTTCCCCAAACGTTTGGAGATCTCGGCGTTGTGCACGTCCGGCGACTCCTCCATGATCTTCCGCCGCTCGATCTGCGACCACACCATGAAGGCGTTCATGGGTCGCTTGATGTGCCCGCTCGCCGTCTTGCACCACACGGGTTCCACGGGCCATGGACATGAGGGCGCATCGCTTTCCGGCGCCTCGACCTTCGCGGGCTCCGGCGCCTCGACCTTCGCGGGCTCCCGCGCCACCTGCGGGGTGCTCTCCGTGCCGCCGGTCTCTTGGACCATCTCAAGGAACGGTCCGCCTGGCACGCTCAAATCCAATGCTCCATCGGTGGCTTTTGGACGATCGGGTTCCTTCTTCTCCTACGCTAATGCTTCCCTAGCGTTTCCCCCCTCCCACTACTACACCTTTACCCCCCCTCCCCCCCCCCCACACACACACACACACACATACACATCCCCTTTCTCCATACTATCCCATCCTCACGTCGTGCACAGAAAAACGAGCACTCGGGAAGAAGGTGGAGCAACAAATCCCACCAATGCGGCGTGCCGTGCCCGTTTCTCCGACGGCTGATTGGCTGCTGCTCCACGGGCTTGACGGCGCGCGCTAGCAACAAGGCAGAACAAGAGAAAGGGCATCACCACGGACCACCACCAAAAAGGGGGGAGGCCAATGTGCAACGGCCACTTGGATTTGCACGAGTTTCCATCAACGGCCCGTCGAAGCATCGATTATGCAAAAGGGATGGTGGGGGTTGGAGGAAGTAAGAATTCGGGTGGGAGGGGGAACTGCAGTCGAGAAGAGTGTACAGGGGTTTCGAGGATTCATGGTAGTCAAAGAGTAGTGTGAGCCTGGGAGGTGTAGGGGTTACGGGCGAGCGCTGCCTGATGCTGTGATTCTGTAACTATGGCCTCATCACTTGTAGAGATAACTGATGAAATGATTATATATTTAATTTTTTTTAATCTGTAATACAATAAAACCCTGGTGATGTTCCTGCAACCTTCCCCCACTCAACTCCACGCAGTTCTTACTGGGTTGACTATCACGGCTGAACGTTGAAGCCAACGCGCCGCCATCTTGAGACACCCGAAGGAGCGACTGGGGGCATTGCTCGTGCGCCGAGCGAAACGTCCATTGGACGTTTTAAAATCCATTGTCTCGAGTCTGCGGACACATTTTCCTAACTCGAAGTATCATTTACAAGCAATCAGCGGTCAAAGTGTATTTGAACGGCTGTTATTAGATTTAAAAAAAAAAAAATGGTGAACTTTGTCTATTATATTGGAATCGTGTAATGTTCCCTGATTTTGTGCCCCCCCCCCCGTCACAGTTCGTTTTCTCTTCTATCATCACTTGATCGTCGTCACAATATCACAATCGTCACAATAGCAAACAATAATTATCATCGAAATCAAATTCAGTCGTGAAGCCAAGAATGAGGAATTTCCAGGTGTTTATGCTTGAAAATTTTGTCGCACGTTTTAATGCAGAATTGTGGATATTATCTTCAATCTTTCAGACAGGAAACCCAAGCACTGTTTGGAAAATTGTGTTTATTTGCTGAAGGTAAAATATTCAATGACGCGTCTTGTAAATTTGACCATTACACTTTGAGGACATTACAGGGATTTCAGGAAGGAAAGCAGGGAATTTGAAGGAGGTGGGTTTGGGGTGGATTAACGGGGGAAGAAAAGATTGAGGATTTGGATGGGGGGAGATAAGGGGTGGTGGTGAACAGCTGTTTGGAAGGCCTGGAGGGAAGAATGTGATTGAACAGAGTGGGGGAGTTTATTCCAAAGGTGGGGAAAAGAGGAATGAAAGAATGAAGGTGAGCAGTGATTTCGTGATTTTGGTAGTTTTACCAGAAGGGGGTTGTTGGCTGACCTTGAGCGCCCTGCAGAAATATGGTGGGGCCAAATCCCAGACAAAGCAGGGGGGCGAGACCGGAGAGGAGACTGTGGAAGACAGAAAGACCACTGACCTGCCTGCGGTGAGAGAGTGAGAGGCCCAAAGACTCAACCTCATCGCGGGAGATCCCAATGATCTGAAATGCCTTGGTTTTCACAGCGTGAAGCCGAGAAAGGTGGGAGGCAGGAGCACCAGCCCAGAGGGGAGAGCAGTACTCCATCAGGCTGCGGACAAAAGCTTTGTATGTATTCAGGAGCTCAGGTGGACCGAGGAAGGATTTTCACGATGAAGGATTCACAGTCGGCGACTGGCTTTGGAGGCGAGGTTTGAAATGTGGCTTTCCCAGGAAAGATCATGGCAGATAGTGAGACCCAGAAGCTTGAAAGAAAAGACTTCTTTCAGAGGATTGTTGAAAAAGTAGGTGTGAGGGGGAGGGGGTTCCATATGGTCCTTTTGTAGAAACATAGTGAGAGTGTGAGATTTGTCAGGATTGAAAGACATGTTCCACGTGTTGGACCAGTTTGTGATTTTACCCAGATCTGCAGTGAGTGAAGAAGCTGCTGCTCGACGGTCTGAGGGATGATAGATGGTGCGGCAGAGGGTGTAGTCATCAGCAGAGAGATAAAGAGGATTTTACTGGGAGTCGGAGAGATCATTGATGAAAACCAAAAAAAGAACAGGGCCCAGAATGCTACTTTGAGGAACTCCAGCCTGGACAGGAAGAGCGGATGAGAGAACTCCATTTAGGGCCACACGTTGACTGTGACAGGAGAGGAAGTCTGCGAGCCATGAATGCAGATGGCCTTGGATACCATAGGAAGCGAGTTTGGTGAGCAGGGCAGGGTGCCAGACCGTGTCAAAAGCACGTGATATGTCTTGGGATATGGCTCTGATTTCATGTCCGGCATTGAGTATCTCCATCCATTGATGGGAGAGCAGAAGCAGCATATCCAGGGTAGAGTGACCTGGTCTGAAACCAAATTGATGATCAGAAATCAAGCCATTGGAGAAGAGTAAGGATTTAATGTCTGAAGTGGTGATGGATTCCAGAACGTTGCTGATGATTTGGAGAAGGCTGATTGGTCTGTAGTTGCAGGGATCTGTTTTTGCACCTTTTTTGTGCAGGGCAGTAATGTTTGCTGATTTCCAAGCAGATGACCTTAAGCAAATGAGAGGGTGAATAAAACAGAGAGAGGGTGAGCAAGAGCAGAGGAGCAGGTTTTTAGGACACGTGGGCTGATGCCGTCTAGACCGGTTGCAGAATCTGAGTCGAGGTTTGACAGCAAGCTCTCCACCTTGTCAGAAGAAAAGGACACAGAATCAAAGGACAGTCAATTGCGACTGGGGAAGGTGGGTACAGAAAGCGATGGGTTTTGGACACAAGATTTCGATGCAAACACCAAGTTTAGGCATTCAGCCTTTTCACGTGCGGTATCAGCTGTGCAGCCATTTGAGGTAAGGGAGAGGATGGAGTGGGAACATACACTAGAAACAGATTTGATTAGATGCCACCAGGATTTGAAGGAGGGAGAGAGGTTTGAGAGTTCAGACTTGAGATTAGAGAGATGGTGTTTTCTGGCTCTCCTGAGGGTAGATACACGCTTGTTCCAAGCTTTATGGAAGGAACTGAGATTATCCTCAGTTGGGTTTGCTTTCCATGTGGCAAAGGCAAGCTGTTTCAGGACAACTGCCTCACCACAGGCTTAAGTAAACCATGGGTGGGAGGAAGGGTAGGACAAATGAAGACGAGGAGGGATAAATGTGTTCATGAGGGAGAGCAAGTTTCTTTGAAAGAATTCCCAGGATGAGTTGATGTTGGAGAAAGTAGCGATGGGAGACCAGTCTAGAAGTTTGGTGGCTGCTTGGAGACCCTGCCAGTCAGCCTGAGTGAAATGCCAGACTCGATGGTGCTGAGGTGGATCTCTGATAACAGTCAGAGAGATGTTTACTTTGATAAGCACGTGGTCAGAAGAACCGATTGGAGTGAAGGAAGAACAGCAGATATTTTCAGAGAAATTTGTCAAAGTCAGATCCAGAAGAGATGGAGTACCATTGGTTGAGATCCGGGTCGGGAAATTGACCAATTGGGTCAGTCCCAATGAGTCGCAGAAAGCTTTTGCTGAGGTGCCATGGCAGGTGAGAGAGATACCCACACCTAGCCAACTGGCATGATGATAATATGTCACCACATATGAGGAAGAGAGAGTTTGGATGAGAAGATAGGAGTTGGTCCATGTTTTCGGATAGTGAGGTGTAAATGGAGTCATCACTGTTCGGTGGACAGTACAGTACACATATAAACATGAGGTAGGAGTGGAGGGAAGCCGTAGTCAGAGGTATTCCTGGCGGCGTGGGGGAGTGAGGGCAGTGCATGAAGAGTGAGGAATGGAGTCCTTGATGAAGAGAGCAACTCCTCCACCAGGACAAGGCTCAGGTCTGTCATACCGGAGGAGGGAGTGACCAGGGAGAGATACTTGGAAGTCAGAGACGTCTTGAAGGAGGAAAGTTTCTGTTGGGCAGATTACGTCTGGTTTGTCAGAGGCAATGTGTATGGAAAGATCTGAAAGGTTTGAGCAAAGGCCCCGGATATTTGAGGTCCACACTGTTAATGAATGGAGGGGAGGAGGTTTTGGGTGCAGGGGATGGGAGGGGAGGGGGAGGGTAGGACAAGGGTGGAGGGTGGGGGGGGGAAGTAAGGAAAGTTGTTGAAAGAGTGTGGGGGATTGCAGAATAGCTAGGGGAGGGGGCCGGATGAGGAGGAGAAAAGGCTCTTTGGTGCTGGGGGAGAGGGGAGGGGGAAAGAGAGGGGGCAGAAGTCAGTTGAGGATTTGAGGAGGTGGAGTGATGAGGAGGAGGTGAGAGGGCAGGGGTAGGAGGCATCTTTGTGGATGAGAGGGGGGGCAACTTTGAGAAGGATGAGTGAGAGGGGTGAATGGTGGGAGAAGGGTGAGTGGGGAGAGTTGAGGGAGAAAGGTAGTAGCTCACCAGAGAGTAGTCGTCCGTGAAGTGAAAACATCCTGAAATGTGTGCGTGCGTGTCACGTCCGTCGCCAACACTCAGCCCTGCCGTGCACCCTCTCGTGAACAGAGAGGAGCGCTCACCCTGAAATACTGACTAACTTGGCCATGCCCTTTTTCCCCACAGAGTCCATCAGTCCTGGGCCATGGTTTAGTGTAAAATGTATAAGGTTAAGTTAAGGATAAAATTGTAAATGAGTTTTTCTCCCCCTGCATGTTTGTCGTAGCGCCAGCAATTACAGTTAAGTCGTCTGTACGAGTGAGTTTGTTTAGTTAGTTACACAGCCCGTAGGTTATTTACTTTTGGGACACGGATACACCAAATGTCGCACTCAGGGATTCGAAGGTAAATCGTACTGGGGGAAACTTACACATGAAGGCACACGAAAATTTGACGACTTGGGACGAGTCTGTAAAAAGAGGAGGGGGGTATTGTTACGGTTGTGGAAATTCACAGAACACCATTCAGGTTCCCCAGAGGTCAGTTATTTCGGTAAGTGTGTGTTCCAGGTTAGATATCCCCACCAATGTATAAAGGGCATTATTCGTGTGCCGGGCTGTGCATTTTTGAGTTAGCCGTTATTCTGTTCTATCTTTTATTTCAAACAAACAGCATCTCTTCAACGACACCACTACAACCATGCCACCTCCACCACCACAACAGCATCTCAGCAACCATGCCATCCCCACCACAGCGCCAACCACGACATCTCAACCACCACGCCATCTCCACAAATACCGCCATAGGAGCGACATTCGCCAGAAGGCCGACCCTCCTCTACAAAAAAAAGAACAACTCGATAACTCCCACCCCGATATTCTGGAACAGGTAAACAGAAGTGACGGTTGGGGCGGGTCCCTCAGAACGGCGTAAGAAATAGAATGTCGGTTATCACACCAAAAGAGCCAAGCCAAACTCTCCTGGAATTTTCCCCCGCGCGCCGAGAAGGGAGGGCGATAAAGGGCCGCGTTGGAACGCCGAGAAGGCAGTTGGCGAGTTGGTGAGAGAGTCTCTCTCTTTGGTCAGAAGTTGAGTACAAGTGGAGCTCTGGAGACAAGTTGGAGCCGGAGAGAAGTCGCCAGCCGGATCGCCGTTGGAGGCGTTGTGGGAGTTGGTCATTGGAGGCGCCGTTGGAGGCGTCGTTGGAGTCGAGAGTGGAGTTGGGAGCTGGTGGAGTCCAGTCGAGTGTGGGCAAAGACATCGAGGGTCACCCAGCGAGTCACCACGAGGGTGGCAGGTAGCCTGCTCGGTCTCTCAGGTCGCCTGCGGTCATCCCGGCTCCAAGCAATCATAAAGGCTTACGAGCCCGGTGCTTTTCTTTCTTTCTTTCTTGGGGTTTTTGCATGAAAGTCTGTGGCGCCTTGTCCACGAAGTAGTGAACTGACTAAGTGCATGTAGATAATAAATAGACATCGGCTGTAGGTCTTTTTGCTCGTGTCTTGTCCCATACCCCCATTCATTGCCTTGCTTGCATATATACATATGGAAATAAATGTCCCCTATTGTTTGAATATTCACCTGCTCGTTGTGTCCCATCCTGCATTGAACTGCCGTAATTGCGTTCGGAATATTAGCTGGTTTTTAACACCGATAAGGTAATCGGGTCCGATGGGGCTTGGCCATATAAAACCGCTCGGCAATCGCAAACCGAACGAGCTGCTTAAAGCGGCTTGTTTTCGTGCAGGCTCAATTGAGGTGTATATCCCTGGCATTTCTGTCTGTGCGAATAATTAGGTACATCGACAATTCGGTGATCAACCCTGTAGCGCGTGGCCAGAAGAGTTGGCTGATCTATGGTGTGGTGAACAACACCCGTAGCTGGGTTTCGGCGTTGATCCGAAAAGCTGCGACTGGATTGCCACGTTCGGTGGGCGCGTGCGGTCGTAATCGAGATAAAGGAGGCCGACCGCACACCGGAGTGGCGAGAATCCACAACTATATACTGTATTTGCATTGCCTTGCTTTATTGGTTCACGAAAAAATTGTTTCACGAAAAAATATTTTCACGAAAAATATAAGTGACCAGTATATTCGTTATTGTTGTGTGTCTGTCGGTCTGTCTGTATGTCTGTCTGTCTGTCTGTCTGTCCCGAGCATAGCTCCGTGGGTTTTGACCCGATCCTGATGAAATTTTGGTGGGAGGTTTATATCATGATCTAGTTGTGTTTTCCTGAAAATGGGCGTGGTGCACCCATTATGGGCAGAGCCACGCCCAAAAAACATGTGTTTTTAGGGGGTAGCCAATTTCAATTTGCATCTTCTCCTCAGGGTTTTGTCGAATCTGACAGGGGTTTCAGTATTTGGTTAGTCCAATGGCACCTGCATAGCCCCACGGAGCTCGATTTTTCATTTTCGTCCCAAGGTCAAGGTCACAAGGTCACGAACTTAGAAAATTGCGATTTTGACATTAAAAAAAATTTATTCTCCGAGGGTTTGTCGAACCTGGCAGGAGTTTCGGTATTTGGTTAGCTCAATGGCACCTGCATAGCCCCACGGAGCTCGATTTTTCATTTTCGTCCCAAGGTCAAGGGCACAAGGTCACGAACTTAGAAAATTGCAAATTGTGTTTTTAGGGGGTAGCTGATTTCAATTTGCATCTTCTCCGAGGGGGTTGTCGAATCTGGCAGTGGTTTCGGTATTTGGTGAGCCCAATGGCACCTGCACAGCCCCATGGAGCTGGATTTTTCATTTTAGTCCCAAGGTCAAGGTCACAAGGTCATGAACTTCGAAAATTTCGAATTTTGTCATAAAAATCAGACGACCGCCCAAACTTTGAGAACAAGGATGACAATATTTTTTATGCATAATCTTGAGGTCATTCCCCACCTAAAGTCTTGAAACTATTTTTCTCTATCTCGAACACCTTGCCCGTGGCGCCCCCTTCAAGTTTGTTTTTACGCTGATTTCATCAAAGTATGGATAATCCGAGGAGTGTGAAATGCCATATAGCCTATATGATGTTATATTGTTTCTGGAATGTTCCAGAGGAAGTTTTGCACCAAAGGTCATAATCCTTGACCTTTAAAGTTCACAAAGGTCAAATTTTCAAAGTTGTGGGAATCGAACCAGGTTTTCGAACTTCTTCGACGAACTAACTCCATTAAGCTATAGCACGTATCCTGTTTCCTTATTTTAATGTCCACAACATCGTTTTGGGACCTTTAAAGGTTATGCAAAGGTCAAATTTTGAAAGTTGTTGAACGAAACTGGGTTTTCAACATTTGGCAGCTAATAACCTGTCACCCGTACCACATCATGTTGATCATTTTTATAACTTGGTCAAAAATTATCACATTGTCTCATCCTTGACTTCTGAAACAATCTAAATCGTCAAATATCGCTCGTGAACCATCGTCGTCTTCAGACTTGTATTCGTTATTGTTGTGTGTCTGTCTGTCTGTCTGTATGGCTATCTGTCTGTCTGTCTGTCTGTATGGCTATCTGTCTGTCTGTCCCGAGCAGAGCTCCGTGGGTTTTGATCCGATCCTGATAAAATTTTGGTGGGAGGTTTATCTCATGATCTCGTTGTGTTTTCCTGAGAATGGGAGTGGTGCGCCCATTATGGGCGGAGCCAGGCCCAAAAAAACGTGTTTTTAGGGGGTAGCCGATTTCAATTTGCATCTTCTCCGAGGGGGTTTGTCGAATCTGACAGGGGTTTCGGTATTTGCTTAGCCCAATGGCACCTGCATAGCTCCACGGAGCTCGATTTTTCATTTTCGTCCCAAGGTCAAGGTCACAAGGTCACGAACTTAGAAATTTGTGACTTTTGACATAAAAATCCATCTTCTCCGAGGGGTTTGTCGAATCTGGCAGGGGTTTCGGTATTTGGTTAACCCAATGGCACCTGCATACCCCCACGGAGCTCGATTTTTCATTTGCATCCCAAGGTCAAGGGCACGATGTCACAAACTTAGAAAATTTCGATTTTTGATATAAAAATCATACGACCGCACAAACTTTGAGAGCTAGGATGACAATATTTTTTATGCATAATCTTGAAGTCATTCCCCACCGAAAGTCTTGAAACTATTTTGCTCTATCTCGAACACCTTGCCCGTGGCACCCCCTTCAAGTTTGTTTTTACGCTGATTTCAAAGTATGGATAATCCGAGGAGTGCGAAATGCCATATCGCCGATATGACGTTATATTGTTCCTGGAATGTTCCAGAGGAAGTTTTGCACCAAAGGTCATAATCCTTGACCTTTAAAGTTCACAAAGGTCAAATTTTCAAAGTTGTGGAAATCGAACCAGGTTTTCGACCTTCTTCGACGAACTAACTCCATTAAGCAAAAGCACGTATCCTGTTTCCGTATTTTAATGTCCACACCATTGTTTTGGGACCTTTAAAGGTTATGCAAAGGTCAAATTTTTTAAGTTGTTGAACAAAACCGGGTTTTCGACATTTTGCAGCTAATAACCTGTCACCCGTACCACATCATGTTGATCATTTTTATAAATTGGTCAAACATTATCACATTGTCTCATCCTTGACTTCTGAAACAATCTACATCGTCAAATACCGCTCGTGAACCATTGTCGTCTTCAGACTTGTATTCGTTATTGTTGTGTGTCTGTCTATCTATCTATCTATCTATCTGTCTGTCTGTCTGTCTGTCTGTCTGTCTGTCTGTCTGTCTGTCTGTATGTCTGTCTGTCTGTCCCAAGCATAGCTCCGTGGGTTTTTGATCTGATCCTAATAAAATTTTGGTGGGAGGTTTCCATCATGATCTAGGTGTGTTTTCCTGAGAATGGGCGTGGTGCACCCATTATGGGTGGAGCCACACCCAAAAAATCGTGTTTTTAGGGGGTAGCCAATTTCAATTTGCATCTTCTCCTAGGGGATTTGTCGAATCTGACAGGGGTTTTGGTATTTGGTTAGCCCAATGGCACCTGCATAGCCCCACGGAGCTCGATTTTTCATTTTCGTCCCAAGGTCAAGGTCACGAACTTAGAAAATTGCGAATTGTGTTTTTAGGGGGTAGCCAATTTCAATTTGCATCTTCTCCTAGGGGGGTTGTCGAATCTGGCAGGGGTTTCGGTATTTGGTTCACCCAAAGGCACCTGCATACCCCCACGGAGCTCGATTTTTCATTTTCGTCCCAAGGTCAAGGTCACAATGTGAAGAACTTAGAAAATTTCGATTTTTTACATAAAAATCATATGACCACCCAAACTTTGAGAGATAGGATGACAATATTTTTTATGCATAATCTTGAGGTCATTCCCCACCTAAAGTCTTGAAACAATTTTGCTCTATCTCGAACACCTTGCCGTGGCGCCCCCTTCAAGTTTGTTTTTACGCTGATTTCATCAAAGTATGGATAATCCGAGGAGTGCGAAATGCCATATAGCCTATATGACGTTATATTGTTCCTGGAATGTTCCAGAAGAAGTTTTGCACCAAAGGTCATAATCCTTGACCTTTGACCTTTAAAGTTCACAAAGGTCAAATTTTCAAAGTTGTGGGAATCGAACCGGGTTTTCGACCTTCTTCGACGAACTCTCCAATAAGCTATAGCACGTATCCTGTTTCCTTATTTTAATGTCCACAACATTGTTTTGGGACCTTTGAAGGTTATGCAAAGGTCAAATTTTTAAAGTTGTTGAACGAAACCGGGTTTTTGACATTTTGCAGCTAATAACCTGTCACTCGTATCACATCATGTTGATCATTTTTATAACTTGGTCAAACATTATCACATTCTCTCATCCTTGACTTCTGAAACAATCTACATCGTCAAATACCGCTCGTAAACCATCGTCGTCTTCAGACTTGTTCGGTTTAAATCTGCTCTTCTGTGTTCCCTAGTTCCCCATTATTGTATCAATAAACCCCGTTTGTTCAATGTTTTCAGCTCGTTCGTGTCCATTCTTGCATTGACTGAGCGTGTCGCGTGTGAGGGATTAGCTGGCCATTGCCGTTGTCACAGGATAATCGGGACCGGCGGTTCTCGGCGATTTAACCGCTCAGAATCGCACATGGAACGAGCGCGCTAAGTGGCTCGTTTCCGTACGAGTTCCATCGAGGGTGTGAAGACTCGTTAAATCGCCACGTGGTCTCTAGGTATTTTGAAGATTTGGCAAATACCCCTGTACCACGTGGTTGGAATATTGACCCTTCACGGTCCAAAATAAGGACCCGTCGACTCCGGACTTATCCAGGGCGACGATCTGAATTCCGGGCGATCGGTCGAACCGACACGCGGCTTCATCCAGTGGACGGACCGCGGCCGACGTCTCGGCCCGCAACAATTGGTTGTCAGGAGCGGAATTCGGACCCCTCCGTCTCCGTAGCGAAATTAACGGATTTGCATCAGGGGAATACGGAGCGAACCCCCCCCCCCCGTTTCCTCCAAATTACGAGCGTTTAAATGGTATTCCCAACACGCGACATGGCCAGCCAAGATGAGCTGAGGCAGGTGGGTCGTGTGGAGGTAAATGTTGATGAGCCTATGGCCCATGACGAAACCACCCCCGTGCATGAACTTTCCCCGCAAATAAATGCAGAGTCCGAAATGGGCGCAGTGGCTGGGGTGGCGGACGAGCGCCCCCCACGTGCGATTTCGCCCATTGATCGGATGATGGAGATGTTTGGGGCATTGATGGGGAAAATGGACGCAAACACGCAGGAGATGCGAATCGAAATGAAAACGAATGCACGTGATATGCAAAACAAAATGGATGCGAGCCGCGCAAAGCATCAGGGGCGATTTACAAGCCCCAAACGACAAGATGGATACAAATATGCGAACACTGCGGGGTGAGATGCAGTGCATGGGGATAGGCCTGCAGACGAGCATGAAAGGCATAATGGCGGTGGCGCGTGACCAAACGTGGACGACGGAGCGCAAGATGGCGGCACCACGTGGCAGAGACGCCGGACCAACGAGGGGGGAGTGTGGAGGTTTGTCGACCCGCAATGGCGACGGGCGAGGTCGGGGTGACGGACGCGTCACGATAATTAGGGAGACGTGTAGGATGAGACACGTGTAGGTGACGGAAAAATTCACGGTGACAGAGACGCGGATAATAAAAGAAACAAGGGGAGAAACTAATGAACACGGGGGGGCCGACGGAAAAAGTAAGAGACAGAAACGCAGGAATTAACGAAATTAAAAGAGATGACGAAAAAAACAACAGAGACGCGGGAGATAGAAAAAGTAGAGGAGGAGCGACACGATACAAGGGAGCGATAGGGGACAATGGAGTTGAGCTCGGGGAATGTGTTGGGACCCGATGCGAGAGGCAGGATGGCCTCCTTCAAGGACGAGGGGAGACGCTGTGCCCCCTTGAAGCGGATCACGACCGGGTGAGTTCGGTCGCGCCGTGCGACGTTGAGGGAATGAGAGAGGTGAACGGGTTCACGCGCAGCTTGGGGGGTAAAGAGACCCCGGGACCCCTTGTATTAGCGCGAATCCCCAGTGCGATTGTCCCGGTGTGTGTGGTTAGGAGTGGGAGTGGTACAGCTAGGTAAGTATGGTACGAGTGAAATAGCATGCGTGAGTACGTGCGTGAAACGCGGACGTATCCAGACGGGGGACGCGAGATGGCGAGCCGAAGAGGCCGCGTAGGGTTATTTCGGGAACCGCGCAGGTTTCACGGGACGTCGCGAACGGGCCTCGTGCGCGCCTTCGTGGAGGGATCTCGGCACGGGAACGTCCCTCGGTTCGGGAAAGACCGTCGCGCGGACGGTTAAAATGTTAAAAAAAAAAGGCGGGTGTGAGGTGAATTCGGACCACGGAGGTTCCCATTTCGCGCGGGCACGTGTCCGGGGCATCACGTGCTGCATACCGCGTACTCTGTTCGCGGAGCGGGTTCCCGGGACGAAACGCGCGCGCCGGCTGCAGGCTCGGTGCGCGGGTGACGTCGCCGGGAATCTCGCGGCACGAATGCCAGAAAAACAGCGCACGTCGTCCCGCGTGGGGAATTCCCCGCGTGCGAGCGCTGATTGGAGTTGGCAGAGTGACGTCATGGCCGCACGGATCGGCCTTCGGAGGGGACGTTGGCATCGCCCAGAGGAACGAACGGGCGTGCCGAAAACCGCCACCATGCTGCTGCAGAAAAAAAAGCCTCGCTCCAAGTATATGGCCCTGCAGGATGTGGTGGACATCCTGTGATTTGGGCATCGGAGCACTAGTTGGTGGGATGGGTTAGTTTAGTTAGACCGGCTTCATGGGGACATGGGTTGTTCCTCATGGAGCCCGTGGAATGGGTTAGTTAGAGGGATTTAGAATAGATTTAGAAATGGAAAATGGATTTTTCTTGAAGACATGGACAGACATGGAATGTGTGGTGGGGACGTAGCTTAGCTATGTAGAGTTAAAAGGAATGTGCGTTAGGATAAGGGACGACGAGGGAGCACAAGTTAGGGGAATTTAGTAAGGAGAATGGCAGTGTTGGTGTAAATTGAAATGTGTGAGGAATGAGTGTAGGACAGCGGGCCCAAGTGTGTGAGTAGAGTGAATGGGGAATGCATGGTGCGAATGACTGATTGGGGGGAGGAGTGATTCCCACCCAACGGACCCCGGGGTCAGTTTAATGTTAGTTTGTGGGTAGTCAAATTTACAAAAAGGAGGTCATTTTGTTGTTGGTGTTGAGAGAAGGCACGAAACCCATTTGGAGGGGTGCAGGAGTTCATGGACCGGCTGGGAGTGTGGCTGTCGGAAGATGAGTCGTTTAGAGGGCACCCCGGGCACCGGACTAGTCGGCCAGAGTAGGCCAAGGGTCCACGGGACCGGGATAGTGTAGTGGGCACAGGCGAAGGGACCCGTAGCACCAAAATGCCACGTGGGTATGGGAGGCGGGCAATGCCAGAGAGGGCAACCCCCCCCCCCCCGCGTTCATAGGGAGCTGGTAGGCTCGGAGAGAGCCTGCGGCCCCGGGTGTGCCATGGTTAGAGTTCGGCAGAGGGGAAGTTCCTGCCAGTGGAGCCACGCTGCCCAGCCACGAAATTGTGCGAGGGCACGAAGGAAAATTCGAGGGCGAGGCCCAAATTTATAATGGACACCAACACAGGCGATGGGAATCATGGTTTTTAGAACCGATAGTTTAAAGCGTCAGGCGTTTTGGAAAGCCCCTGGGTAGTTTAAGGTTTAATAAAAAGTAGGATAGTTATGAGATGTACCCCTTCGCACCATCCATCCCTTCGCTCGTTGTAGGCCGCTGGACCCACCTTGGGTTAGATTGCTGAACTCTCTAGGAGGCTATTCTGAGGCTTTGTTGGGCCTCAAGACAGGATGCTAGCCTCTCCCTATTCCCCTCCAGATAGGGAACATAGGGGATGGGAATAGGCTAGGTTGACAGGGTAGGTTAGCCGGACAAGGACAATAAAGGGGGTTTGGGAGACGAAATTATAAAAGAAAATAGAAAAATAAAGAGGGGCTAAATTTGGTTTTGTCTTGCAAATTAAGGGAGTGGGTATGGACAGAGACAGGCAAAGGCAATAGGTTGGGGGGAGACAGTAGGTTAGGTCTGAGCCCACCCTCGGAGCGGCCAGCACCACCGTACTCCCTCCACAAACCTCATTGAACGAGACCAGAGGCCGGCCTGTTGTGCTGAATCGCCTGTTCTGCATGGCCTTGCCTTGCCATGCCTTGTTTGCCTGCCTCTGCCATAACCCCATGCCTGCTACCCTTCTTGCATTTGCCCCCTGTGTCAGCAACCATCACCATGTGTGCCAGGATTGCCAATGTTTTGCAAAGACTGCCCTGCAGGCAGCCACATCATGGGGACTGCATTTAGCAGCCCGTGCAGTGTTTTGCATCGTCCATCCATTCATTCTTCGTGTTTTGCATCCAGTTCCATTGTTGTGTTTTTGCATCTTCCATCCAGTTCATGTCAGGGAGGAGCCAGGGACTGCATTGGGCAGCCGGCTACCTTCCTGTTCCTGCACAAGGAAGCCAGAGACTACATTTGGGCAGCTGGGCTACCCCCTTCAAATGGCCTGTGGGATGGCATATGGCATGCCGGGATTGGGTGAGTTGCCTCCAGCAGCTGGAAACTGAAAAAAAAGAAGGTTCAGTAAAAAAAAAAAAAGGGGGACCTTTTGAACAGGTCCTGGAGAAGTCTGACCTTCAGCTGCGGAGCACTCACCCTCACATAACTGTTGACATTGCTATGCCTTCTTTTCCACAGATGCCAGGTCCTGGGCCATGGTTAGTGTAAATAGAGAAGTTAAAGTAAAAATTGTAAATTAGTTGAACCCCACCTGCATGTTTGTCGAAGCGCCGGAAATCTATTTAAGTCGTCCGAATGAGTTTGTGTGAGTTTGTTAAGTTAGTTACGCAGCGCAGTAGGTTATTTATTTTTGGGATACGTATTTGAAAAAAAAAGAAAAGAAAAGAAAAGAAAATGTCGCACTCAGGCATCCAAAGGTAAAATGTTTTGGCGGAAAAATTACACTTGCTGGTCACACGAAAATTTGACGACTCGGGACGAGTCTGTAAAAAGGGGAGGGTGTTGCGAATCTGGAAGCCATGAGCACACAGACATTCAGGTCCTATAGATTAGTTATATCAGTAAGTATGTGTTTTATAAATAGCTCCCGCCCCTTGTCTAATGGGTAAATAAATGTCCATGCGCTGTGATTTATCTTTATAATTAGGATTCCCCTTTATTGAAAAACCTCATCTTCCACAACGGCAGCCACAAAACGACCGTTGAGTTGCGGCAGTGCTGCAGAGAATGAGAACAGCCCCGGGATTCTGTGCACACTCAGTAGGTGAAAGGTGAAGCCCCCACCCACCAAATCCTCCGCTCCTGGCATCCTCCGCGCGCTCAGTAGGTGAAAGGTGAAGCCCCCACCCATCGATGCGCTGGGGAGTGGGGGAGGGGGTCGCGCGGCGCCGGAGAGTATAAAAGTCGGAACTGAGGATCCTCGGAGAGGGAGATTTTTGGAGAGAAGTCCACAAAGGTCTGGAGAAGGGAGAAGAGATTTCTTCACCGCCCCAGTCACCGTCAGCCCCGGTCCTTGTCCTCATCCACCACCTCCTCCTCCTCCTCCGAATGATTGCGAGCCTGGGCGATGACCTCAATCCACCTCAATTGGGTTCAGCTGCGCTGGTCCGTCCTACGGTGCCCGGAGCTCCGGGAGGAAGGGGATGCTCAGCCGCGCGTTCGCGGCCAGGTAGCCAGACTACCACTGACCTGCAGCCCCTCTGTCCTCCGGGTTAGAGATCCAAATAAAGACCATTGGGGTCCACTTCTGTCTGTGGGTGTGTGTGTCTGTGTGTGTGTGTCTGTGTGTGGGCCCAGTCTTTAAGTAGTAAAATTGTACAAGTGCTTTGTGCTGTATATATTTGCATTGCCTTGCTTTATTCGGTTTGAATCTGCTCTTCTGTGTTCCCTAGTTCCCCATTATTGTATAAATAAACCCCGTTTGTTCAATGTTTTCAGGTCGTTCGTGTCAATTCTTGCATTGACTGAGCGTGTCACGTGTGACGGATTAGCTGGCCATTGCCGTTGTCACAGGATAATCGGGACCGGCGGTTCTCGGCGATTAAATCGCTTGGAATCGGACACGGAACGAGCGCGCTAAGCGGCTCGTTTCCGTACAAGTTCCATCGAGGGTGTGAAGACTCGGTAGATCGCCACGTGGTCTCTAGGTATTTTGAAGATTTGGTAAATACCCCTGTACCACGTGGTGGGAATATTGACCCTTCACGGTCCAAAACAAGGACCCGTCGACTCTGGACTTATCCGGGGCGACGATCTGAATTCCGGGCAATCGGTCGAGCCGACTCGCGGCTCCATACAGCGGACGGACCGCGGCCGACGTCCCGGCCCCGCAACAATAACACCCGTCGCTTCGCTGATGGAAATACTGAGAGGGGGGGAAGAAGTGGGAGATGGAGAGGGATGGGGGAGGGTGAGGAGGGGGAGGGGGAGAGAGAGAGGGGAGGGGGAGCGAGGAGGGAGGAAAAGTGAGGAGAGGTGGGGGAACAAGAAGGGAGGGAAAGTGAGGGGGTGGGGGAGCGAAGGCAACGAGAGGGGAGAGGAAGGGAAGGCAGGCGTGTGGTGGAGCGTTAATTATGATTCATACTGTCTCATCAAAATGCTTCTTTGTAGAATAACAGTGACGATAGAAACAAAATAATGCCTGAAATCCATTTCCTACCAGTCGTACTATAAATAACACCCAGAGACAAATACTGCCCTTGCACGTCCAGAGACAAACGTCGCCCACACGCATCTGGAGCCACGCCATCTGGAGACAAACACTGCCCAGACAAGACCACTAGTCCATTTGCCAGAGAAGTAACCTTGTTGTCCTCAAAAGTGCATGGTTTTATGGTGGTTTCTTGTTTACAGACATGCATAGACAAAATTAAGCTTGGTTGCCCGGATGGCAACCATGGGGAAATCTGTTATTTTTGCGCAAATACAAGATGGCCGTCATCGACCGGGCTGAAAATATAACTTTTTAGGTAATGAACTTAAAATTACACATGAGACATCTTTTCATTATAATTTTGGCATGAGGAATCGATATTTAACCTTATTTTTGTGATCAGAAGTAAATTTGAGGTCAATGTTCGAGTTCCTGGCAATTGTTTGCCGTGTGAGATACATTTTGAATGACAACAAGGTCACTATTCTGACAACTGGACGCTCACATACGACATTAATGCGAGTTACTAATTCATTGTTTTGTTTTTACAGATATGGCTGATTCAAGGTACATTCTTCCCATGTGTCATGGAATTGACATGGAGGGGAATTGAAGAAATTCGCTGATCAAGGGATCAAGACATTGATCTCCTGTGTCAAAGCCCGTGGAGATGAAGAGCAACGTGCAAAACTACAGGACATTGTTGATGGTGGTGGTGACGCTGTTCGCATAGAATGTCACAAAGGATGCTACTGTACTTACACATCAAAACAAAAAATTGAGAGACTTCGTAAATCACTGAAAAGAAAAGCTGAAGATGATTGTGTTACAGTGACAACAAGATCTCGCACACAGGCAACAGGCAGTGGTGCGTTTGTTTACAAACGTGACTGCATTTTTTGTGGCAAAGAATGTTTACCTGTTGATGACAAACATCCAGAAAGATGGGATCGTGTTCGTCAGTGCATGACTAAAGAACGTTTTGACAAGGAAGGTAATCCCATCCCAACTATGAAAGATGCCATCATTAATGCTGCTGGTCAACGTAATGATGAAATAGCCAGAACGGTCAAGTTACATATTGGATATTTGGTTTATCTCTCTGCGGCTGAGTGCAAATACCATGTATGCTGTTATAACAGTTTCATGACAGTCCCTAAATATGCTGATTTGCCAACTGGTGTTGCAGAAGAAAGTGCCCTAAAGAACGTCATAGAGCGCATGAATTGTGACAGGTCAAAGATGTGGAATAGCGTTGAACTGCATTCCCTGTACCACTGTGATCTTGGTGGCAAACTCACTCGACGTGATATGTTTAGCAAACTAACAGACTGCATGAGTAAGGACGTTATGTTAGTTCGGGTAGATGGATGTGCTACCATTGTTGGTTTCCGTGAGTCCATTGCTAACCATCTGAAAATGGTTAAAGTGGATGATGCAGATGAGAGGAGTATTGATTCTGTGGTAAGGCAGATCAAGAAGGAGGCACGCTCAGTCAAGTACAACAGTGCCAATTATGACCTCTCAGAATTTACACAAGCCAACACAATCAAGGCAACAAGCCCAACTTTACTGAGGTTGATTTCAGACTTGGTATCTGGTGGTGAAATGACCAAGAAATCTCTAAGCCTGAGCCAGTCAATTCAAAGTCATGTTACAGGTACCAGAAATCAGACAACATTAGGACTGGCTGTCAAACAACTGCACCGCCATGGCAGTTCTGATCTTCTAAAGTTCCTTCATGAACATGGGTTCACAATGTCATATGATGAGGTCCTGAGATTCAGGAAATCTGCTGCTCATTTTCTCGGTGACAATGCTCAACTTCTCCACCAATTCATGGGTTTGACTAGAACTATTGGCGTGATTTTTGCCTGGTTTGATAATCTTAATCTGCAAGTGTTCACGCCTAATGGTCGGCGCACTACTTATGTCCTCTCACATGAATTTCAGCAACCGCATCCTGCAGGCATTCTTGAGTATGGGCATGCTCACCCAGGGAAGAGCGACCTTATTATCCCACGACTGTCTAAGAGAGCTGCCCCAGTCTAGGACAAGCAGCAGCTCATCAGGGAGCCTTCTTCTGCAGCACTACACTGGGCCATCCAAAGTGAACCCCCCGGCTGTGGATGCAACCTCTGGATTCTCCTACCAAGAAGTGTGTGCCCGGCAAGCTGCACAGGAAAAGGACATGAAGTGGTTAAACACAGTCAGCACACAGGTGAACGCCATGGTATGGGGTGGGTTCAACAACCAAGAAGAATTCACCAGTCATGCAGAAAAAAAGCCAGCAAGTACCTACATGTTCGGACCCCTTATTGATGCCAAAGCTTCTCATCCAGACACTGTAGTGACTTCACTGGAGTATCTTCAGAAGTCATTGACTGATATGGGAATGACTTATGTCCACATCTCTGTGGATCTCCAGCTCTACATGGTGGCTTGCCAAATCAAGTGGCATGATGTTGATCGCTTTAAAAATGTGATTCTGAGGCCTGGGATAATGCACACTGTGCAGTCCTTCTGTGGTTGCATTGGCAAACTCATGCGTGGGTCTGGTGTTGAGACTCTCATCAGTTCAGCATTCGGGGGCCTGGCAGGAATCATGAGCGGCAAGTCCTGGGTTCGATCAATGAGAGCTTTCCGGATGGTTTCGACTGCCCTTCTCATTTCCTTCCTCACCACCGGCCCCAAAACATTCCAGGAGTTGTGCATCTACATTGAGACATGCAGACAACACCCAACTGGGAAGCACTGGGTTGAAAACTTCATCAAGCCTACTCTGCTTGTTCATCAACTTCTGCGTAGTGAGAAGGAGGCAGACTTCCTGCTGCAACAGCTAACACTTGAACGCATGCTTCCCTACTTCTTTGTTGCTGGTCACCATCACTATGCCCGTTACATCACCCATCACCTTCTGGAGATGCGCTATCTGCTGCCACCAGATGCCAAGTCAGAGCTCGTATCATGTGCTTTTGTGTGTCGTCACCAGAAACGCATTTGGAATGGTGTGAGCTCTGATCAGTTCGGTGAACAAACTGCTATTAGAATTGGCAAGGGTGGCCTCAAGGGTATGACTCTATCTCCAGAGATGGTAGCAGAGTGGAACGATTCCTTTCCTGTCACTGCCTACATCTCAGATACAATGGAGCACATCTACCCTGACTCCTCAAACAAGGACAATGAAGACCAAGTGAGAGAAAAGGAAACAAGAATTGGACCACGTCACAAGGAGGAGGGGAAGAAGAGGAGAGAACTTGATGCAGACGATAGGCGCCGGATTTTACTTGAATTGTCGAATGTGTCTCATCCTCTTGAGAATTACTCACCACATCTGTACAACATTGCCAATGGTCGAATTGCTCCCCAAGAAGCTGAAGTGAATGTTGAGGATTCCGTGGTTATAGGTCAGAAAATGGTTGCAGAGTTCCATGCATCCCTTCCAGGTGGATTCCATGCAACCATCTCATGCCCCATCAAGACAATGGAGCACTTACAGAAAGGAGTGAAAATTGGGGACAAGACGATCTTTGATCTAGAATCCATCTTCCTCAGGCTGCTGACTATTGGACAGCAAAGACAAATGGAGCTAGGACCTATCTTCCAGTTTGAGCTCTGCACAGTACCTCCCTCACTGAGTGATGAATATGGGTGCTTAAGGAAAGGCAACAAAGCACCACTGGCACACAAACTCTGTGTTCAGGCACAACAGCCTCTGCAACCAGATGTTACCATTGTTGATGCCAGCCAACTTCTCTATCATATTGTCTGGCCTTTCAGGGGAACTGTGTCAGTCTTAGTTGAGCCCATCAAGACAAGGCTGTCTACCATTGCTGGTCAGAAGATCTTGGTCTTTGACAAATATTATGATGTTTCTGCAAAGGACCATGAACGAGTGAGGCGTGCTGGCATTGGTTCCATCAACTATGACCTCACAATAAACACACCCCTGCCTAGTCGAGACACCATCCTGAAAAACAAGCAGAACAAGTTGCAGCTATCCAAGGTTTTGAGTACCTATAACTTTGGTGAAGGAGTTACTGTGGAGAGCCGTAGCCATGGTGCGTTCAACCATGATGAAGCAGACATTACAATGCTCTCACACCTGCTCATGGCTGCTGAATGTAATGCAAGAGTGATACGTATCCTCTCTGATGGCACTGATGTTTTTGTATTGATGGTTTACTGGGTTTACCAGCGCAACATCCAGGCCACAGTGCAGATGGAAAGGTGGGATGGAGCAATTTGGGATATTAACACCACCTGTGACCAGCTTGGCCCCAAGTGTCTGCAGCTTTTGGGAATGCACTACATCACTGGCTCAGATACCACGTCATACCCATACGGCAAGGGCAAAGTGTCAGCCCTGAAGACACTGAGAGCTGGCAACTTCCCTGGTTTGTACTCCGCACTTGGCGATCTGAACGCAAGCCGTGAACAGCTCATGGAAGCAGGGCGGACATTCTTCTGTGCCCTGTATGGTCAGCCAGAAGGTACGACGATGAGTGAGATAAGGTACTACATGTACACAAGGAAGTCTGATAAGCCCCTCAAGCTCATGGCATTACCTCCAACTGAGATCAATCTCTTCCTAGATATTTTGCGTGCACATCTACAGACAGTACTTGCAAAATCAGCTGATCAGCAGGCCCCACCTGAACTTGACATTACAAAATATGGATGGGACATCAGAGATGGAATTCCAGTGCCAGCAACTTCTGCTACTCCACCAGCCCCTTTGGACCTCATGGATGTTGTGCGGTGTGGATGCAAAGCAGAGGGGGGGGGGGGACCTGCAGTACTGCAAGTTGCAGTTGTCACCATGCAAAGATCTCCTGCACGCTATACTGCACTTGTGGTTGCAGTGACAAGTGCTTCAACCCACACAAGACTGTGGAGGACAGTGAAAGTGAAGTGGAAGAAGGGAGTGTCGAAGCAGAACTGGAAAGAGACGAGGATACAGAAGGGGACGAGTACAATGAATGGCAATGAACAATACGTAAGTTGCCTACGAGGCTCTATGTCCTCTGTTCCTAAGATGTCCAATATGATGACATGACAATGTGTATGCTTTCTGATTATCAACATACTGTTGTGAACCATTCATGACTTCACTTTTGCATTGGTGTTGCATAATTTTCAGCAGAAAATAGTCATGGACATTTCATGTGAACCTCTATTTATTCCTGAACGTAAAAAATAACCCCAAAATTGAATTCCTCATGTCAAAATCATATGGAAAAGAGGTATTACACAGGATTATATGTTCACCGATTAAAAACTTAGCCCCATCGTCTGACCTGTAGCGGCCATCGTGAATTTATGCAAATTACTGGAGTTCCCCAAGGTTGCCACCCCAGCAACCAACCTGAATATTATTAATGGACCCATGTTAGTCCAAAATTGTAGCAGACAGCCACAAGTTGTGGCTAAGTCCATACTAACACAGTCCATACTAACACAGACACAAAGAACCACTCATTTTTCGGGAGTTATTCAATGGGAAGAAAGACTGAGCAACCTTCCATTAACAACAACAATGGAGCTAAATGTGAGTGAGGCACTCCCCCCTGGAGCAGATTCAAGCTATGCAATGTGGAAATGCCTGAACAGACGAAGATCTGGTGTTGGACGAACAAAAGTCACTCTCTCCAAATGGAAATACTTAAATGACAGGGATGCTGTATGTAACTGTGGCACTGAACCACAAACCATGCAGCAGCTCCTGACATTCCCCCTGCTGGAACAGCCCTGCACAGCATCGGATTTGGCAGAGTTTAATTATAAGGGTCAGCAATGTGCTCAGCTTTGGCTGAACCACATCTAGCCATGTGTACTGCAACTGCTGTTTTTGTGGACACAATAAGTAAGTAAGTCCAAAACAATCATAAAACCATACACTTTCCACATCAACAAGGTTGACAATGGAACACGTAATAACGGCAAATGCACTACACAGCAGAACTCTCATCCGGAGACGTCCAGAGAATCAAACCCATGTCCGGACATAAATACCACCCGGACACGTTTAGAGACAAACACCGCCTGGACGCACCCTTAGCCAAGCTGTCCAGAGACAAACTCCTGTCTGGACACAAACACTGCCCCAACGCATCCGGAGACAAACACAGCTCCAACGCGTCTGGAGAGGAACACCGCCCTGACGCGTCTGGAAATGAACACCCATCTGGACATAAACACCGCCTGGACACTTTTGGAGACAAACTCCTGTCTGGACATAAACACCACCCGGACGCTACCAGAGCCAAGCTGTCCGGAGACAAACACCGCTTGGACATATCTGAAGACAAACTCCCGTCCAGAGAGAGAGTGAGTGTGAGTGTGAATGAGAGAGTTAGAGAGAGTGAGAAGGATGCTGCATGGTAATAGGAGGGGGTAGAGCAAGGATGGGACAATGAGAGAGAGAGAGAGAGAGAGAGAGAGAGAGAGAGAGAGAGAGAGAGAGAGAGAGAGAGAGAGAGAGAGAGAGAGAGAGAGAGAGAGAGAGAGAGAGAGAGAGAGAGAGAGAGAGAGAGAGAGAGAGAGAGAGAGAGAGAGAGAGAGAGAGAGAGAGAGAGAGAGAGAGAGAGAGAGAGAGAGAGAGAGAGAGAGAGAGAGAGAGAGAGAGAGAGAGAGAGAGAGAGAGAGAGAGAGAGAGAGAGAGAGAGAGAGAGAGAGAGAGAGAGAGAGAGAGAGAGAGAGAGAGAGAGAGAGATATATAGAGATATAGATAGATAGATAGATATCGCAGAGAGAATATGTTATGCTTTACGAACAACACACACACACACACACACACACACACACACACACACACACACACATCCTTGGCCGATATCAGCAATTTTTCGGGAATTGGCTGGTTGGAGTCAGTGCGATTATCAACTCCAGTACTTACTGTATACAACCCAAAAACCATGCGTAGCTTTCACCAAAAAACAATGTTGTATTTTCAAGATGTTTCAGAGATATGTTCCAAAGATTGATCTTTATAATCAACTGCTCATGGACGGGTGGAAAAAAAATTGACTCAGTAATTCAGAAAACACGTTAATACAGCAAATGGCTGAGAAATCGGGTGTTATTTCACAACAACTCGCTCAGGATGAGGGAGCACTAACCACTTGCTCAGGATGACAGAGCACGAAGAACCACTCACTCAGATTGACAGAGCACGAACCACTCGCTAAACATGACAGAGCACGAACCACTTGCTCAGCATGACGGAGCGTGAACCACTCGCTCAGGATGAAGCACGAACAACTCGCTTAGGATGACGGAGCACGAACCACTCGCTCACCATGTCAGAGCACGAACCACTCGCTCAACATGACAGAGCATGAACCACTTATTCAGGATGATGGGGCACGGCAAAAGCATCCGCAGTAAGTGAACGATTTGCTCAGAATGACGTAGCGCAGTACCGCTGTCATTTCTTGGGCATTCGGCAAGTGGCTTAAGCACTAAAGTAAGCACTCCAATTCAGTGGTTGACAAGGAACAGTTGTCTAAGCTGTGGCTCCATACCATATAGGATCTCTTTAACTTTAAAGCTGGTATTCACCATACCCACAGTAGTTAAAGGAATAAAATGAACTGTTCAAAGAATGACTTTATCCACAGATGGGTTGCTATTTAACGTAGAACAACCCTGGAGACATTGCAAAGTTTAATCGCCCGTGAAATAAACATTGCAGATAATCCTCCACGTTGCCTGCTCGTCTGTGCACGTGTCACATGGTATATTGGTTGACTTCGTGGTTCGCGCAAACGTTAGAACTTTTTTTTATTGTCTGTTCTTCACCAGATTCGCTTTGATTCCCTGTAGGGCACCTCACAAAACCACCAAAAATATAGATACAGATCTGGCAGACACAATGGATAAGCAGTCCTTCTGGGGGATAGGGAGAGAGGAGGTCAAATAGTGAATGCATTAAATCATATAGTTCAATGAAGGCGGTTAATTTTGGCACATTCTTAAATCTTTTGTTCACTCAATATAATTCTCCAAACAGGAGAAAAAGATAAGTTTAATGCCTTGGAAATTTAATATTTTCTTGTGTGATATATATATATATATATATATATATATATATATATATATATATATATATATATATATATATATATATATATACACATATATACATATATATACATAAATATATATATATATATACATACATAAATATATATATATATATATATACATATATATACATAAATATATATACATAAATATATATACATAAATATATATACATAAATATATATATATATATATATATATATATATATATATATATATATATATATATATATATATATATATATACATATTGTTGCGGATTCGCGCCCGCCGGCGTGCGAACGGCCACGTAACTCGAATCGCGGCACGTCGCCCACCGGACGGACAATCCAGTCGTGACCCTCTCGGACTAACGCCGGGAACCAGTCACGGGTGGACCTTTCGGTCTCACCGCGATCGAGCCAATCGGCCCCCGCGTGGGATAGGGTTGCTCGCCAAATTCGACCTACCTAAGTACCCACACGGAGGGTAGACCGGGCGATCGCACCTCGCCGCAGGTCGACTTCGGACACGGGCCACTTAAGCGACCTGTTCCGTACTATCGGGATAACCGAGCGGTGTTATTCGTCGACCTCGACGGTTCGATTAATTATCGGGCGTCTTAACCCACGACCAACCCTTTACGTGAAGCAAGATGAGGATTCAATGAAAGAAATGACGAAGCGAAGCGGGAAAACAGTTCAATAATAAGCACATTTATTTCGCGATGAACGGAAAGCACACATATACAATTCCACCAAAAGCACATAGAAAAGAAGAAGACAAAAAGCAAATGCAACAATGCAGATCTAATACCGACTACGCGAGCACACGGCAACACTTGTACAATTTTACTTCACAGACGGCGCCGACAACACATATTCCCAAAGCAAAAGAAAAGAGAACCACCCTCCAGGATGAGGGGGTAGGCGGGCCTGGGGCTGAGACCGTGTCGGGCCTACCCGTCTGATGATGAGACGCGGAGCGGCGGTGGTGCCTCAACTCCGCGGGCCTCGCGGACGGTGTCTGGTAGGGGGTGGGAAGGGGGCCCCCTTTTGTCGCACTATCTCAGCGCGGGGGGAAACAGGAGGGGGTTGCTGATGCTCGGGGAAAGGAGGATTTCACAAAAATCGCGGGTCCCGCGACGAGCGTCTCCACCACGACCTCGGTCGCGCCGCCGGCCTTTCTCTCCGCAGTTCCCCGAATCCGACGCGAGCACCCCCTCGTCCACCTTCGCCGCCGCCGCCTCTCCACAGCTCCGTCCTCTTCACTCCGACTCCGCGAACTCCCAACTGCACTGAACTGACGCTTCAACTCAACTCTTCCTCCGCTTCCAACTCAACTCTTCCTCCTGCGAACTGAACTGCCTCGACTGACGAACGCGGCCCCTTATATCCCCCGTGGCCTCGCTCCTTCATCTTTGACCCTCTGCCTCCGA
>NC_140969.1:22692759-22727759 GCF_056783735.1 Eptatretus burgeri | reverse complement strand
TTAGGTCCGGAATCAGATCTGACCTATCGGTGGCATACAAAATGTAAACTGTTCAGCCTGGCAGAGGTATGTTCTCTATGGAGTGCCGTTCCGTTTCACCAAGTTGTCGCTCTATGAGTGATTTTTCATTTGTCTGTTTGTTTGTTTTGTGCAGGATATCTCAAAAAGTTGTGGACGGATTCGGATTAAATTTGGCGGACAGGTTCGGTGTGTGACAAGGACAAATTGATTAGATTTTGGTGAGGATCGAGATCCAGATCTGCATACGATAATTATTTAGTTTTTAAAGTGATTCTATACCATTGTGAGATTGGGCCAAACACGATATATAGAATGATATTTCAAAAATGTATTGGACCTGATATGTTCTCGTGGATCAGGCATTGCATGGCGGAGGTATGCACTCTACCGAGTGTCATTCTAGTGTTTTTTTTAAGCCATTCTTCACCTTTGAGAGATCGAGCTAAACCGATATATGTATAGCATGATACAGTAGCTCAAAAAGTTGTGGACAGATTCAGACAAAACTTGGTGGATAGGGTTTGTGTGTGACAAGGACCAACTGATTAGTTTTTGGTGAAGATTTGGATCCAATAATTTTTTTTTCAGTGATTCTTCATGAGTGAGAGATGGGGTAAATAGCAAAGCGATAAATAGCACGATATTTCAAAAAAGTATTGTGCCCGATATATTCTTGTGGATCAGGCATTACGTGGCGCTCCATGCTCCATGCACATGGAACCAATCTCTGAATGAGGATAAATTTACTCCAACCATCCGATTTGAATTGTGCAGTTGTGGCTTCCTGGTAGGGAACATCCTGGTTGGGTGGGTCCAACCAGAAAGTCAAATGAAGAGGAACAAACGGTTGTAATAAAACCTTAACGGAATAATGTTCTCAAAATCTGGATGAATTTAACAGGGCACTCACCCATGAGGTTTGTCTATTGCCAGTGATTATAGTTGGGGAATTTGTTATTGTTGTTGTTATTGTTATTATTATTATTATTATTATCATTTTAAAAAAAACAGACTTGACAAAATTTGTTTTTATGTAATTTGTTTCACCCACACGGTATTGAAATGAAAATAGCTATTTATGACGTGTGACGTCAGCAGTGTTTCCCTCATCAATATTGGATGAAGAAAAAATTTATTTCGGTCTGAAAATTTAATGACTTGTTTCAAGCTCGACGGACATCTTTTTATAATTCAAAATGTCCTAAATAATGGTTTTTGCTCCTTGTGTTCAACTATTGTCATGTTGGTGACCTGTTAACATCACTTGTAATTGTGGTAAGACTTTTTCATTTTTATCTCTTTTGTTTAACCAGAGGTCGGTTATATCAACAATTTATCCTCGTCTTCATCTTGGCCTGGGGATGCATACCTGGCACACTTGAATCTTCTTCATTTGTGGTCCCTCCACTCTGTTCCATATCTTGATTGTTCTGTTTGATTGACGTCATCACTTGGGTTTGAAAAATTCCTTTGTGACACTATGATATCTGTGGATGTGCCGTGCTTTGAAACGAGCAGCCATGGGCTGCATACAAAATGGTGATGATCTTTGAGGGTCACCAGGACGGTTATTGCCATCCCAAAGTCAAAAATAGGATTTGAAGTGCTTCCTTTGAAGTCATACCATACACTGGACTTGATTGGTGTTTTCAATCTTCAGGATCGAAAGGCTCGGCGAAGCGATAACACACACCTCTCGCACACACATGATCACACAGATGAATACAAATGACAGCACAAGACTGTGAGACATTACAAATGTAGCCACTGAGCTTGGGGGAAGCATACCATCACTTCCCATGGCACTCCGAGTACCAGCAATGTCAAAACAATGGCACTGCCTTTCTCACTACACTCAGCGGGGTATTTCCCAAGGAGGGATTTCCTCCTTTCAATGGATGCCAACCTGTGGCAATTGTCCGTACTCATCCTTTTAAATGCTGAACGTCAAGCAAGGAAGAGGCATGGACCATTTAAAAAAAAAATTCAGCATTATTCTGAAGTGGCTTTCGGTTGGGAAGATGGTGATTTGAATTTTGGCGAGCCTCTCATCTCACTTGTGGTGATCCCCCTGGAGCTCCCACCTCTCCCATAATCACAAGAGTGGTGTCATAAAAGTCGGATCAAACTGGTGGTATTTTGCCGGTGGAATGTTTCTTCCTGCATTCCAGCCTTCCAGCATTTTGTATGTCCCTACCTTCCAGCATTTTGGACCATCAGCTGTGACCCCTGTAATGACAATGTTTAAACGTTAAATCTTGATCAATGCATTCCCATCCCTTCAACTTGAACGTTTCCATGTTATAATTCAGACCCTTTTTTCACATAACTTCAGTGACTGTCCCTCACTTTGTGGTAAGAAGTTTTGTGAAAATTTGTTGGCTCTTTTTGGACAAGCTTTCTTTGAACTGTTTGTGGCCATCACTGATCATTTGACCATTGCCAAGGTGGTCTGAGCTGAGAGAGGAAAAAAAAAATTCGGATTTATAAATTGTCTGATGTTGCATCTTTCTTGTACAGTAAGAGGTGTGCATCCTTTTTTTTTGTTTCAAATTGAGTAGAGCTTGCATTACGACGTAGATGCATTCTGTAATACATTCTTCGGTGTCTCCCTATGTACAGGTACTGACGAAGTACCCACACCCGATGAGCCACAAGGAAATCCTGCAGGTCATCAAACGAGAAGGTCTCAAGGAGATCAGGTATTATTTTTTTTTTCTCTTTTTTTCAGCCCTTCTTGTGTCTCTTTTTTAATGTTCACCAGACCTAAAGAGCCTCATGGGTCCCTTACCTTGGTTATATATTCGGAAGGATCCTAATGAGAAAACTGGTCAACCATAAAATCGACCCCAATGTTTTGGGGTTTCTTGTCTTTGGTATGGCGCAGCCGGGGTCAAGTTTGAACCGCCGACTTCCCAGACTCAGAGTGGGCTCCATAACCATTACGTCACCGTATTTGGTCTAATTGGTATGCTTCTTGCCTGCGCTACACCAGGTGGCAGTTTTGATTTGATGTGATTCTCTTGAAAATTGAACTCTGTCATGAGCATTCTACCAACGGCTATCCTGCCACAATCTCGCAATTTTTTTTTAAACTCTCCAAATAACCATTTTGAACAAAATTGCATTTATATTTCTCTGATTCTGATGTACCATCCTCTGTTACAGAAGCATATATGCTGCCAAAGCAGTTTATTGGAAAGGGATACACGAGGTGGTTTGTCATTGCCCTCTCAGCATAAGTTGGGGCAGGAATTTGTAATTTGTTGAGGGCCATCACCCACATCCTCTTCGCGAAGACACTATGGGGTCTTTAAACGTGCAACAACTAATGCCGGCAGAAGGGATGCCCATTTTAATGTCCATCTGAAGGACAGCACATACATTGATGAATCACCCTGTCTGTGACGTACCAGGATGACAGTTTATAGCTGGGTTGAGATTAAAATCCAGGCTAGACAGCTTAGAAACGAGTGTGTGTACTTCCTCTAGGCTCTCCTGCTAGTCATCCATTTATGTTGAAGACCATTATTAAAGAGGAACCCAAATGCATTTTTTTTTTCTGAAAACCATTGAAAATCATTAATCATGGTCTAATTTGAAGGGAATTTTTTTTTTGATTTTTTTTGTTTTTTTTTTGCCAATCACAGTGTCAAAAAATCCTTAAAGTTTCGATTTTTGGTTTTTGCCAATGACGTCACACCTGGAACCAACCTTGATCCAAATGGCGACTTGCAAAGAGAAACAGTGTATTTCGAGCTTGGACTCAGATCCTCATTCCAATGTCATCAGCAACTCTGAAAGTTCTCAGAATGTTGAAACTGAAAAGTGGGATTTTTCAGAAATGGTTGGAGACTAAATTCATGATGGAAACTCTTTTTGGGGAATTAGGGAACCGTATAGTTTCGAACCTTGTGCAAGCGTTTTATGATGAAGATGGCGACAATGGAAGTGTTGGTGAAGATGAAAACGCCGGTCGCATGTTCACTACAGTTTGGTCGGTTTTGTTTTTCCGTTCAATTGGCGGTTTATAAGGGATTTTGTATTGATTGAAAAATCATTAATATTACTCCAGCAGAAATACCTGTCATCGCTTGACAGCCGACACCACCCAGACACACTCAGACACCGCTGCCAAAATAGGTGACAAATGCTTTGCCCCACTGTTGCAGGCTGACCAAGTGTCCTGTATGTTACGGGATCATCCCGTTTCATATTTTCACGGGACACCGTTTGTGTCTGTTGTCGTACCGTGTCCGTGCCGTGCCCTGTCGATGTCCTGCCTTAGTGGAGGGGGAGTGTTGTCAGGGGGGAGTGGAGTGGGGTGAGGTGGTGGTGGGTATTGTTAAGGTGGTGGTTGATGAGAGATTGTAGGGGATTGGTGAAGGGTGGGGGGGTGGAAGTGTTGGTGGTGATGGTTGATTGTTAGCATGATGGTTGATGGGGGATTGTGGGGGGATGGTAGAGGTGAGGGGGTGTGGCTATTGTAGGTGGGGTGTGGGGTGGTGGTGGCTGATTGATGGGGTGTTATTTGGGGATGTTGGAGTGAGGTTGTGGGATGGTGGGGGTGTTGGTTCATGGTGGAAGGGGGGTGGGGTGGTGGTGGGTATTGTGGGGCTGATTGTAGGTGTGGTGGTGGTGGTGGGTATTGTTCGGGTAATTGTTGATGGTAGTTTGTGGAGGTGGAGGTTGGTATAGGATGGTGGTGGTTATTGTGGGGGGGGGGGGTAGTGGTGCTTGGTGGAAGTGTTGTATTTTGGGGGTACCCTGAGAGCTTTAGCTTCTACAGTCAAATCCTCTCGGAGGAGTAGATGATACATGCATACATACTGTACATACTTTGTCACCACTATAAATAGATGGTGGTTCATTTGACTTGCAGAAATTTGTGTTGATAATAGATAATTATTTTCACATGATTTTGTGGTAACTTCTGGGCAATGGCAACAGGAAGAGTTGAGTACATGTGCTGATAGTTGGGTTGAGATGATGTTAACAGCAGTGCAGCCATTTGAGGTAAGGGAGGGGATGGGGGGGAGGGGGGGACATACACCAGAAACAGACTTAACTAGAGGGGGAGCACTCGGTTGAGTGCAAAACCTCCGCCGCCAATACTGCTGGGTCACTTAAGTGAACCCGATATCCTATTCATTGTCGGTCAAAACGGATCAGACTCTACTGGACCACGATTGAATAAACTAAACGAGATCGACGCGCATGTGGAAATGCCAAAAAAAAAATCGAAATTTTTTTTGAAAAAAAAGGTGCAAAATTTCTGTTTTTTTTCTCAATTTTTTTTTGGGGGGGTTGGAAATCACTTAAAACATGTAGAGATGCAAAAACAACAATTCAAATAATTTTTCAAAATGGCCGCCATAGCGGCCATATTGGACTTTGCACCAAGTCCAGAATCTAATGGCATGATCCTTGGACCATACCTAATCCCCCCACCAAGTTTCGTCGAAATCCGTCCAAGAGTTTTTCCGTAATACTGTTCACAAACAAACAAACAAACAAACAGACGGGTGAAAACAGTAACCTCCGTCCATCTTCGATGGCGGAGGTTAACTGGAGGGGGAGCACTCGGGAGAGTGCAAAACCTCCGCCGCCAGTACTGCTGGGTCACTCAAGTGAACCTTATATCTTGTTCATTAAATATGATGTCAACAGTGCTGACAGTTATAGTACTTTTCTCCAACATTTTTTTGGGGGGGAGGGGGGGGGTGGTTGGAAATCACTTAAAACATGTAGATATGCAAAAAAAAATCGAAATTTTGTTGAAAAAAAAGTTGCAAAAATATTTTTTTCCCTAACAATTTTTTTTTCGCTGGGGGCGGGGGGGGGTTGGAAATCACTTAAAACGTGGTGAAATGCAAAAAAAAAAAATTCAAATTCTTTTCAAAATGGCCGCCATAGCGGCCATATTGGATTTTGGACCAAGTCCAAAATCTAATGGCATGATCCATGGACCATACCTAATCCCCCCACCAAGTTTCGTCGAAATCCGTCGGAGTTTTTTCCGTAATACTGTTCACAAACAAACAGAAAGGGGTGAAAACAGTAACCTCCGATCTTCGATGGCGGAGGTTAACGAGATGCCACCAGAATTTGGAGGAGAGAGAGAGAGGTTTTAGAGTTAATTCTTGAGATTAGAAAGATGTTGTTTTCTGGCTCTCCTGAAGGTAGACGCACACAAGCTCCGAGCTTTATGGAAGGAACTAAGATTACCCTCAGTTGGGTTTGTTTTCCATGAAGCAAAGGCAAGTTGTTTCAGGACAACTGCCTCGCCACAAGCTTCAGTGAACCCTGGGCGGGAGGAACGGTAGGACAACTGAAGACGAGATGGGATAAATCTGTGCATGAGAGAGAGCAAGTTTCTTTGAAAGAATTTCCAGGACGAGTTGATGTTGGAGAAAGTAGACATGGGAGTCCAGTCGAGAAGTTTGATGGCTGCTTGAAATCCCTGCCAGTCGGCCTGAGTGAAATGCCAGACTTGACAGCACTGAGGTGGTTCTCTGATAACAGCCAAAGAGATGTCCACTTTGAAAAGCACGTGGCTCGATGAACCGATTGGAGTGGAGGAAGAACAGCAGACATTTTCAGGGAAATTTGTCAAAATCATATCCAGAAGAGATAGAGTACCGTTGGTTGAGATCCGGGTCTGGAAGTTGACAGATTGTGTCAGTCCCAATGAGTCACAGAAGTCTTTTGCTGAAGTGCCATGGCAGGTGAGAGAGGTACCCACACCCAGCCAACTGGCATGATGACAATTGAAATCACCGCATATGAGGAAGAGAGAGTTCGGATGAGAGGATAGAAGTTGGTCCACGTTTTCGGATAGTGATGTGTAAATGGAGTCACCACTGTTTGGTGGACAGTACAACACACATATAAACATGAGATGGGAGTGGAGGTGAAGTCGTAACCAGAGGTATTCCTGGTGGTGTGAGGGCAGTGCATGGAGAGTGAGGAATAGAGTCTTTGATGAAGAGAGCAACTCTGCCACCAGGATAAGACTCAGGTCTGCCATACCAGAGGAGGGAGTAACCAGGGAGAGATACAAGGGAGTCAGAGATGTCTTTAAAGAGGAAAGTTTCTGTTAAGCAGATTATTGGGTAGTCGATGTTGTCGGACATTTTTTTTGGGGGATTTTTCTACCCTTATTATCAGTATTTCTGTCGATTTGTCTGTCTGTCTGTCTGTCTGTCTGTCTGTCTGTCTGTATTTATGTCTGTTTGGTCCAGTGCTCCATTAATACAATGGTGATTTCGATGAAACTTTATTGGTAGGTTCATACCATGACCTAGTTGTGTGCAAATGAGAACCGTTGCTCTGGACCCATCCGTTGCCTAGCAACGGACCTTTGAAATTTTCCAAAAAATCTCAAAAATTATTTTTTCAAAAATCGGGCCACGAGCGACTGTGGGCAGTACATTCAGCCATATTGTCAAAAATTTTCCAGCCGGATACTATGAAAACTGTTGGAGAAGATAGACTTTGCATGAACCGTGGTCGAAAACAATAAAAAAACGAAGTTCGTTATATCTCAGAGACTATGAGTGAGATATACATGAAACTGGTATGGTAGGTTCATGGTATGTCCTAGTTATCTGTGACAAAGAACCGTTGCTATGGTCCCCTCCGTTGCCTAGCAATGGCCGAAAAACCTCTAAATGTGGGGGTATTTTAATGAAAAAACAATCTGCAGCATTAACCCTTGAAGCTAGAATCATGAATTTTCTTGTACTTAATCCTCAGGTCATTCCCCATCGAACGGGCCCATGGCGTCAGGTTCTATTGGGTAGTCGACTACCCATGTCCGCCTTCCGGCTTGTGTCTGGTTTGTCAACCTGTATGGAAAGATCTGTCAGGTTTGAGCGAAGACCGCAGATGTTTGAGGTCCACACTGTTAAGAAAGAGGGAGGGGAGAAGGCTTTGGGTGCAGGGGAGAGGAGGGGAGTGGGAGATCGGACGAGGAACGAGGGAAGGAGGGAGGGAGAGATATTGAAAGAGTGTGGGGGATTGCAGAAGAGCTAGGGAAGAGGGCCGGATGAGGAGGAGAAAAAGCCTGATGCCAATAGGACGAGGCACAGTGGGGAGTAATAAGAGAGGTGGCAGAGGGAAGTTGATGATTGAGGAGATGGAAGAGAGAGGGCAGGGGAAGGAGGCAGCTGTGTGGATGGGGGGGGGGGGGAACTTTGAGAAGGGGTCCGAATCCGGATGATTTTGTGGACAGGTTGAGTGTGTGACAAGAACGAACTGATTAAATTTTGGTGAAGATCTGGATCCGGATCCGACTACTAGAATTTTAAAAGTGATTCTTCACCATTGAGAGATAGGGCCAGCAACGATATATGGCACTATATCTCAAAAAGTTGTGGACGGACTTGCATAAAACTTGGTGGACAGTTTGGGTGTGTCACACGGACAAAATGATTCAATTTTGGTGAAGATCCGAATCCGGATCTGGATATGACAATTATTTAATTTCTAAAGTGATTCTTCACCATTGAGAGATGGGGCCAAAAGCGATATGGTACTGTATAGCATGATATTTCAAAAATGTATTAGGCCCGATATGTTCTTGTGGATCAAGGATTACGTGGCGGAGGTATGCGCTCCACCGAGTGCTCTTCTCATTATTTTCTGATTCCGCCGGTAATTTTAGTTGTTTTTTTTTTGCTTTTAAATTCATTTTCTCGGCAACCTTTCGTTGCCATAGAAATTTTCATGAAATTTTCACCGTAGTATGTATCTTTTTTTTCGTAGAATATTTAAGTGACCATTGTGACGTCACGTGGTACGAGCGCCATCTTTGAAAAACGGACGGAAAAACTTTGGACCTCTGCCTCTCCGAAACCGCACGATGGAAAAATATTGAAACATGGCACTTCACTCCTATGTTCTCGTGGACAAGAACTCCCTATGGGGAAGAAGTGTGATTTTTTTTTTTTTTTGTGTGTGACGTCATTGGTGAAGTGAAAACTCGACACGTAGAACGCGGCATCTGAAAAATTTGAAATTTCTTGAACGTCATCGATGCAACAACTCACGGAAGAAAAATATTATGACGTCATCCGTCACGTGGTTCGGCAGCCATATTGTTTTGAAATGTGTATATATATATATATATATATTTTTTTTTTACTCTTCTCCAGAACAGCTTGATAGATCGAGGTGAAGCTTTCCACACATGTTCCCAAAGACATGGTTGTACAAGTTTGTTTATCTAATTTGTTAGGTTACATGCTTTGGTGGCCATATTGAATTTACCCGAGACCCTTCAAAAATCTTCTCCAGAACGAATGGTCATATTGTTACGAATCTGGAAGCCATTTGCACACAAACATACAGCAGCCCCCACAGTTCAGTTATTTAGATAAGTATGTGTTTATAGTCTGGGTCCCGTCCTTCTGTCTAATGGGAATTACATGTGTGCGCTGCGAAGTTTCTTTATAGTTAGTTTTTTTTTACATCTTGAAGCCGCAAAACGCCAACAAATCTTCTTCGCTCATCACCTCAGGGGTGGCTCCGCCTTGGCCAGATGGAGTGTACGGCCCGACCAATGAGGGGCGGCCACGAGTCGCCCGACAACCCCTCGTCCAATCCCGAGGCGAGTTCCTCAGAGCGGTTACCTCGACCCGCGGGGGAGGGGAAGGGTAAGAGAAGGTGGCGAGCCGTCATGGAGAGAGAAGAAGCAGGTGCAGATTAATCGTTACATGAAGCTTGCCTGGAGCACCACCAGTGGAATTATTAATAAGTGTGTTGCTCTCATTCGGCTTGCCTTTGCTGGAAGGAGAAGAAGCCTCGTTGCCTGCTAGCGTTCTTGTCTTGCCCGCTGGTGTCTTCGTCTACCCGCGGGTGCTCGTCTGGTCTGGTCCGTTCTCATGCTGGCTGGCGTCCGTTGCGTTGTTCATGGTCCCTGGTGCTTGGTGTGGCGACTGAGGTGTGGGTTCGAGTCCCCCCCTCAAACTAGCTCGTCTCGACCAAACCGCACAAGGCGGACAGGTGCAAGCGCAGACTCCTGCCCTCAGCTCGCCTTTCCTCCTGAGCTGAAGGGCCAAAAAAAGGCCACGACCTGTGTGTGTGTGTGTGTGTGTGTGTGTGTGTGTGTGTGTGTGTGTGTGTGTGTGTGTGTGTGTGTGTGTGTGTGTGTGTGTGTGTGTGTGTGTGTGTGTGTGTGTGTGTGTGTGTGTGGCGCGCTAGTCTGTTAAGTGTTTTTGTTCATTGTACATTTTCCTGCATATTCAGATAAATCTGCTCCTTGTGCCCCCCCCTGCCCCCCGATAAATAAACCCCCAATTGTTCAATGTACCAGCTCGTTGTCTCACTTTCTTTCATTGACCCAGCACGGTGCGTAATGAGAATTAGTGAGGCCGTTTGTTCCGGTAAGTTGTCATTGGGACATGGTTCTGGTAACTCCCGCTCTGAAATGCGGCACGGCTCTGGTAACTCCCGCTCGGTACGCCAGACCCGGGTCGGTACACGCGACTCGGTTCGGACAGAGTCGGCTGAGGGTGTGGTTTCCCCGGTAGCTGGACAGCGTGAGTACTTAGGTAAATTGGAATAGATGAGTGGACCCTACCTCACGCCGTCGAAATATTGGTGACCACGGTCTTTTAACTGGCACATCGACTCCGGAGTTATCTGGAGCGATGACCTTTCAATTCCGGTGTTCCGTAGGAGACTGCCCAACTGCTCTGTCTGGCGTTCGTCCTCGCTACCGAACCCGGCACCACAACAATATCAAGGGGAAACTTCACACACACATTCTCCAATGCAAGGGATGTTTGTTAATGAATAATTGATGTCACATGGTTTGGCAGCTATATTGGATTGAAGTAAAATATTAAATAATGTTTTCTCTGGAGCCGCTTCATCGATCAGCGTAAAACTTCACTGTTATGATCTAGTAGACATGTAGCACGTACGTTTTAAATTTCAACTCGATCGGTGAGATGGTCTGGAAACCAGTATTATTTAATTGTTAGATTCTGAGAACTTTTCTTTTTTTTTGAATACGGCTCACTTGGCTGCACCTGGATGGGTTTAAGGTTAGAAGAGTAGCAATTCAAATGATTACGCTGATTGGCCCCAGGAAAAAGGGTCTTGTTTTTTTTGGTTTTTTTGTATACGTTGTCGAGGCTCGTGTGAGCTAACACACAACGCACAGCAAGGGGGGTGTGAGACAAGAGGGGTGTGAGACGGAAGGACAAAACAGTGGGGAACAGCGACATAAGGAGATCTGTGGAAGGGAGAGGGATGGGGGGTCACCTGTGTACATAATAAATAGATGGAATGTGGCCTGTTACCATGACCATAACTTGTCAATCCCACATCATGGAGAGATGTGTGGGGCTTCGTTAAACTCTGGGTCCCAGTTTACCCTCTGCACCGATGTCAACATTTATTACTTCCTGTTCAGGTTATTTAAACACCAATTCAATTGATACCAACTATGTATTCAGGAAAAAGGGCTAACTGTGTACGTAATAAATAGATGGAACGTGGCCTGTAACAAGGTCCGTAACTTGTCAATCCCGTATTGTATCAAAGCAGGGTTATACCTGGTCATCACTGCCAGCATTTATAAAGTGGCAGTTTGAGTTATTATTTTGATAATTATTATTATTACGAGCAAATACAACCCCTCACTTCGCTGACGGGAACAATAATTGGGGGGGGGGAGAGAGAGAGAGAAGAGGCAGGTGTAGGGTGAGAGTGGGGGGTGGGGAAGCAGAGAGGGTTAGGGGTGGGGAGTTGGAGAGAGTGACGCCTCACCAAACGTTGCTATTCACTGCGGGAGGATGCATGAGAGAGAGAGAGAGAGAGAGAGAGGGAGGGGGAGGAGAGAGAGAGGGAGAGGGAGAGGGAGGGGGAGGAGAGAGGAGAGAGAGAGAGAGAGGGAGGGGAGGGGGAGGAGAGCGAGAGAGAGAGAGAGAGAGAGAGAGAGAGAGAGAGAGAGAGAGAGAGAGAGAGAGAGAGAGAGAGAGAGAGAGAGAGAGAGAGAGAGAGAGAGAGAGAGAGAGAGAGAGAGAGAGAGAGAGAGAGAGAGAGAGAGAGAGAGAGAGAGAGAGAGAGAGAGAGAGAGAGAGAGAGAGAGAGAGAGAGAGAGAGAGAGAGAGAGAGAGAGAGAGAGAGAGAGAGAGAGAGAGAGAGAGAGAGAGAGAGAGAGAGAGAGAGAGAGAGAGAGAGAGAGAGAGAGAGAGAGAGAGAGAGAGAGAGAGAGAGAGAGAGAGAGAGAGGAGACGCACACACAGAGGACAGACAGACAGAGGCACACACACAGACAGACAGACAGACAGAGGCACACACACACAGACAGACAGACAGAGGCACACACACACACAGACAGACAGACAGAGGCACACACACACAGACAGACAGACAGAGGCACACACACACAGACAGACAGACAGAGGCACACACACACAAACAGACAGACAGAGGCACACACACACAGTCAGACAGACAGAGGCACACACACACAGACACACAGACAGAGGCACACACACACAGACAGACAGTCAGAGGCACACACACACAGAGAGACAGAGAGAGGCACACACAGACACACACAGACAGACAGAGGCACACACACACACAGACAGACAGACAGAGGCACACACACACACAGACAGACAGACAGACAGAGGCACACACACACACAGACAGACAGACAGAGGCACACACACACACAGACAGACAGACAGAGGCACACACACACACAGACAGACAGACAGAGGCACACACACACACAGACAGACAGACAGAGGCACACACACACAGAGAGACAGACAGAGGCACACACACACACAGAGAGACAGACAGAGGCACACACACACACAGACAGACAGACAGAGGCACACACACACACAGACAGACAGACAGAGGCACACACACACACAGACAGACAGACAGAGGCACACACACACACAGACAGACAGACAGAGGCACACACACAGACAGACAGACAGAGGCACACACACAGACAGACAGACAGACAGAGGCACACACACAGACAGACAGACAGACAGAGGCACACACACAGACAGACAGACAGACAGAGGCACACACACAGTCAGACAGGCAGACAGTGGCACACACGCAGACAGACAGACAGACAGAGGCACACACACAGACAGACAGACAGACAGAGGCACACACACAGACAGACAGACAGACAGAGGCACACACACAGACAGACAGACAGACAGAGGCACACACACAGACAGACAGACAGACAGAGGCACACACACAGACAGACAGAGGCACACACACAGACAGACAGACAGACAGAGGCACACACACAGACAGACAGACAGACAGAGGCACACACACAGACAGACAGACAGACAGAGGCACACACACAGACAGACAGACAGACAGAGGCACACACACAGACAGACAGACAGACAGAGGCACACACACACAGACAGACAGACAGACAGAGGCACACACACACAGACAGACAGACAGACAGAGGCACACACACACAGACAGACAGACAGACAGAGGCACACACACACAGACAGACAGACAGACAGAGGCACACACACACAGACAGACAGACAGACAGAGGCAGTCACACACAGACAGACAGACAGACAGAGGCAGTCACACACAGACAGACAGACAGACAGAGGCAGTCACACAGACAGACAGACAGACAGAGGCAGTCACACAGACAGACAGACAGACAGAGGCAGTCACACAGACAGACAGACAGACAGAGGCAGTCACACAGACAGACAGACAGACAGAGGCAGTCACACAGACAGACAGACAGACAGAGGCAGTCACACAGACAGACAGACAGACAGAGGCAGTCACACAGACAGACAGACAGACAGAGGCAGTCACACAGACAGACAGACAGACAGAGGCAGTCACACAGACAGACAGACAGACAGAGGCAGTCACACAGACAGACAGACAGACAGAGGCAGTCACACAGACAGACAGACAGACAGAGGCAGTCACACAGACAGACAGACAGACAGAGGCAGTCACACAGACAGACAGACAGACAGAGGCAGTCACACAGACAGACAGACAGACAGAGGCAGTCACACAGACAGACAGACAGACAGAGGCAGTCACACAGACAGACAGACAGACAGAGGCAGTCACACAGACAGACAGACAGACAGAGGCAGTCACACAGACAGACAGACAGACAGAGGCAGTCACACAGACAGACAGACAGACAGAGGCAGTCACACAGACAGACAGACAGACAGAGGCAGTCACACAGACAGACAGACAGACAGAGGCAGTCACACAGACAGACAGACAGACAGAGGCAGTCACACAGACAGACAGACAGACAGAGGCAGTCACACAGACAGACAGACAGACAGAGGCAGTCACACAGACAGACAGACAGACAGAGGCAGTCACACAGACAGACAGACAGACAGAGGCAGTCACACAGACAGACAGACAGACAGAGGCAGTCACACAGACAGACAGACAGACAGAGGCAGTCACACAGACAGACAGACAGACAGAGGCAGTCACACAGACAGACAGACAGACAGAGGCAGTCACACAGACAGACAGACAGAGGCAGTCACACAGACAGACAGACAGAGGCAGTCACACAGACAGACAGACAGACAGAGGCAGTCACACAGACAGACAGACAGACAGAGGCAGTCACACAGACAGACAGACAGACAGAGGCAGTCACACAGACAGACAGACAGACAGAGGCAGTCACACAGACAGACAGACAGACAGAGGCAGTCACACAGACAGACAGACAGACAGAGGCAGTCACACAGACAGACAGACAGACAGAGGCAGTCACACAGACAGACAGACAGACAGAGGCAGTCACACAGACAGACAGACAGACAGAGGCAGTCACACAGACAGACAGACAGACAGAGGCAGTCACACAGACAGACAGACAGACAGAGGCAGTCACACAGACAGACAGACAGACAGAGGCAGTCACACAGACAGACAGACAGACAGAGGCAGTCACACAGACAGACAGACAGACAGAGGCAGTCACACAGACAGACAGACAGACAGAGGCAGTCACACAGACAGACAGACAGACAGAGGCAGTCACACAGACAGACAGACAGACAGAGGCAGTCACACAGACAGACAGACAGACAGAGGCAGTCACACAGACAGACAGACAGAGGCAGTCACACAGACAGACAGACAGACAGAGGCAGTCACACAGACAGACAGACAGACAGAGGCAGTCACACAGACAGACAGACAGACAGAGGCAGTCACACAGACAGACAGACAGACAGAGGCAGTCACACAGACAGACAGACAGACAGAGGCAGTCACACAGACAGACAGACAGACAGAGGCAGTCACACAGACAGACAGACAGACAGAGGCAGTCACACAGACAGACAGACAGACAGACAGAGGCAGTCACACAGACAGACAGACAGACAGACAGAGGCAGTCACACAGACAGACAGACAGACAGACAGAGGCAGTCACACAGACAGACAGACAGACAGACAGAGGCAGTCACACAGACAGACAGACAGACAGACAGAGGCAGTCACACAGACAGACAGACAGACAGACAGAGGCAGTCACACAGACAGACAGACAGACAGACAGAGGCAGTCACACAGACAGACAGACAGACAGACAGAGGCAGTCACACAGACAGACAGACAGACAGACAGAGGCAGTCACACAGACAGACAGACAGACAGACAGAGGCAGTCACACAGACAGACAGACAGACAGACAGAGGCAGTCACACAGACAGACAGACAGACAGACAGAGGCAGTCACACAGACAGACAGACAGACAGACAGAGGCAGTCACACAGACAGACAGACAGACAGAGGCAGTCACACAGACAGACAGACAGACAGACAGAGGCAGTCACACAGACAGACAGACAGACAGAGGCAGTCACACAGACAGACAGACAGACAGAGGCAGTCACACAGACAGACAGACAGACAGAGGCAGTCACACAGACAGACAGACAGACAGAGGCAGTCACACAGACAGACAGACAGACAGAGGCAGTCACACAGACAGACAGACAGACAGAGGCAGTCACACAGACAGACAGACAGACAGAGGCAGTCACACAGACAGACAGACAGACAGAGGCAGTCACACAGACAGACAGACAGACAGAGGCAGTCACACAGACAGACAGACAGACAGAGGCAGTCACACAGACAGACAGTCACACAGACAGACAGACAGACAGACAGTCAGACAGTCAGACAGTCAGACAGACAGTCAGACAGACAGACAGACAGTCAGACAGACAGTCAGACAGACAGACAGTCAGACAGACAGACAGACAGACAGACAGGCAGTCACACAGACAGACAGACAGACACAGGCAGTCACACAGACAGACAGGCAGTCACACAGACAGACAGGCAGTCACACAGACAGACAGGCAGGCAGAGGCAGTCACACAGACAGACAGACAGACAGAGGCAGTCACACAGACAGACAGACAGACAGAGGCAGTCACACAGACAGACAGACAGACAGAGGCAGTCACACAGACAGGCAGTCACACAGACAGGCAGTCACACACACAGACAGGCAGTCACACAGACAGACAGGCAGTCACACAGACAGACAGACAGGCAGAGGCAGTCACACAGACAGACAGACAGACAGAGGCAGTCACACAGACAGGCAGTCACACAGACAGGCAGTCACACAGACAGGCAGTCACACACACAGACAGGCAGTCACACAGACAGACAGGCAGTCACACAGACAGACAGACAGGCAGTCACACAGACAGACAGACAGGCAGTCACACAGACAGACAGACAGGCAGTCACACAGACAGACAGACAGGCAGTCACACAGACAGACAGGCAGTCACACAGACAGACAGACAGAGGCAGTCACACACACAGACAGACAGACAGACAGAGGCAGTCACACACACAGACAGACAGACAGACAGAGGCAGTCACACACACAGACAGACAGACAGACAGAGGCAGTCACACACACAGACAGACAGACAGGCAGTCACACAGACAGACAGACAGGCAGAGGCAGTCACACAGACAGACAGACAGACAGAGGCAGTCACACAGACAGACAGTCACAGACAGTCACACAGACAGACAGTCACAGACAGTCACACAGACAGACAGTCACAGACAGTCACACAGACAGACAGTCACAGACAGTCACACAGACAGACAGACAGACAGGCAGTCACACAGACAGACAGACAGGCAGTCACACAGACAGACAGACAGGCAGTCACACAGACAGACAGACAGGCAGTCACACAGACAGACAGACAGGCAGTCACACAGACAGACAGACAGGCAGTCACACAGACAGACAGACAGGCAGTCACACAGACAGACAGACAGGCAGTCACACAGACAGACAGACAGGCAGTCACACAGACAGACAGACAGGCAGTCACACAGACAGACAGACAGGCAGTCACACAGACAGACAGACAGACAGGCAGTCACACAGACAGACAGACAGGCAGTCACACAGACAGACAGACAGGCAGTCACACAGACAGACAGACAGGCAGTCACACAGACAGACAGACAGGCAGTCACACAGACAGACAGACAGGCAGTCACACAGACAGACAGACAGGCAGTCACACAGACAGACAGACAGGCAGTCACACAGACAGACAGACAGGCAGTCACACAGACAGACAGACAGGCAGTCACACAGACAGACAGACAGGCAGTCACACAGACAGACAGACAGGCAGTCACACAGACAGACAGACAGGCAGTCACACAGACAGACAGACAGGCAGTCACACAGACAGACAGAGGCAGTCACACAGACAGACAGAGGCAGTCAGACAGTCACACAGACAGACAGTCACAGACAGTCACACAGACAGACAGTCACAGACAGACAGTCACAGACAGACAGTCACACAGACAGACAGTCACACAGACAGACAGTCACACAGACAGACAGTCACACAGACAGACAGTCACACAGACAGTCACAGACAGACAGTCACAGACAGACAGTCACAGACAGACAGTCACAGACAGACAGTCACAGACAGACAGTCACAGACAGACAGTCACAGACAGACAGTCACAGACAGACAGTCACAGACAGACAGTCACAGACAGACAGTCACAGACAGACAGTCACAGACAGTCACACAGACAGACAGTCACAGACAGTCACACAGACAGACAGTCACAGACAGTCACACAGACAGACAGTCACAGACAGTCACACAGACAGACAGTCACAGACAGTCACACAGACAGACAGTCACAGACAGTCACACAGACAGACAGTCACAGACAGTCACACAGACAGACAGTCACAGACAGTCACACAGACAGACAGTCACAGACAGTCACACAGACAGACAGTCACAGACAGTCACACAGACAGACAGTCACAGACAGTCACACAGACAGACAGTCACAGACAGTCACACAGACAGACAGTCACAGACAGTCACACAGACAGTCACACAGACAGACAGTCACAGACAGTCACACAGACAGACAGTCACAGACAGTCACACAGACAGACAGTCACAGACAGTCACACAGACAGACAGTCACAGACAGTCACACAGACAGACAGTCAGACAGACAGTCACACAGACAGACAGTCAGACAGACAGTCACACAGACAGACAGTCAGACAGACAGTCACACAGACAGACAGTCACACAGACAGACAGTCACACAGACAGACAGTCACACAGACAGACAGTCACACAGACAGACAGTCACACAGACAGACAGTCACACAGACAGACAGTCACACAGACAGACAGTCACACAGACAGACAGTCAGACAGACAGTCACACAGACAGACAGTCAGACAGACAGTCACACAGACAGACAGTCAGACAGACAGTCACACAGACAGACAGTCAGACAGACAGTCACACAGACAGACAGTCAGACAGACAGTCACACAGACAGACAGTCAGACAGACAGTCACACAGACAGTCACACAGACAGACAGTCAGACAGACAGTCACACAGACAGACAGTCAGACAGACAGTCACACAGACAGACAGTCAGACAGACAGTCACACAGACAGACAGTCAGACAGACAGTCACACAGACAGACAGACAGTCAGACAGACAGACAGACAGACAGTCACACAGACAGACAGACAGACAGACAGACAGTCACACAGACAGACAGACAGACAGACAGACAGTCACACAGACACACAGTCACACAGACAGTCACACAGACAGACAGTCACACAGACAGACAGTCACACAGACAGTCACACAGACAGTCGCACAGACGCACAGACAGTCGCACAGACGCACAGACAGTCGCACAGACGCACAGACAGTCGCACAGACGCACAGACAGTCGCACAGACGCACAGACAGTCGCACAGACGCACAGACAGTCGCACAGACGCACAGACAGTCGCACAGACGCACAGACAGTCGCACAGACGCACAGACAGTCGCACAGACGCACAGACAGTCGCACAGACGCACAGACAGTCGCACAGACGCACAGACAGTCGCACAGACGCACAGACAGTCGCACAGACGCACAGACAGTCGCACAGACGCACAGACAGTCGCACAGACGCACAGACAGTCGCACAGACGCACAGACAGTCGCACAGACGCACAGACAGTCGCACAGACGCACAGACAGTCGCACAGACGCACAGACAGTCGCACAGACGCACAGACAGTCGCACAGACGCACAGACAGTCGCACAGACGCACAGACAGTCGCACAGACGCACAGACAGTCGCACAGACGCACAGACAGTCGCACAGACGCACAGACAGTCGCACAGACGCACAGACAGTCGCACAGACGCACAGACAGTCGCACAGACGCACAGACAGTCGCACAGACGCACAGACAGTCGCACAGACGCACAGACAGTCGCACAGACGCACAGACAGTCGCACAGACGCACAGACAGTCGCACAGACGCACAGACAGTCGCACAGACGCACAGACAGTCGCACAGACGCACAGACAGTCGCACAGACGCACAGACAGTCGCACAGACGCACAGACAGTCGCACAGACGCACAGACAGTCGCACAGACGCACAGACAGTCGCACAGACGCACAGACAGTCGCACAGACGCACAGACAGTCGCACAGACGCACAGACAGTCGCACAGACGCACAGACAGTCGCACAGACGCACAGACAGTCGCACAGACGCACAGACAGTCGCACAGACGCACAGACAGTCGCACAGACGCACAGACAGTCGCACAGACGCACAGACAGTCGCACAGACGCACAGACAGTCGCACAGACGCACAGACAGTCGCACAGACGCACAGACAGTCGCACAGACGCACAGACAGTCGCACAGACGCACAGACAGTCGCACAGACGCACAGACAGTCGCACAGACGCACAGACAGTCGCACAGACGCACAGACAGTCGCACAGACGCACAGACAGTCGCACAGACGCACAGACAGTCGCACAGACGCACAGACAGTCGCACAGACGCACAGACAGTCGCACAGACGCACAGACAGTCGCACAGACGCACAGACAGTCGCACAGACGCACAGACAGTCGCACAGACGCACAGACAGTCGCACAGACGCACAGACAGTCGCACAGACGCACAGACAGTCGCACAGACGCACAGACAGTCGCACAGACGCACAGACAGTCGCACAGACACACAGACAGTCGCACAGACACACAGACAGTCGCACAGACACACAGACAGTCGCACAGACACACAGACAGTCGCACAGACACACAGACAGTCGCACAGACACACAGACAGTCGCACAGACACACAGACAGTCGCACAGACACACAGACAGTCGCACAGACACACAGACACACAGACAGTCACACAGTCACACAGTCACAGTCACACAGTCACAGTCACACAGTCACAGTCACACAGACAGTCACAGTCACACAGTCACAGTCACACAGTCACAGTCACACAGACAGTCACAGTCACACAGTCACAGTCACAGTCACACAGTCACAGTCACACAGACAGTCACAGTCACACAGTCACAGTCACAGTCACACAGTCACAGTCACACAGACAGTCACAGTCACACAGTCACAGTCACAGTCACACAGTCACAGTCACACAGACAGTCACAGTCACACAGTCACAGTCACAGTCACACAGTCACAGTCACACAGACAGTCACAGTCACACAGTCACAGTCACAGTCACACAGTCACAGTCACAGTCACACAGTCACAGTCACACAGACAGTCACAGACACACAGACAGACACACAGACAGTCACAGACACAGACACACAGACAGTCACAGACACAGACACACAGACAGTCACACAGACAGTCACAGACACAGACACACAGACAGTCACAGACACAGACACAGACAGTCACAGACACAGACACAGACAGTCACAGACACAGACACAGACAGTCACAGACACAGACACAGACAGTCACAGACACAGACAGTCACAGACACAGACAGTCACAGACACAGACAGTCACAGACACAGACAGTCACAGACACAGACAGTCACAGACACAGACAGTCACAGACACATAGACAGTCACAGACACATAGACAGTCACAGACACATAGACAGTCACAGACACAGACAGTCACAGACACAGAGACAGTCACACAGACAGTCACAGACAGTCACACAGACAGTCACAGACACACAGACAGTCACACAGACAGTCACAGACACACAGACAGTCACAGACACACAGACCGTCACAGACACACAGACAGTCACAGACACACAGACAGTCACAGACACACAGACCGTCACAGACACACAGACCGTCACAGACACACAGACAGTCACAGACACACAGACCGTCACAGACACACAGACAGACACACAGACAGTCACACAGACACACAGACAGTCACACAGACAGTCACAGACACACAGACAGTCACACAGACACACAGACAGTCACACAGACAGTCACAGACACACAGACAGTCACACAGACAGTCACAGACACACAGACAGTCACACAGACAGTCACAGACACACAGACAGTCACAGACACACAGACAGTCACACAGACAGTCACACAGACAGTCACAGACACACAGACAGTCACAGACACACAGACAGACACACAGACAGTCACAGACACACAGACAGACACACAGACAGTCACAGACACACAGACAGTCACAGACACACAGACAGAGAGAGCGACAGAGGTGTGGGAGGAGAGTGCTGCAATTTATTAGGAGGGGGGATTGAGGAGGGGATAGAGTGCGAGAGAAGGGTCGGGGGGAGGAGGAAAAATAAATGACAGGTGAGGGGTGGAGGTGGGGTTAGCAAAGAGAATGATATGTGACGCTTGATGACCGAACATGAAAAAACAGCTGTCAGAACAGCTGTACACATAACGACATAACAGTTTGTAAACTAATCTGCTGGCATATCTACAAAAACTTTGATATTCAAGTTCCAGAAAATTAGTGGGAAAATGAACCAAAAGCAATCACTGAAAACATGGAAGTACTGCTCACGTACGACCTAATGATCCCATCAGGCGTGGATATCGAAAACTAAGCATTGCGACTAGATATCAAACTTGGGTACAAAAAAAGGGAAGAAGGCTTTTTTTTTTAGATCGTTTGTCAAGGCTCGTTTGAGAGCTAACACACAACACACAGCAAGGGGAGCATGAGACAAGAGGGGTGGGAGAGGGAAAGACAAAACAGTGGGGAACAGAGACATTAGGAGATCTGTGGAAGGGAGAGGGATGGGGCGGGGAACACGGGGTGCACAAGATGGACACCACAGGGACTTTCAGGAAAGAAAGCAGGGAATTTGAAGTAGGTGGGTTTGAGGTGGATTAACGGGGTAGAAAAGATCGAGGTTTTGGATGGGGGATAAATGAGATGGTGTTGAACAGCTGTTTTGAAGACCATTGTGGGCAGGTTGATGGCCGTGCAGTATTTAACAGCTCTATTATTGCCTTGCTCCTCCCACACTCATCTCTCTGATGACGCCTGCCTTCGGTTGCATCCATTCTGGCAGACCCTCTCCTTGTTACGCTCCCAAGTTAATATTTAGCATTCGCCTTCATTCATCCTTTTCTTTTCTCGCCTGTGGAACTGTCTCCCTGATTATGTTGTGTTGAGCTCTTACCTTCAACATTGCAAGTCTGCTACCCATTGCCACTTCCTTTTCTCTCTCATCTCCACCTTTGACCTTCATTGCACCTGCTGATATGTTTCCCTCCTTCACATAAAACTCCTCTGCTCATGCTATGGGGAAGACTTTGTCTTGCCGTTTTCATTTGCCCTGTTTCTGTCTGTTGACCTTTTGCATGCTGGTACTCTGCTCTCGTAAGGGCTTCGATATGTGTACTGTACTAAAAAAAATAAACGGCATCATTAATAGTTGCGCTGTTTGGTCGGAGTCATTCACAAAATTACACATGCTCTTCTCTTCAATGAATGCATTGCATGTAGTACAGTTTGCTGCAGGGATTTTTTTTCGCACACAAAGTCGAGGCTAATGAAAAAGCAAGGAGGGGAATCAACTTTTGGTTAAGAACTGTTCGTCAGCATAAATTTTGAAATATTTTGCTTCAAAAATCTAACTCTACTCTATTGTAATGTCAGCTGTGGCAGAGAGATTTTTTGTGTGGTCAGAAGCATTTTTTAATGATGGAAATTGCCTCAATAAATTGTCTATTGGACAAAAAGGTTTCCAGACTTTCTGGGACAGACATGGAACATACACAAAACTGACGCGTGCGTGAGTATGGACAAGTGTGAAATGCTATATCAGACAAATGCTTTCACAGACGTGGGAGCAAAAAATGTACGCGTCGAACTGCAGCTCCTTCGTTATAGGAGTAAAGGGCCTTCATTACGAAGGGGATTTGCTTTTGTGTTGCTTTCTGTGGGATGATCTTCAGCACTATTTTGGAGCATCACTCTTGTGCATTTAATTTTGATGCCACTATCTCCCTTCTCCCTCTTCCCTCAAAGTGAAACAGATCATCAATTAAAAAGTAGATGTACAAGTCGTACGGTTGATCGGAAATACTTTGCTTGTCCATGCCAATTCAATTTCTGCAGTTTTTTGTTTCTTTTCGTAATCGTTGTTAAAGTTGTGCAGTTTATTTTTGTCTTTGTTTCTTTTGCAGTGGTACTTCTCCATTGGCTTGTTTGAATGCTATGCTGCATACAAATTCTCGTGGCAGCAGTGGTATATTCTACAAGGTGCCAGGCCGGATGGGCGTTTATACTCTCAAGGTAACTCGCTGATTTCCCTCCTCCCCTAACCCCTTCCCCTTTCCTGTGGACTGTTAGCATATCAATCGGAGAGGTGTAAGGAATATGGAGCATATTTGTTGTGCTTTTTTGCTTCTTGGGGGCTTTTATTACCTCGGTGAGATGCAAGCTACAACCTGCCAACACGGAATGGGTTGGAACTTGCAACATATCATTTTTGAGACGTGTCCATTGCCTGAATCTGCAGAAACTTTGCTTTGAAACGATACGAAGTAATATGATGAAACCATGTGAGGTTCTTGAGTAATCAACAGATATGCTGGGAGTTTTTAGAATTGAGCATTAAAGATAAGCTCTCTGGTTTTGAGCAGTCCTTCTTAACCGGCATCTTCCATGTGGTTATCGCTTTTGAATTTTGCACAGTTGAGATGTTCCATTTCGCTTGAGATGCTACCCAATTTCATTGGGACAGATAACACCATTTATGCTATTCAGTAATTCAGGTTAATTAACATCACGACACACTGACAATTATGGGTGTCCCATTGTTGGCTGCTCTTTTCAATTCAATAAAAAGCCATTTGAATGAATATTACTCATTGATAATAGAATTCCTGCAGGTGAAACGGTTGGCTTGAGCTTTTATACTGTAAATCATGAATTGAGCAACTTTATCAACTAATTGGCATCATAGATGAGGCCGCAGCATCTCGCATTGAGTGATAGCTACTAAACCTGCAAACACAAGAGTTGTCCTTGGGAGCATACAGCAGATTAATTAACAAAACACTTTTGATGGCTTTTGGCATTTTACGTAACTCTTACATAAACACATTTATTTGTTGTTTAGCCTGCCCGAAAGGAAGAGGCTATTTGTAATAATTCTCTGTCTGCGATTCCGCATGTTGATCTACTTTAATAGAGTATCCTGTGTGTGAAAGGGGTTGCCTAGACAATAACCCCAGTGAGGATCTGCATTGTTCAATGTTTTGTTTGCATTGTTTCGGAGAATTCACAAGGCTAATTGCATTACCTGTAATAAAGTTCGTCACTGTCGTCACAAAAGCAATGGAGAATCCTCCAATTATTTTACATTGGCACCATCATTTGAACAAAAAGTAATCTGATTCTCTTTACTGAGACTTGCCTTTGTTTGACATTTGATCTGTTTTCATGCCGTAAGCATTGACAGGTCGATTCCACATAACGACCATTAATGACTTTTTGAGAATCGTGCGCTGTCCTCCTTTTCCTCTCTGAAAATCTCTCCACCTGTATCTCTTCTCTCGCTTGTGTTCTCTCTCCCTCTTTTTCATCTATTATTCCTTGTACATGTTCATATCAGATGTTAACCTCAAAAAGTTTCTTTTGATGAGGTTGTAATGAACGACGCTGGTAAACAGTTAAGAGAAATCAAACTTTTATTCTTTTCTTCAGACTAAAATTTCTCCAAACTTGCAACAGATACAACACAAAAATATGGTTAAAAAACTCCACTTACCTGAAAATATATCACTTGGTTAATAAACGAACACTTCAGTACTTGTACTGTTTTGTAAACCAGATGTGATCATCTGATCAACTGTGGAAAATCCTTCAGTACTACCCCTTCGACCTACATTGCGACACACACACACACACACACACACACACACACACACACACACACACACACACACACACACACACACACACACACACACACACACACACACACACACACACACACACGTTCCCTGCTCCATTTCACATGCATAATAAAACAATAGACTTCAATACAATGCACAGTGTACACTGTACACAATACACAAATACACATAATATGCAACACAATGGGTACAGAACTGGAATAGATTCTTCAAGGAATCAGATGACAGCTTAGAATCAGAATCGATTCTCAAATGTAGAGAATCGCCCAAGCTTAGAATAAAGTAATGAACATTTTTCATGATGGGCCATACATTTTCGCTGATGCAAATTTATTTCTGCCGCTGTGTCTAAAAGGGGTTTTAACGCTGAGAATGGAACGGAATTACTCCATTGTAAAGCGAAGGGTATGAATATAACACTCCTATTGTATTGCAAATTCACATCCATTAAATTGGTAGGGTGCCATGAAACAGGCTTTTTATTTTTAATATGCATGCTAGTCATTTCTGCTTCGTTTTTAATATGTTTTTAATCTGCATGCCACTGTACTTTGGGCATCATAATCTAGTAGTATCAAGTAACTTTCGTAAAACTTTCTCCAAACCCCACAATATGAGTGGAATACAACCTGAAGCACTACTCCATCAAGCACTCCTGGTAAAGTCTCACCACTCTATTATTTTAGCTCCCCACCCACACATCTCCGGGCCTCTACACGCAGTCTCTTCTTCTATTATTGGTTACTCATTTGTTTTTCTTCTATTTTGATGTTTTTTTTATGGTGGGTATTCATTTAGTTATACACCCATGCGCCACTTAACGACGGGGTTACGTTCTGAGAAACGCGTCGTTAAGCGACGTCGTCATTGTGCGAACTTCATTTTTTTTTTCGTTTTCGAACATCGTACTTACACAAACCTAGACACCTAGGCTATATGGTATAGCCTGTTTTCGTTTTCAAACATCGTACTTACACGAACCTAGACACCTCGGCTATATGGTTTCCAGGTCAATCACTCGACGTCACCTCTTACTGGCAATAGCAGCAGTGATTTTGTACGCTTAAGGTCCATGATGAACAAAACAACACGAGATTAAATCAAGCACACGGAAAAATGATGCAATCAAGAGACACGGTAAACGCGAGATGTACAGTAGAACAATGCTGCGTGACACGGCATGCTGTTTTACAGTAAACTTTTTTTATTTAATATAAGTAGAAAGAGGACACTAAAATAACGATAAAAAGGTATAGTAAATACATAAACCAGTAACATCGTTGTTTATTATCATTATCAAGTATTATGTAATGTACAGTGTACATAATTGTATGTGCTATTTTTATACGACTGGCAGCGCGACGTCGGCTACATCACTCGGTGATAGGAATGTTTCAGCTACATTTTTTTTTCCAGAGCTGGCAGATCCGTCGTATATGCGATCCGTCGTTGCCCAGAACGTCATTAAGCGGTGCATGACTGTACAGTACATTTTCTGATGTTCTGTATTGATTTACCTAGTTATCAGCCCTCCAGGATCGCATCTTTGTTTTATAACACTGTTTATGGAAAAATCTTTTTCGCTGTACAGTTTTGTTATACACACTACTTTCGTGGAACACATCTAGTTCGTATAGTGAGGAGTGCTAGTGTGTAGACTGTCGAAACCCGCTATTTGCGGGGGATACTTTCCTGGAAAATGCTGCGAATGTCGGGGCATTGCTTCAATGTCGTCCCGTCCCCCGAATGTCGGGGCATTCAGCACCTCGAGGTGCTGAATGAGGTGTCGTCCACCAGACGGCGGTCTCCTTGGGTTGACCTGAGGCGGTCCCTTCGGGTGGGTGCCTGGAATGTCCTATCCCTAAGAGAGGATGATCACCTGTCTCTGTTATCATCTGAGCTCAAGCATTTGGACATCGGGATTGCAGCTCTCTCTGAGGTTCGGAGACCGGATTGCGGCGAGATAATGGTGGGTGGTTACACCTACTATTGGTCTGGTCGCTCTGATGGTTACCATACCCAAGGAGTTGCTGTAGCTGTATCCAATAAGCTGACCCCAATGATAATTGAGGTAACACCGGTCAACGAGCATATTGTTGCGGATTCGCGCCCGCCGGCGTGCGAGCGGCCACGTAACTCGAATCGCAGCACGTCGCCCACCGGACGGACAATCCCGTCGTGACCCTCTCGGACTAACGCCGGGAACTAGTCACAGGTGGGCCTTTCGGCCTCACCACGATCGTGCCAATCGGCCCCCCGCGTGGGATAGGGTTGCTCGCCAAATTCGACCTACCTAAGTACCCACACGGAGGGTAGACCAGGCGATCGCACCTCGCCGCAGGTTGACTTCAGACACGGGCCACTTTAAGCGACCCGTTCCGTACTATCGGGATAACCGAGCGGTGTTATCGTCAACCTCGACGGTTCGATTAATTATTGGGCGTATTTAGCCCACGACCAACCCTTTACGTGAAGTAAGATGGAGATTCAATAAAAGAAAAGACGGAGCGAAACGGGAAAAACAGTTCAACATAAAGCACATTTATTCCGCGGCAAACGGAAAGCACACATACACAATTATACACCAAAAGCAAATGTAAAAGTAGAAGAAACACAATTCTGCACAAAAAGCAAATGCAACAATGCAGATCTACTACCGACTACCGAGCACACGGCAACACTTATACAGTTTTACTTCACAGACGGCGCCGACAACACATATACTCAAAGCAAAAGAAAAAGGGAGGGGCCACCCTCATCGACAAGGGGGGCAGACGGGCCTGGGGCCAAGACCGCGTCGAGCCTACCCGTCTGGTGATGAGCCGCAAAATGGCGGCGGCGCCCCGACTCCGCGGGCCTCGCTGGCACTGCCTGGAATGGGGTGGGAACGGGGCCCCCTTCTCACACTATCTCAGTGTGGGGGGAAACAGGAGGGGGTTGTTGATGCTCGGGGGAATGAGGATATCTCGCTGGCTTGGGTCCCGCGACGAGCGACTCCACCGCGACCTCGGTCGCGTTACCGGCCTCCCCTCTCCGCAGCTCCCCGACTCTGACACGAGCGCCCTCTCGACTGCCTTCGCCGCCGCCACAACTCTCCAACTCTCCCACTCTCCACTCTTCTCAACTCCGTCCAACTGCCTCGATTCGCTCCGCGCTCGGTGCTGTATAGTCCGACAGGAGAAATCATATGCAGATTTTTTGGATCAGGAATCGCTCGGGGGCGGAGCCACGCTCCCCATTGGACAGAGGAAAAGTGGGCGTGAATGATTCTTGATCCGCGAATCTGCATATAGCGATTATACTCCGACGCACCTGGAGGCGGGGCCAAACCGCCCCACGCTCGCTGATAGGACGGAACAGAAGTGGGCGTGAATCGTTCTTGATCCGATTTCTCGGAAAGGCTGGTGTTTTTGCACCCGCTGCTCGGTGCGCGCCCTGTACGAGTCCAGGATCGGTGCCCATAAGCGGCGCGGGAATGGCGGTGATGCGATGGTTGCGAGAGCGAGATGTGACGGCAAGGGTCGTGGCTGTTGTGAAGCGGCGTTGCGGTTGGTGGTGGTTGTGTGATGGCTGTTGAGACGTGGTTGGTTGTGGTTGTGGTGGTAGTAATGGCGGCTGGTCCAAAATAAAGATAGTAAAAGAAAAACGGCTATCTAAAACGGTCGCAGCCCGAATGAATAACATTTATTCCCTCTAAACAACGGGTTTGGGCTAACTACACATATACTTACAGGGATATCTCACCTACGGGACCTGAATGGTGGTTTGCGAATTTCGTCAACCACAACACTACCCCCTCCCCTTTTTACAGACTCGTCCCGAGTCATCAAATTTTCGTGTGCCATCATGTGTAGTTTTCCCCTAGTACATTTTACCTACAGATCCCTGAGTGCGACATTCATGGTATTCGTGTCCCCAAAATAAATAACCTGAGGGCTGAGTAACCACCTAAACAAACTCACTCACACGGACGACTTAAATAAAATTGCCGGCGCTAAGACAGACATGCCGGGGGCGCACTCATATTTACAGTACATCTTAACCTTAACTTACAAATTTTACACTAAACCATGGCCCAGGATCAATGGACTCTGCAAAAAGAAAGCAGTTAGCAGGGAGTCAGGCTGCTCGCATGCAGTCTCTGACTCAAACAATGCAGGTGACAGGGAACGTGGCCGGCTGCTCACACGCAGTCCAAGGCCTTCCCTTTTGAACTGAACGCAGTGAACCACAACGGTGCATGGGCTGCACAAACGCAGTCTCCGTGCCAGCTCAAGTGGCACACGCAATGAGCACAATGGATGGATGGACGCAAACACGGTGCACGGGCCGCCACTGCAGGCCCGTGTTGTAGCTGCCTACAGGGCAGTTCTCGCAGCTTGCAAACTGTTGCTTTCTGATCCTGGCGCATATGGCAATGAACAGGGGGGGCAAAGCAAAAATTGAACGGGGCTGGTGAACAGGGGCAGTGGGCATGGCATGGCAAAGGTGAGCAGGCAAACACAGCCTGCAGAACAAGGCCGCTGCAGGCAAACACAGCCGGCAGACAACTGGCCGGCACAAGCCTTGAAGAAAAACACAGCCAGCAGATGACGTGGCCGGCACAGGCCTTGAAGAAAAACACGGCCAGCCGATGAAGTTGGCCGGCACAGGCCTTGCAGCAAAACAACAGCTGCCGATGAAGTGGGCGGCACAGGCCTTGAAGCAAAACACGGCCAGCAGATGAAGCTGGCCAGCCTTTGCCGTTCAGTGGAGGTTGGTGGAGGGAGTGCGGTGGTGCTGGCCACTCGGAAGGCGGGCTCGGACCTACTCTACGGTCTCCCTCCCAACCTATCGCCTTTGCCTGTCATTGTCTTTACCCACTCCCTTAATTTGTCAAACCCCAATTTAGCCCCTACTTATTTTTTTTTTGTTGTTTTTATGTTCACTTCCCCACTATAAATCGTCCCCTAACCCCCTTTACTGTCCTTGTTCGGCTAACCTATCCTGTCACCTAGCCTACTCCCAACCCCTACGTTCCCTTCCCGGAGGGGAACAAGGGAGAGCTAGCGTCCTGTGTCGAGGCCCAACGAAGCCTCAAGATGGCCTCCCCAGAGTTCAGCGATCTATAACACAAAGTGGGTCCAGCGGCCCACAACGAGAGCGAGGGGATGGATGGTGCGGAGGGGTACATCTCCTAATCTTCCCTAACCATTAACTCTTAAACTACCCCGGGGCTTCAACAAGCGCCTCTCGCTTAAACTATTGGTTCTAACAACCTAGATTCCCGTCGCCTGTGTTGGTGTCCTCACAATTTCGGGCCTCGCCCCCCAATTTTCTTCCCGTGCCCTCACACGGTCTCATGGCTGGGACGCGTGGCTCCCTTTGGCAGGCACGACCCTCTGCCGAATCTCCCGCTATGGCACCCCGGGCACTACACTGCCTCCGATCCTACCAGCTCCCCAAACACCGGGGAGTGCCCCCCATGGCACCTCCCCTGAAACGCACACGTGGCAGGCTGGCTTCCCGGGCCCCTTTCCGAGGGTCACCCGTGCCCACAACACTGCCCACGCGGCTAATGGCGCCCCGAGCCCCCGCACCAAGCAGGCGCACCCGTGCCCACTACGCTATCCCGGCCCCCCATGGGCCCTTGGCCTACCACGGCCGACTAGCCTGGTGCCCGGGGTACCCACTCAGCGATACTCACCTTTCGCAGCCACGCTCCCAGCCCGTCAACAGGGCTCCTGCACCCCTCCAAACGGGTTTCGAGTCTACATTCACACCAACAACAAAACGACCTCCATTTTTTGTTTTTGCACCCGCTGCTCGGTGCGCGCCCTGTACGAGTCCAGGATCGGTGCCCACAAGCGGCGCGGGAATGGCGGTGATGCGATGGTTGCGAGAGCGAGATGTGACGGCAAGGGTCGTGGCTGTTGTTGTGAAGCGGCGTTGCGGTTGGTGGTTGTTGTGTGATGGCTGTTGAGACGTGGTTGGTGGTGGTTGTGGTGGTAGTCATGGCGGCTGGTCCAAAATAAAGATAGTAAAAGAAAAACGGCTATCAAAAAGGGTCGCAGCCCGAATGAATAACATTTATTCCCTCTAAACAACGGGTTTGGGCTAACTACACATATACTTACAGGGATATCTCACCTACGGGACCTGAATGGTGGTTTGCGAATTTCGTCAACCACAACAGTATTATGAGATTAAGGATTCGTCACTCCTTAGGTGTCATTTCCCTGGTCTCTGTTTATGCTCCGACTGAGGCGAGTGATCTCACCATGAAGGATGCATTCTACGCCACACTCGAGTCTGTGGTTGATCAGTGCCCCAGACGAGATACACTTCTAGTCTTGGGGGATTTCAATGCATCGACTGGAACTGATAGGGACGGTTATGAGGTGTGTGTTGGTCCCCATGGGTCAGGAACTATGAACCAGAATAGCACTAAGTTCCTTGACTTTGCAAGAAGTCATGGACTTAGGGCGGCTGGTTCATGGTTTCAGCGCCCACAAGCTCATCGCTGGACTTGGTATTCCAATGCTGGCGGTGTGGCAAAGGAGATTGACCATGTCCTCATTGACGGTCGTTGGAGGATGATCCAGAACTGCAGGGTCTACCGGAGTACTCAGTTCCTCAATACTGACCACAGGCTTGTTGTAGCAACTCTAAAGCTGCACCTTAAATCCTGGAGAATGGTACCATCCCAGCCGAGGCTGGATGTTGCCAAGCTCAGGGATGAGAGAGTAGCTGAGGAGTTTGCGAACAGGCTGAGTGGACACTTGGGGGGTCTGGGTGCTTTGGGGGGTCCTGAAGAGTTGTGGAGCGCCTTCAAGACCACCGTCCTTGATGTTGCCGGTGGATGCCTTGGAGCTCACCGCAGGGCAAAGAAGAATCTTGTCTCTCAAGGGACACTGGATACCATTGACCAGAGTCGCAGGGCCAGGCTGAATGGCAGAGCTGAGCTGTTCAGGGAGCTGAGGCGTAAAACTGTACGTGCACTGAGGGTGGACAAGGAGGCCTATGTGCGAGGAATCTGTGAGGGGGTAGAGCATCACCTGTGGACAGGTGATTCTCGTCCCGCTTACAGGGGAATTCGCGCATTATGTTCATCCAAGCCCATCCCTCGGAGCACTACAGGTCGAGCAGAGAGTGGTAGGCTCTTGACAGAGGAGTCTGAAGTGAAGGCCCGCTGGGCCGGTTACTTTGAGCGGTTGTACCAGGCTGATCCCCCAACTGTCGAGTTGGACGTCAAGGGTGTTACAATCCCTGTTGCTGACCCTCGAATCAACTGTGGTCCACCTATGCTTGTGGAAACACGGGCTGCGGTGAACCAGTTGAAACGGGGCAAAGCTCCAGGGATCTGTGGCATCCATGCCGAACTTCTCAAGGCTGGTGGAAATGCTGCACTCGTGTCGTTGCATGCAGTTTTGTGCTCTGCCTGGAACACAGGCATCATCCCAACTGACTGGAAGAGGGGCCTTGTTGTCCCTCTCTTGAAAGGGAAGGGTCATCGCCAAGACTGCAACAACTACCGAGGGGTGACGCTGCTCTCAGTGCCGGGCAAGGTCTTTGCTCGGATAATTCTCGATAGGGTTCGCCACCATCTGCTTGAGCACCAGCGTCCAGAGCAGTCAGGCTTTACACCAAAGAGGTCAACGATTGACCGTATCCTTGCACTTCGTGTCCTCACCGAACGCAGACGAGAGTTTCGGCAGGGGCTGCTTGCAGCCTATGTTGATCTCTGTAAAGCGTTCGATTCAATGAATCGGGATGTCCTCTGGAGGATTCTTGGTCTTCGTGGGGTGCCACCAAAACTGATTGATCTGATGTCTGAACTCTACTTTGGTACTGAGAGTGCTGTGAAGTGTGGTGGAACCATCTCTGACTTATTTCCAGTTGTTACTGGAGTTCGTCAGGGATGTGTACTTGCCCCCACACTTTTCAGCACTTGTATGGACTGGATTCTAGGGAGGATGTCGGAGAGATCAAGTTGCGGTGCGTCATTTGGGAATGTCAAGATCTCGGACCTTGACTTTGCAGATGATGCAGTCATCTTTGCGGAGACTTCAGACATCCTCTTGGGGGCCCTCGAGGTGCTGAATGAGGAGTCGGAGCCGTTGGGATTACGGGTTTCTTGGGTCAAAACTAAGATCCAGGCTTTCGGTGACATCTTGGATGCTGCTGTCCTGTCTGTGTCTGTTTGTGGTGAGGATGTTGAGGTCGTGGAGAGATTCACTTACCTTGGCAGTGATATTCATGTCTCTGCTGGCTGCGAGTCAGAGGTCAATAGACGTCTGGGTCGGGCCTGGGGAGTCATGGATTCACTGGATCATGGGGTATGGCGCTGCCGGTACCTGTGCGGGAGGACGAAAGTCCGCGTCTTCAGGTCCTTGGTACTTCCAGTCTTGCTCTATGGGTGCGAGACTTGGACTCTGACCAAGGATCTGAGACGGAGACTTAATTCCTTTGGTACCAGGTCTCTTCGGAGAATCCCTGGCTATCGCTGGTCAGATTTTGTGTCCAACGAGCGGTTGCTGAGAGAGACTCGGATGAGATTTGTTACCTGCATAGTCCGTGAGCGTCAGTTGCGGCTGTATGGACATGTGGCTCGTTTTCATGACTCTGATCCTGCTCACCAGATTCTCTCAGCGAGGGAGTCTCATGAGTGGAGGAGGCCAGTGGGTCGACCACGTGCCTCATGGTTGCAACAGGTTGACCATCATCTCAAGGAGATGGGGATGGGCCTGGCATCTGCCTGGGGGATGGCCAGACGGAGGCCCCTGGAGTACCGGCAGAAAGTGGACGCAGCGACGTGCTGTTCTGGCACATGCTCCCATACCTGACCCTGACCTGATGTTTTTTATGGTGGGTATTCATTTAGTTATACACCCATGCGCCACTTAACGACGGGGTTACGTTCTGAGAAACGCGTCGTTAAGCGACGTCGTCATTGTGCGAACATCATTTTTTTTTTCGTTTTCGAACATCGTACTTACACAAACCTAGACACCTCGGCTATATGGTATAGCCTATTTTCGTTTTCAAACATCGTACTTACACGAACCTAGACACCTCGGCTATATGGTTTCCAGGTCAATCACTCGACGTCACCTCTTACTGGCAATA
>NC_140969.1:22682759-22690259 GCF_056783735.1 Eptatretus burgeri | reverse complement strand
TCATCACACAGGGTTTTTATATGCCGTCGAGTAGGCGAAAGGATGGTTCCTCAGTGTGTGACACCAACTGTCAAACATGGAGGAGGAAGCATGATGAACTGGAGCTCTTTTGCTGGATCCAGAGTTGGTGACTTGCACAGAGTGACTGGCACCCTGCACCAAAAGGGCTACACAGCATTTTGCAGCGCTATGCAATACCCTCTGGTCTATGCTTGGTTGGACCCCAGCAAGGTAACAACCCAAAACATACCTCCAGGCTATGTCAGAACTACCTTAGAAGAAAAGAACAAGACGGTGGGCTTCAAATCATGGAATGGCCAGCACAGTCTCCAGACTTAAACCCCATCGAGCTGGTTTGGGATGAACTGGACAGAAGGGTGAAAGCAAAGCATCCTATAAGTGCAACACATTTGTTGCAACTTCTGCAACAGTGTTGGGAAGAACTTTCCGAACAATATTTGATTTCCATTGGAGAAAGAATCCCACGAGTATGTTCGGCTGTTATATTTGCAAAAGGTGCCTACTTTGATGAGTCAAAACTTTATATAAAATTTTGTTCAACAAAACTATTCCATGATTTCTTTTTTATATGAAATTGTTTATTTGTTTTATACTCTAATTTCAGAGTACTTTGAAACAGTAAACTGCTTAAATTTCAGTAAAAACTGGAAAAATGGTAGTGTTCTTAAACTTTTGACTGGTCGTGAATATATAAATATTGCACACACACACACACACACACACACACACACACACACACACACACACACACACACACACACACACACACACACACACACACACACACACACACACACACACACACACACACACACACACACACACACACACACACACACACACACACACACACACACACACACACTAATTTTGTTGTATTTTACTTTACCCTGCATTTTCAAAAGTTTTCGTCATTGTTTATATCACAGTATTTCAAAGGCTGTTCAGGTCAACACATCATACCAAACACCAAAAATAGTTCAATTTTTTTTTAAAGATTTACTGCTCCATTATTTATCTTGAAAGTCATTTAATAGACTCTTGTGCGTATTTAGACAGATTCGGCTGGTGTAGTTCCATTGGAAGAGGACGACTGCGATTTGGAGGACGACGGCGACCTGGAGGACGACGACGACGCAGATGGAAGTGTAGAAGAAGAAGAAGAAGAAGATGATGACGAGGAAGATGATGATGATGAAGAAATTGAGGAGGATGAAGAAGAGGGGTGTGAGGAATTTGATTTAGAGATGGAAATAGAGGAAGAAGAAGAAGTGAATGAAGATGAAGATGAAGATTGTGAGAGAGAGCACTTGGATCGAGGGAGTGAGAAGGATGAATCAAATGGCTCATCTTCTTGTGAGACCAACAGGAGTAAAGGTAAGTTAATTTTAAATATTTAAAGAATGTTGGAGAGATATTAACTAAGTAATTGGAAGTGAAAAGTCAACCAAATTTTTTTTTTTTTTTTAGGGAGATGCTGATTTACATTACTTTTAGTATGATGAAAATCAGTTGTCTCTAAATCGGAAGGGAATATATATATATATATATATATATATATATATATATATATATATATATATATATATATATATATATATATATACATATATATATATATATACATACATACATACATAGTCTGGTCTTGATTCTCATCACCACTCGCATTAACTTTGTCCCACTGTTTACAAAGTTTAAGACGAAAATTCAAAGTTTTAATGAATAAGTTGACTTTTCGATGCAACAAGAATGGTAAACGAAGTGGATAACTGAATATATCATTGTAAAACTATTAAATATCTCATGCCATGTTAATAGATAAAAACAAATTTGATTGTCACTTCACCAAGCTCAAACTGGTGTTTCACAAAAGAAAAAAAAATTGCTCGTTTTTTATTTTATTTAAGTTGGCCATCACTATTGAATACCAAATTTCTGTAAATGTTCAGAATGACAAATATTGTAAGCAGCATTTATGAATTTTTTTTAAATTGACATTAATTTACTACTTGTTCCCTTCCTCCCTCCCCTAGTATCAGTTGTGAATTTGTATTATAAATTGACACTGGCAGTCTAATTCATGGAGGATACATATTGTTAGTTTTAAAATGATTTTATTTCATATGTGGAAGTTTTTCTTTTTCTTTTATTTTTTAAATTGTGTTCAGAAATCTTGGCTCTGGAGTAGCTAAATGGCAGAAAAGCACAGGTTCACAGACTGACCTGATTAAAGGGGAACCAGGGAGATAAAGACATAATTTGAGTGGCAAAAATATTACTTTTGGCCCAACTTATGGTTGTGGTTTCAATGATGGTATTTTACAAAACTTAGGTGCTCTGTACATTTGATGGTTTACCTCATTCATATACTACTTCCTCTTTCACTAGATACAAAAACAGATCCTTTCAACTACAGGCCAGTAAGCTTGCTTCCAATTATAAACAGCCTTGAAATCCATCATTGCTGCTGACGTTGTCTTTCCTCTTTTCAAACAGCCTGATCTATGAGCATCAGTTTGGATTCCATCCCAGTTACTGTACTATTGACATGTCGCTGCTTCTCTTGGTCAGCAATGGTCAGAGGCCTTACATTTCAAAACTAGGTCAGGAACATCTCCCAAGATATACCTCAAACATTTGACATAGTCTGATATCCTGCCCTTCTTTCCAAGTTCATTGACTTGCATACAGTGCCACTTTACTTCCTGGATTTCTGCCTTCCTCAACTCACGCAGTCATCGTGTTGCCATTAAGTCAATGGATTTCTCTCCTCTCCTCTCCTGTCATTTTCAAGGCTGGAGTGCCCCAAGGCAGAGTCTTAGACACTGTCTTTGTCCTAATATGTATAAACGACCTCTCTGATGCTCTGGAAAACCCGCTCTTCCTTTTTACCAATGACGCGATTATGTACAGCATCTTTGTCACACTGCTGATCTGCAATTGATTAGATGATTGTCTAAAAGTGGAATGTCTTTCAATCCTTGCAAATCTCAGTTTCATCCAATCACAATGGAAGGATTGTCCAAAAAATAACCCAGCTGTCTTTTTCCACACTGTCATTTGATGAGGTTCAGTTTTTTTTGAAGCTTTTCAGCCTCACCATCAGCAACGACCTTTTCTAGGCTGATATTATAGGCCGATCTGGCCTCCAATGGCAGCTGTAGATCGGGAATCCTCTATCGTTCCAAGTCTTTCCTCTAAAATTAAAACTACCCACAACTTTAAAGGCCTTTAGTGATAGGGGAAAGCAGTACGATAGGGAGCTAAGGGCCGGTGTCCTCTTCAAACCTGTTTCCCCTTGGTTCCCTCCAACAGAATCTAAAGCTCTCATTATTATTGATGTCTCACACTGAGGCAGAAGCACAAGGCTTGTTGCTCTCAGATCCATGACAGGTTGTGTAGCCCCTACATTTTTACCGACTCTCCTCCAGTCTTGCTCCTGCTCAATCAGCCCTCCAGCCCTCCCCAGCTCCACCAGGTCCTACACATTCTTCCAGTAATTAAATGCCCTCTTTGTGATCTAAAAATCCAGATGTACTGCCTATCTCCATTCTTTTGTTCTTTTTTGTCCCATTTGTTGAGGAACTGCCTTACTGAGTTGGCACACAACCATCTCATATCATCCCTCATCCTTACCCAAGCCCCTTTGTATCCCCCATGAACATCATGCAACCCAAAAATCTTCCTTGTAAGTTTCCTCTGCACCTCTCTCTTCATCTTTGTCATTACCATCTGCTGTTCTACTGTGCCAGTCAGTGCATTGCCTTTTGCCCTCTGTCTCCTTACTCTTCCATGAGCCTAGACTTTTGTATAAATAAATTAATGAACATGTTTTTCTTTAGGATTGGTGCAAAGGTCACTTGCCCTTGATCTGTCTCCTGAGTTTGATTTTTTTGGCCCGACTCTGAACTTGGACTGGGACTACAAAGTGTGCCATCCCTCAAATGGAATTTATGCTGGATGCCCCCTTCCATTAGCATTGGTTGGTAGACATGAAATATCCCATGGTTGGTTGTTGGGGAGGGGTGAGAGAGAGTGATGGGGGAGAGCTGTTTTTTTTTTTTTTTTTTTTTTTTTTTTTCTAATTTGTTTTTGAAAGTAATTTTTTCTGGCAAAATATGATGATGAACTGCGATATAATGAACATGCGAAAAAAAATAGATGTAGATGTTCGGAGCAAGCTCGTAACAATGATGTCATGTGATAAATGGCAATGGCATGGGGTGCACTGTACAAAGCACAAGCAGAATGGATAGTGTAAAGCACAAGCAGAATTCGCATATCGCATACACAAGTGTGTGCAATATGTTCTCTTGTTGATCATCCATCCCATGATACAATCAAGAGCCAGTTCACATCCAAATCGACTTACTGAAACTCAAATTAGCTTTCAGTGAGTGACTGGGGGTGAGTGGTAGGGATTTCCTGCTTGAGCCACAAAAAAGCGAGGAAAGGGGATACTGGGTACATGAGCAGCTGCCCATTGACCATTTTTGTACCTTGCCTCATCCTTAGTCCTTTGGAAGGTTGATTGTGGTCCTGCCCTGTTGTGTACACTTGGCCATGGCTTGATTTGGTTTGTTATTCCTACTTTGTAAAAGTGACCTCTGCCTTGTAAATTCGGAAGAATTTTTAGAGGCTTGAGTATTCCATTTTTGTCTTGTGCAACGTTTTATTTAGCATAAATATCATGTGCACCAAGGTCACTTTTTTTTTTGGTAATTCTCTTGCAGAGGGTAGCCAAGAACTGTCCAGGCATCAATCCCCACCATCTTCTCCTGTATCACATGCATTGTCTCCAAGGAAGCCGGTGCCACCTTGGCAAAGGCAAAGTAAAAGGACACTCAGACAGGTGTGTTGCTATTCTAAGCTACATTTCCCCATTCTGTGATCTAGATTGTGGTACCACATCAGCTTGTTCCACTTGAAGTTATTGACATTATATCAGGCAAATAAGCTGTATCATAATAAGCAAATAAACTATATCAAAGGGCGGAGGAGCTCCTTGTGAGTCAACGGCCATCCATATCTAGTGCCCAACTGTGTTTGCGGACGCCCTCCTGCAGTTGGGTTACTTCTTATTAGGAGATTGGTGGCAGGATTTGCACTCCGGCCACCGTAAACCCTTCATTCCGCAAAACACAAAAACGCAAAGAAATCTGAAAACCCACTCCGTGGGAGTACCTCCTGTGCAGCTTCCCTTCGCATGGCAGTTCACTGGATGACGGAATTTGGGCAAAGCCTTCAGGACCCCCAATGTTTGATGATAGGAGGGAAACCACGGGGTTATCATTCCCTGGTCAGATTGTGGGAGTGGTGCTGAGGTGTCGTCCACCAGATGATGGTCTCCTTGGGTTAACCTGAGGCGGTTCCTTCGGGTGAGTGCCTGGAATGTCCTATCCCTAAGAGAGGATGATCACCTGTCTCTGTTATCATCTGAGCTTAAGTGTTTGGACATCGGTATTGCAGCACTCTCTGACGTTCGGAGACCGGATTGTAGCAAGATCATGGCGGGTGGTTACACCAACTATTGGTTTGGTCACTCTGATGGTTACCATGCCCAAGGAGTTGCTGTAGCTGTGTCCAATAAGCTGACTCAAATGATAATTGAGGTAACACCTGTCAACGAGCGTATTATGAGATGAAGGATTCGTCACTCCTTTGGTGTCATTTCCCTGGTCTCTGTTTATGCTCCGACTGAGGTGAGTGATCTCACCGTGAAGGATGCATTCTACGCCACGCTCGAGTCTGTGGTTGATCAGTGCCCCAGACGAGATACACTTCTAGTCTTGGGAGTTTTCAATGCATCGACTGAAACTGATAGGGATGGTTATGTGAGACATGTTGGTCCCCATGGGTCAGGAACTATGAAGCAGAATAGCACTAAGGTCATGGACTTAGGGTGGCTGGTTCATGGTTTCAGTGCCCACAAGCTCATTGCTGGACTTGGTATTCCAACGCTGGCGGTGTGGCAAAGGAGATTGACCATGTGCTCGTTGATGACGCTGGAGGAGGATCCAGAACCGCACTGTCTACCGGAGTGCTCAGTTCCTCAATACTGACCACCGGCTTGTTGTAACAACTCTAAAGTTGCACCTTAAATCCAGGAGAATGATACCATCCCAGCCGAGGCTGGATGTTGGCAAGCTCAAGGATGAGAGGGTAGCTGAGGAGTTTGTGAACAAGCTGAGTGGAGATTTGGGGGGTCTGGGTGCTTTGGGAGGTCCTGAAGAGTTGTGGAGTGCCTTCAAGACCACCGTGCTTGATGTTGCCAGTGGATGTCTTGGAACTCACCGTCTGGCAAAGAATAATTATTTTTCTCAAGGGACACTGGATCCCATTGATCAGAGTCGCAGGGCCAGGCTTGACGGTAGAGCTGAGCTGTTCAGGGAGCTGAGGCGTAAAACTGTACGTGCGCTAAGGGTGGACAAGGAGGCCTATGTGCGAGGAATCTGTGAGGAGGTAGAGCATCACCTGTGGTCAAGTGATTCAACAACTACACAGTCTGTTCCTTCGCTCTCGTAAACGACAACTCGATTGGGGCATTGTGTTTATCTATAAATGCGCATAAGAAATCGAGAAATTATTAGAATACACTAACTCATCACTATCCGGAAGTCCGTAAGTTGTAACCCGTAATGGGGAACACGGCTGAGGTTCTCTTCCCCATCGGCCAAGCCTACGCAGCAACGTGTCTCGTCATTGGTTGGTAAATAAATGGCTGCAGCAACGTGTCTTGTCATTGGTTGGTAAATAAATGGCCATAACTTGGGAAGCACTTGTCCGATTAATATCAAACCTTGAAAAGGCACAAACTCAGGGCCCCAGCAATATACCTGGCAAGTTTCAATTAGATCGGACCAGTGGTTGTCGAGAAACAGCGGTCACAGACGCACACGGACACGCACGCACACGGACACGCACACACACGGACACTCACTCACACGGACACGCGCTCACACGGACACGCGCGCACACGGACACGCACACGGACACGCACGCACAGTCGCACACGGACACACATACACTCACACGCACAGACACACGCACAGACCCACACACACAGAGACAGACACACGCAGAAACACAGGCAGGCAGACACACACAGGCAGGCAGACACACACAGGCAGGCAGACACACACAGGCAGGCAGACACACACAGGCAGGCAGACACACACAGGCAGGCAGGCAGACACACACAGGCAGGCAGGCACACACAGGCAGGCAGGCACACACAGGCAGGCAGGCACACACACTGGCAGACGCACGCACGCACGCACGCACGCACACACACACACACACAGACACACAGGCAGACAGACACACAGGCAGACAGACACACAGGCAGACAGACACACAGGCAGACAGACACACAGGCAGACAGACACACAGGCAGACAGACACACAGGCAGACAGACACACAGGCAGACAGACACACAGGCAGACAGACACAGGCAGACAGACACAGACAGACAG
>NC_140969.1:22532759-22642759 GCF_056783735.1 Eptatretus burgeri | reverse complement strand
ACACAGACACACAGGCACACAGACACACAGACACACAGACACACAGACACACAGACACACACAGACACACACAGACACACACAGACACACACAGACACACACAGACTGCTGGAATTATAGATAGATATTGACTGTCGCTTGGCCAGCAAACTGTAATTCTTGGCTCAGGATGCATTCTGGGTCTGGTTTTTCTCGTTCTTGAGTTCACGGAGCAAAATCCGGTTTGCTGACGTGAAGCTGCTATTGAAGACGAGATATTGTTGTTGCTAGGTGGCATGTGGCAGTCTTGGAAAGCTAAATGGCCTTTTCCTGCTCGATGTTGTTTTGTATGTTTGACTTGGTCGCTGCTTCATGTTGTATTTTTGGCTTTATAATTTTATCAGTGCAATTGAAATGTATAAAAGATCACTTATTTTTAAACTATCAACTCTGCTGCGCATAGCCAGAGGACTTTATGCATCTTTAAATTACTACCAAGGAACATGGAAGACTGATGTGCATGGAGAAACCTCATACATATCTGACTTTGGTCGATCCGATGATGATTAACTATTACTTTTTGTTTTGCTATCCTCCATGCACAGGGTCGATCCTGCTCTGACCTTGCTGGCAATGTAGCAAAGAGTGTCCCTCGCATTATTTTGAAGCCACTGCAGACATCAGAAACCTTGGTGGAACATGGAGTAGGTAAGATTAGAACAAATTGTGTTTAGGTTTCTGTTGAAGATGTTTTTCAATTGTGTAATTCCAACGTTTTTGATTTGTGTTGCATCAGTAAATGGCAAATGTCTGTGTTTTTCGGGAAACTTATCCTTTGGAAATCCTCGTCACTTTACTCGTTTGTCAAGTTGTGCGACTCCTTGGATGCACAAATAATGTAATTAAATGTTTAGTCATCCGAAGCTGAGATTGTGCAACACCTCTTCAATGCGAGTCCAGGAAGAACGTTATATTTTGGTGGAATTTATAGTTGCATTCCAAAGCTCTCTGATTGGAATAAAACGTTTTTCCACAATAACTGAGAAGCAATGACGAGGAGAAAGGTGATTTCGGTAAAACCAAAGCAGAGCTGTTTAAATCATGGTTTAATCCTGCATTTGTTCCAGCTTCATATGTGCAGGTATAATTACAATCTCAGGAACATTGAGGAGGAGAAAAGCAAAAATTTGCATTCAGCTTCAGTATAACCAATGATCGAATTTGGTTCCTTTTCACATTTGTGTTGTGCAAAGTCACAGTTTTGAGTACGCAGGAGATATCTCTCGGCAGCGCGAGGAGACTGGAGGGGAGAAAACGCGAGGGGAGGGAACGCGAGGGGACGGGAGGGAAGGCAACGCGATGGGAGGGGAGGGGAGGCAGCGCGAGAAGGCAGCACAAGGGTACGGCAGGGGAGGCAGCACGAGGGGACGGCAAGGGAGGCAGCGCGAGGGGACGGCAGGGGAGGCAGCACGAGGGGACAGCAGGAGGGGACGGGAGGGGATGCAGCGCGAGGGGACGGGAGGGGAAGAAGGGCAGGCGAGGGGAGGGAGGGAAAGAAGGGCGGGTGAGGAGGGGAAGAAGGCAGGGCGAGGGGATGGGAGGGGAAAGAATGCAGGGCGAGGGGAGGGGAAGGGAATAAGGCAGGGCGAGGGGAGGGGAAGGGAATAAGGCAGGGCGAGGGGAGGGGAAGGGAATAAGGCAGGGCGAGAGGAGCGGAAGGGAATAAGGCAGGGCGAGGGGAGGGGAAGGGAATAAGGCAGGGCGAGGGAGGGGAAGGGAAGAAGGCAGGGCGAGGGGAGGGAGGGGAAGGGAAGAAGGCAGGGCGAGGGGAGGGGAAGAAGGCTGGGTGAGGGGAGGAGGGGAGGGGAAGAAGGCACGGCGAGGGGTGGGGAAGAAGGCAGGGGAGGGGAAGAAGGCAGGGTGAGGGGAGGGGATGGAAGAAGGCAGGGCGAGGGGAGGGGAAGAAGGCAGGGCGAGGGGAGGGGAAGAAGGCAGGTCGGGGGGAGGGGAAGAGAAGAAGGCAGGCCGTGGGGAGGGGAGGAAGAAGGCAGGGCGAGGGGAGGGGAAGAAGGCAGGTCGGGGGGAGGGGAAGGGAAGAAGGCCGGCCGTGGGGAGGGGAAGAAGGCAGGTCGGGGGAGGGGAAGGGAAGAAGGCCGGCCGTGGGGAGGGGAAGAAGGCAGGCCGAGGGGAGGAGAGGGGAAGAAGGCAGGGCGAGGGGAAGGGAAGAAGGCAGGTCGGGGGGAGGGGAAGAGAAGAAGGCCGGCCGTGGGGAGGGGAAGAAGGCAGGCCGAGGGGAGGGGAGGGAGGGGAAGAAGGTAGGCCGAGGGGAGGGGAGGGAGGGGAAGAAGGCAGGCCGAGGGGAGGGGAGGGGAAGAAGGCAGGCCGAGGGAGGGGAGGGGAAGAAGGTAGGCCGAGGGGAGGGAGGGGAAGAAGGCAGGCCGAGGGGAGGGGAGGGGAAGAAGGCAGGCCGAGGGGAGGGGAGGGGAAGAAGGCAGGCCGAGGGGAGGGAGGGGAAGAAGGCAGGCCGAGGGGAGGGAGGGGAAGAAGGCAGGCCGAGGGGAGGGGAGGGGAAGAAGGCAGGCCGAGGGGAGGGGAGGGGAAGAAGGCAGGCCGAGGGGAGGGGAGGGGAAGAAGGCAGGCCGAGGGGAGGGGAGGGGAAGAAGGCAGGCCCAGGGGAGGGGAGGGGAAGAAGGCAGGCCGAGGGGAGGGGAGGGGAAGAAGGCAGGCCGAGGGAGGGGAGGGGAAGAAGGCAGGCCGAGGGGAGGGGAGGGGAAGAAGGCAGGCCGAGGGGAGGGGAGGGGAAGAAGGCAGGCCGAGGGGAGGGGAGGGGAAGAAGGCAGGCCGAGGGGAGGGGAGGGGAAGAAGGCAGGCCGAGGGGAGGGGAGGGGAAGAAGGCAGGCCGAGGGGAGGGGAGGGAGGGGAAGAAGGCAGGCCGAGGGGAGGGAGGGGAGGGGAAGAAGGCAGGGCGAGGGGAGGGGAGGGGAGGGGAAGAAGGCAGGGCGAGGGGAGGGGAGGGGAAGAAGGCAGAGCGAGGGGTGGGGAGGGGAAGAAGGCAGGGCGAGTGGAGGGGAGGGGAAGAAGGCACGGCGAGGGGTGGGGAAGAAGGCAGGGGGTGGGGAAGAAGGCAGGGGGAGGGGAAGAAGGCAGGGCGAGGGGAGGGGAAGAAGGCAGGCCGAGGGGAGGGGAAGAAGGCAGGCCGAGGGGAGGGGAGGGGAGGGGAAGAAGGCAGGCCGAGGGGAGGGGAGGGGAAGAAGGCAGGCCGAGGGGAGGGGAGGGGAAGAAGGCAGGCCGAGGCGAGGGGAAGAAGGCAGGCCGAGGGGAGGGGAGGGGAGGGAAGAAGGCAGGTCGGGGGAGGGGAAGAGAAGAAGGCCGGCCGTGGGGAGGGGAAGAAGGCAGGCCGAGGGGAGGGGAGGGAGGGGAAGAAGGTAGGCCGAGGGGAGGGGAGGGGAGGGGAAGAAGGCAGGCCGAGGGGAGGGAGGGGAGGGGAAGAAGGCAGGCCGAGGGGAGGGGAGGGGAGGGGAAGAAGGCAGGGCGAGGGGAGGGGAGGGGAAGAAGGCGGGGCGAGGGAGGGGAGGGAGGGGAAGAAGGCAGGGCGAGGGAGGGGAGGGAGGGGAAGAAGGCAGGGCGAGGGGAGGGGAAGAAGGCAGGGCGAGGGGAGGGGAGGGGAAGAAGGCAGAGCGAGGGGAGGGGAGGGGAAGAAGGCAGGGCAAGGGGAGGGAGGGGAAGAAGGCAGGGCAAGGGGAGGGGAGGGGAAGAAGGCACGGCGAGGGGTGGGCAAGAAGGCAGGGGAGGGGAAGAAGGCAGGGCGAGGGGAGGGGAGGGGAAGAAGGCAGGTCGAGGGGAGGGAGGGGAAGAAGGCAGGTCGAGGGGAGGGGAGGGGAAGAAGGCAGGTCGAGGGGAGGGGAGGGGAAGAAGGCAGGTCGGGGGAGGGGAGGGGAAGAAGGCAGGGCGAGGGGAGGGGAGGGGAAGAAGGCATGGCGAGGGGAGGGGAGGGGAAGAATGGAGGGGAGGGGAGGGGAAGAAGGCAGGGTGAGGGGATGGCTGCACAATTTCCAAAACATTTTTCTTTAATGAAAATTCACTATACCATCACATCCAGCTCCCATACAATGCAAATTATTCACAATATCCATAACCTTTGTGTCATTAATAGGGACAAAAATAGTTTGCGTTTGGATTTTCCAAAGTATTCATCAAAGGATGCATTTATAACTGGATTATTTATTGAAAGGTTTAGATCAGCATTGATAAAAAATTATCGAACATGATCAGAATACTATTTTATACCTGCTACAGAACCACAAGAGAGACATTCAGAATCTTGAAGCTACCCAGAGGGAAATCACTTGTTTCTATATGAACGATGATGAACAGGAAAGCAGCATTTCTTAAATGCTGAAAGTCCTTGGGTGGGAAACACTTGTGAGGATTGGGGGACGGGGACTTCTGGTGCACTTGATGGATGAAATCATCAACAGACAAATTGGAATTGAGATGGAAAGTGGACTGCAATTTGAAAGTGTGCTGAGTAATAGATCAATAAGAGGCAATAGTTAGAAATTAAGGAGACAATTCATCAAGAAAGACATACACAGGTTCAGATTTCGGCCGAGAACAAGTGTTGACTGGAATCAGCTCGATAATGAAACGGCAACAAGCTCATGTTGTGTATTCAATGACAAATTGAAGAATTGTGATCAGTATTTTTATTGTTGTGCTCGTCCAGTGACCTTGTCCTTTATAAAGTTGGCAGAGTACAGCTCGGCTGCTTATGCCGACTCAATTGAGATGAGATCTGGTCTGGAAAACTTTGATGAACCGGAAGGAGGCACTGCACAAGCCAGCATCCAACGTGCTCAGACCCAGAACCATTGCACATATTTTAGTCGTCATCGTCGTCATTATTGTTGTTTGAGGGGTGGTGGGTGCATTGACATTAAACCAATTTTATTCAATTCAAAAATGTCACATTTCTTTGTAATATAATTACCATGTAAAGCCAATCCATTTATATTAATAATCATTATTATCTGTAATAGTCAGACCTTTAAGCCAAATGTATTATCCTGCCTTATTCTCTCCTTCTAGACTGTGAGTTGCAGCAAGCCACAGCAACAGCAGTATCAATGACTATGACATCTCCAACCAGTGAAGGTTTAAATTCCAATCCAGAGGTAGAGGTGCTCCTGAAAGAGGCAAAGGTTCGACCAGCAGTGGGCCTCACCCGTAAACCCCGGCAACGGACACGGCGACTGAGCTCTGGTAAGCTCGTAGTGAATTTGAAATTGATGGAAACAAATTAAAGCACATGATGTGTTCACAAAGCTGTCCAACTTTGTCTTTCATTCATTCAGTTGTAACGTGAGAATGGCTTGCCACTTCAACGGCTCTTTAGGTTAACGATGTACAGACTATGATCATTCACCGCTACGTGGAGTGAGAGGCAATTTGTGGTGGTTTGCTGAGGAGATGAACAGGATACGTTTTTGTTGTAAAAGTCAATGTGATGAAAGATAATTGTCAGCATGATTTTAACCTGGAGGACAAGTTATTTTTCTGCTTGATGTGAGGTGTGTCTTGCAAATTAAGGTTTGGCCCATTCCATGGTAATTTGTACCGGAAATCTATGAAATCTATGAAAAGTTAATTATCGAACACGTACAAAGTGGTTGAAATAACATCAACAACTCTTCCAAGTTGTATTTCTTTTGTCATGTTTTAGCCACGTCATCACATGTAAAATGTGTTCAACTTTTTTCAATGGCCAACATTTGATATTGCCCACGTATCCTCTTTGCAAACATATTGTTACGGTTCTCGGAACCGTATGCATACAACAGATAGTTGTCCTGAATCAGTTATTCCATTAATATACGTGCAGATAGATCCCTACCTTTTGTCTTGCGGAACAGCAGGGAGTGCGTTGCGATGGGCTATTAGTTAGGATTAATAAATCATTTTTCCCCTTTTATTTTATTCCCTCCTTTTTCTGAGGTAAATTCATCTCGCTTGCTACCCTCGGTTCACTGGTCACAGCGTGCCACCGTCTACCCGCTGTATCCGGAGTCTCGTTTTCAGAGGCAAAATCCCAACGTTCGCTATGGAAGCCACATCGGCATCCACCTTCCCAAACCCAGACATGCGTGGCGTGGGCAGGCCAAACTAACGTCTGGCTGAAACACCGCCCAGAAAGGCGGACCATATGAAGGGCCGGTCCAATCGGGATGCTCGGATCGGACAATGACGTCAGTTTCGCCATGGCTCCTCCCCAAGCTCCGTGATCTATAAAGGACGGAGCAATCCTCAGAGTGGGCGAAGTTGGTGTGGATGGAAAGGAAGAAGTTGGTTGCAGTTGTTGGATGCGAAGGTATTGAGTTGAATGGGAAGGTTGTCGTTGGATGGGAAGGTTGTTGTTGTGGGAGGCCGTTGAAAGGAGAAGTGCGAAAGGGAATTGAAGGAGTTGTTGCGAAGGTTCCGGCTGCTTGGCTCTACTTACATCTCACCTCGACGGCCAGCCGACTGGTCCCCACCGACATGACCTCGACCAAACCTCTTGTCTGGTCCTGCTACTGCTCAACTCTCGCCATTTTGGACTCCGCTCTCCTCCACTCAAGCTCCTGCTGCAGACACGATTACCACATCTGCAGCTGTGGACCGAACTGCACAGCTTTTGTTGGGTGCCGCACCACGGAGCATCCCTTTCCCCGAAACGCTCAGGTACCAAAAACTGTGACCTCAACTCCCTCCCTGGTTGCAAAAGTCATAGTTGCCTTTCATTGGGTTTATTTTGTCTGAGTGGTTTGGCGCCTGTCCATTAGATAAGCCTGTATAAGATCTTTTATTGTTGTAATTGTTGCTTTTATTAATCTCGTGTCAAGTCTGCACTGTGTCTGCTTTTGTAAGTTGCTTGTTTAATTGTCGCACCACACCTCTCTCATCTTTCCCTGCATTACATCCCCAATAAACCTTTTGTTGTGCCACATGCTTTTCCTCGCTTATTGTAAATAAATAATTATTGTAGAAATGTTCCCAGCTCGCCTTTGTCTTTTCCTCCATTGGTCCAGCATGGTTCGGATCTAAGTTTAGCCGGGTCTTTATGCCCAACAATCCGATCCTTCTAGCCGGTACATCCTTGGCAGTGCCGCTCGGCTGCATCCGATTCGGAAAGGTGATCCGTAGTTGGTAGAGTGATCCGGTTCGTTCAAGGAGGACCGAGGGCGTGGTTCTCCGGTGGTTAAACCGCATAGTTAATTAGGTAACCTGATTCTAGACAGGAGGACCCTAGGTCACGCGGTTGAGTTATTGGCGTCCACGGTGGGTTAAGCGATCCTCCGCGTCACGGAATTATCCGTGAGCAATGGCCTACAATTCCAGGGAATCTTGTGGGAATCGATGTAGCTTTCCCTCACCTAGTGGTCTTCTCACCCGACTCCGCCGGCCCGCAACAATATTAAAATGGCCTGTAGCTTATATTGCAAAGCATTCGGATCAATTTCATTGTTAACATGACTTTTTCAGATCAATGTCTCACCAGTAGAGGTTTAATTTTTATTTTTTTGTTATCATAATTGAGGCTCATGGAAGAGCTAGTACAGTGAACAGAGACCAAAACAGGATGCAAAACACACATGCATGGGTTGGACAAAATGGATTCAGAAGGAAACTCCAAGGAGGGAAAACTGAAAAAATTGGAAGGAGGAGGGATTTGGGTGGGGTTAACAAAGGCAGAAAAGATCATCGTTTAGGATTGGGGATAATCTGAGATGGTGGTGAAGAGCTGTCTTGAAGACCTGGAGGGAAGAATGAGATTGAAGAGGATGTGGAAGTTGATTCCACAGGCTCACCTGCAAATGAGTGCAGGTGAGCAGTGATCCTGGCTTTAGGTAGTTTCACCAGATGGGGGTTGATGGTGGACAGTGTGAGCCCTGCAGAAACCTGGGGGGGGGGGGGACGACGACGACACAGCACAGAAAGAGCAGAAGGTGCAAGAACAGAAAAAAGGAGGTGGGAGAAGACAGAGAGACCATTGACTTGTCTGTGATGGTGAAGTGATAAGGCCAGAGACTCAGCTTCAACATGGGAGATTACAATGATCTTGAAGGGCCTTTGTTTCCACAGTGTCAAGCTGAGAAGGATGAGGCAAGGGAGCCAGCCCAGAAGGGAGAGCAGTACGCCATCAACCTGCAGATGAAGGTCTTGTAGGTGGATAGGACACAGCTTTAGTACATGAGCCGCACATCATACAAGTTAAAGGTTTGTGTTGCATGTATATCAAGCCGTTAAATAAGAACTTTAAATATTAGTGATCTGAGATAAATAAATAAGTCAGACAAGCATTTTGAACAACTGTTCTTTCACACTGTGAAGCATGTAATATATACGTGTTATGCGGTTCTGTTGCGGTGCTGAATTTGCAGTCAACATATTGAGCTGCTGCGTGTCAAACTACGATCAGCGGCTCTGTGTTCGAGAGAACATTTTCTGGCTTGTAGTCGATGACATCTCAACTGGTACTGGCCACGTTCAGAGACCATGACATTATTTCATTACATTCATTATAATGTTCAAGCAAACTCCATTTCCTAACCATCATTCTTCTCGCATGAATTTTACTGTTGCCATTTACCACCTCAATATTATCCCAAGGGTTAAGTATATTGAGGAAGAATGTTATTTTATGCCCTGTGATATGCACAAGTTACTATGGGGCATTGTTTGCTTCACAGCAGAAAATAAATCTGCTGCTTGTGAGGAATTGTTGCATCTCTGCCCTCGCTGATTATAATGGGCCTCAACAGGACTTGCTGGATCCCCCAATCCTTTCTACAACCCCTTTACCATGGGAGGTAGTGAACTGTTTCAACTGCACCTTCCATCAGAACATTGGTGAAATAACCCTTACAGAAAATCTCTGATGAGCTTTAATTATACAGGCATGGTTGACATGTGATAACTTGAAGCTGAATTATAGTAAAACCAAATTTTTCATAGCTTCTTCATCAAACCATGATCAACAGCTTTGTAATTATACTGTTGTGGTTACCAAATTCGCAAACCACCATTCAGGTCCCTTAGGTGAGATATCTCGGTAAGTATATGTGTAGTTAGGCCCAAACCCGTTGTCTAGTGGGAATACATGTCATTTATGCGTGCTGCGACTCTTCAGGATAGCCGTTTTTCTTTTACTATCTTTATTTTGGACCAACCGCCATTGTTACCACTACCAACCACAACATCAACCACCCACCGCGGCGCCGCTTCACGTCACACCTCGCAACCGTCGCATCGCCACCGTTCTTGCGCCGCTTGTGGGTACCGGTGTTGGACTCGTGCAGGGCGCGCGCCGAACAGCGTGTACAAAACCACGGATTTTCCACTTCAAAAACGGATCAAAAACGACACACGCCCACTTTTGTTCCGTCCAATCGGTGAGCGAGGGGCGATTTGGCCCCGCCTCCAGGGCGTTGGAGGGCGATCGCTATATGCAAATTTATGGATCAAAAAGCATTCACGCCCACTTTTTCTCGGGCCAATGGGGAGCGAGGTGAAAGGTCGAAGGCAGGGGGTCAAAGATGAGAGAGCGAAGCCACGGGGCTTATATAAGCGACCGCGTTCGTCAGTAGAGAGAGTTAAGACTTCGCAGTCGGTGGAGTTGGGAAATAGAAGCAAGAAGGAGTTGGTCGTCGTCGTGTGCGTTGGAGTCGGAGCGGAGGGGACGGAGCTGTGGAGAGGCGGCGAGGGCAGACGAGGGGGTGCTCGCGTCGTGCAGGGAGCTGCACACCAGGGAGGCTGACGGCGCGACCTGGCCGAGGTGGAGACGCTCGTCGCGGGACTCGAGGCAGAGTGGAAATCCTCTATACCCCGAGCATCAGCAACCCCCTCCTGTTTCCCCCCGCGCTGAGATAGTGCGACCAAGGGGGCCCCTTTCCCACCCCCTACCAGACACTGCCCGCGAGGCCCGCGGAGTTGAGGCACCATCGCCGCTCCGCGTCTCATCACCAGACGGGTAGGCCCGACCCGGTCTCGGCCTCAGGCCCGCCTCATCTTTTGAGGGTGTTCTTTTTCTTGGTTTTGGGTATGTGTTGTCGGCGCCGTCTGTGAAGTAAAATTGTATAAGTGTTGCCGTGTGCTCGCGTAATCGGTATTAGATCTGCATTGTCGCATTTGCTTTTTGTGTAAAATTGCATTGTGTTTCTTTTCCTTTTCTATGTGCTTTTGGTGGAATTGAATATGTGTGCTTTCCGTTCAGCGCGAATAAATGTGCTTTATGTTGAACTGTTTCCCGCTTCGCTTCGTCATTTCTCTCATTGAATCCTCATCTTGCTTCACGTAAAGGGTTGGTAGTGGGCTGAATACGCCCGATAATTAATCGAACCGTCGAGGCCGACGATAACACCGCTCGGTTATCCCGATAGTACGGAACGGGTCGCTTTAGTGGCCCGTGTCCGAAGTCGACCTGCGGCGAGGTGCAATCGCCCGGTCTACCCTCCGTGTGGGTACTTAGGTAGGTCGAATTTGGCGAGCAACCCTATCCCACGCGGGGGCTGATTGGCTCGATCGCGGTGAGACCGAAAGGTCCACCCGTGACTGGTTCCCGGCGTTAGTCCGAGAGGGTCACGACTGGATTGTCCGTCCGGTGGGCGACGTGCCGCGATTCGAGTTACGTGGCCGTCGCACGCCGGCGCGCGCGAATCCGTAACAATACTTTTAGCTTTGACGGTCAGGAGATCCCTCATTCAATATCCGAAATTTCGGAGCGATGTCTGATCAGGTCACACAGTTGTCACTCTCTTATTTGGCAGATCATAAAGTACAGTATGTGATTAGCGATACTCGTCATAATGTTGATCGTGCACTCGTGCTCTCCAGCCTGGATTCTTGTAGTTCTTTACTTTGTGGAATCAATAAACAGGATTTGTATCAAATACATAAAGTGCAGAACAAGTGTGCTTGCCTGATCTTTCAGCAACCTAAATGGTCCGATGCAACTCCCATGTTCGGCTAATTGTACTACCTTCCAGTATACATCTCACCATGTTTTGCATAGTACAGAACATGCTACTCACTTCGTTCTACAGAAACTCCTTCCCTCATTGTACATAAATTCCACAAAAAGTCAGGCGATAGTTCCTTTCAATCAATTGCCTTGAGGCTTTGGCACAAACTCCCAATTTTAATGAGAAATATTAAAAGAAATTGAATCTTTAAAAAAAGTACCAGAAGACTTATTTATACCCTTCTGTGTGGATGTTTTTCAAGGCCCCCCCACCTCCCCCACCGAGACCTTCTCCCCACCCCCCCCCCCAGTCCTTCATGGGGGGATATGAGTCTGACAGGACATCTTCTTCTGTCTCTGTTTTAAGTGATGCTGGTAGCGATACTTCTCTAAATTCTTCAATTTCTCCAAATACCATTCACACCTTGCACAAAAGTTTTTGAAAAAAGAATGTCAAAATTAAAGACTATTTTCCAGTTCTAGAAGACTTTATTCAAGTGACCCGAATAATGATTTCCAGACCTGATCGATATAATCTTATTGACCCTCAATGTCATCGTTTAAGGAATTTTTTTAAGTCGTGCTCGGAACGAACTTAAAAATAATGGTTGATGCTGTTCTACCCGATGACCTCTGCCCCTTCCTCTCTTCATACTTTTGATGAAAATATCCATTGCAAGCTTAAATATCGATTGTGGTCGTGTCTCTCTGTAAAGTGCAAGTTAAACAAATTGAGTGCAATAAGGTTGATATTTTATTACTACAAGAAACTCATTCCACTGACTCTTCTTCAGCTGAATGGGAATTACTTCTTAAGGCCCGGTCACACCTTGACGTTTTAGCCAACGTATGCCGATTTTTGAATTTTTTTTCTAAAACGCTGGCACACGTTGAATACGTTATGGGTAAGTTTTGATAACATTGAGAGCACGCTGGCATACGTCGTAGTACGTTGCCATACGTCGTTGTACGTTGGCTTTAAACGTTGTACTTTTCGGTTGTCCTCAAATTTTTTCATGCTTGAAATTTCACGACGTATGCCGGCGTATGACTCACACGTTCCGCTACGCTGGCCACAACTTGTAGGCACGGTCTGCGATCGTTGACAGACGTCAACACATGCTACTTGTAAGTTAATCATAAGTTGAGACACGCCGAGGTAGTGTTTAGAGTACCCGAAACTTATTTCCTACCTATGATTAACGTGTTGTTGGCACGTTACGCGATCGTTGCCACACATTGACAGACGTTACTTTTAAGTTACTCATAGGCTGAAAGACGTCGGTATAATGGATCGTCCTTACGTCAGCGTCCACGGCCATGGCCAGGACACTTATTTGCAGCATTCTTCAAACTTTTCTTCGGCATGACGAGGATGATCACACTTCGATGTCTAGCTTGGCTATGATTCCAATTGTCCATCGGCAGCATCTATTTAAAATAGTCGAGTTTGAGCGTTTTAACACGTTCCGAAGAAACGTTTCAAATTTCCAAACCCCAGCGTCAAAAAAAAAACAAAAAAAACAAAACAAAGGCGAGTGACAGCAATTTAAATCGTTCATTGTAAACAATGAAACTAGTTGAGTGGTACCGTTTAAAAGTCGTTGAGTGTAAAAAAAAATCCAATTGTTGAGCGCAAGCGTCTACTTTCAATAGTGGAGATGCAGCCATTTAAATCGTTGAGTGGCAGCCTATGAACCTACCCGTGGACACGCGGACGCAAGGACGATCCATCATAACCCACACCCTCCCCCTCACACCCACCTACTACTGCCAACATGAACAAACTACTACTAATACTAATACTGATACTGTTACTGCTGACATGGACATCGACTCAAAAAGGACTCGAAAACACTGTTGGGTTCCCCTTTTATGAACACCATTTTTATATACCAATTCCCAAAACCACTGGGAACACGTCTTTATATGGCAGTTGTAACCTAGAAACACATTCATTTATTTTTTTTGTCGACCGGAAGACGTCATTGGAATACGTCTACATACGTCGATGTGTGTTGGGGCTACGTAAATAATTGGTTCAAAGCACGTCAAACATAAGTTAGAAATAAGTTTCGCGTAAAAAAGACATTACCGCGACGTGTTTCGACTTATGAGTAGCTTATAAGTAGCGTTTGTGGACGTGTGTAAGCGTCCGCATATCGTGTGTAAAACTTATCCTCATCGCATGCGAACGTGTGTCATACGCGGAGTACGTTGTAAAATTTTGAACATGTTCAAAATTTCTTGACGTACTCTACTTACTACGACTTATGATAGCGTATTTAGCGTTCTACTCGCGCATACCAAATTTACCCATACCGTATTTGACGTGCCCCAACGTTTTAGGCACACTTTTTGTTACGTCGGCATACGCTGGCAAGATCGCCAAGGTGTGACCGCGATTTTGACCCTTCCATTTCTACGGCAGTTATGATTCGAATCGTTTTGCGTCAGCCTTTTAATAGGCTACGCCACGACATCGTCGACGATGCGTGCAACGCGCTATGCCTGAGTTAGACTATCGTTGGGCATCGGTTGTGTAGGCCGACAACAGGTTCAGCATTCGTTGGTATAAGTTATCTATAACACAACGAAACGTTCTGTGTAGTTACCAATGCGTTATACATAAGACCAAGTCGCTATGAATACATCCGAATCTTTAAAAACAAACATCAAAAGTTCAACGTAAGCCAGCGTTTTACATAAATTTTAACACGTTGCCATCGCTGGCTAAAACGTCAAGGTGTGACCGGGCCTTTAAAGACATTGGTTCTTTAGGCCGAAGTCACATTTGCCACGGCGGCCATGGGGTCTCCAAAATCTACGGCCACTAGCAATTATACGGCAGCCGCAGTATTTCCACGGTCACACAATGTAGCAGTCGCATATGTTTTTATTTTTCGGGGAGCCGCACGGCGTATTTAGAAATTGTGGAGACCGAAAACGTGGGGTTGCCGTACGGTCTTTGATTTGATGTCGCATAGTGACCTTAAGGGGGCCCTGCGGCGGCCATATAATTTTCAAGGCAGACGCAAGGAAGCCTCAAGGTGCCCGCAAGGCGACCGCAGGGGGCCCCTAAGGCAAACGTGCGGCCAGACGGACGGTAACGAGTGGGTTCATTTTTTTTTTTTTTCGGCTTGTCGAATTGCTACGGCGAACATAGAAGTTATGAAAAAGTTATAACTCTGCGTTATAATTCCACGGCGACCCCTACGGCCTGTAAAAGATAGCCAAACGGTGTAGGGCCACCCTGAGTCCACCGCAGAAACTCTGCGGCCGCCGCACGTTTCTGTCAATTCAGAGGGCGTACGGCCGCCGTATCCTCGCCGTAGAGCAAATGTGACTTCGGCCTTGGTAGTCTTTCAAGTCCAATTGCTGGGATAGCCATCTACTTTCAGCAAACTCTTCCTTTAACTTTAGTCTCCTTCAAAGAAATTGTAAAAGGATATTTAGCTTCCCTGACCTTTTCCATTCATCAGCAGCTTTTCACAATTGTCAATCTATATGCTCCTAGCACAAATCCTGAAAGATCTTCCTTTTTTGATTGCCTTAAATCATTTCTTGCTCATACCCCCCCCCCCCCGACCACTTTCTATGGCTCGGAGGTGATTTTAATTGTACACTAAACCCCCCTCTTGATAGAAATGGTGCTGAGCCACATGCAGCCAGTACGAGAGCTCTTGCTCGCTCCATCTCAAAATTCAAGTTGACTGACATTTGGCGACTGCAACATCCGACGCAACAACAATTTACCTGGTGCATCTGCTCTAACAATTTAGTGTCCTTAGCTCGACTTGACAAATTCTACGTTTCCAATCATTTTCTTAACCTTGTCTTAAACACCTCTCTTTTCCCATCTGGGTTTTCTGATCACCATGTTGTTGTTATGCTGTTTCAATTGCCATGAGTTAAGAGGGGGAGCCCCTATTGGAAGTTCAACACAGCACTTCTTCAAAATGATTTATTTGTTACTTCCTTTAAAACCTTCTGGGCACATTACATCACAATCAATCAGAAGTTCTCTTGTCAATGTCAGTGGTGGGACAACACCAAATTTCAAATTGGAGTTTTCTGTCAAAACTTCTCACGACACAGTACTCTGAATCGTGACATTGACATAGAATTAGTGGACACAAATTCTTAACTTGCAAAATACAGTGTCCTCCTCTAATGATAATTGACAGCAGCAAATGATGCACGAAAAGAAAGCTCTTCTGAATGAGTTATTGGTTGAGAAGGCAAAAGGTGCACTCCTTCAAATGAGAATAATTCACCTACAACAACTAAACACCCCTAGTAGTTTCTTCTTCAAGTTGGAAACAACTTCCAAAAATCAGAAACAAATATTATCCTTGCTTTCTGCTGATGGAAAGACTCTGACTGATCCGAGTGATATTAAACTCACTGTTAAAAATTATTATTTAAACCTCTATTCCGCCAAGCGTACTTCTTTAAACCACATGCATCATTTTACTACTTCCTTACCTGCACTTACTGAAACACAGAAATTGACTGTTGAAGGTGAAATAACTTTAGATGAACTTACAAGTGTTGAAAAACCTTGCCCACCAGCAAAGCACCTGGGTTAGACGGGTTGCCAGTAGAATTCTACAGCACTTTCTGGGATCTGCTGGGACCATGTCTATTAACAGTCTTTCAAGAAAGCATACAAACTGGTGAACTTCCTTTGAGCTGCAGACGTGCTATCATTTCACCAATCCCCCAAAAAGGTGATCTTCAATTTGTTGAGAACTGGTGCCCAATCTCTCTACTTTCTGCTGATTACAAAATCCTGTCCAAATTACTCGCCAATCGTTTAAAAATTATAATAGGACACATTGTAACTCCTGACGAGTCCTATTGCATTCCTGGTCGATCAATATTTAACAATATATTTTCTGTTCGTGATTTGATTTCGATTTGTCATTGTCAGAACGTCAATACTGGCCTGATCTTTCTCGATCAAGAAAAAGCTTTTGATAACGTTGACCATTCATATTTATTTGAAGTTTTAAAGGGGTTTTTGGGTTTGGATCCTTCTTTATCTCCTGCATTAAGTTGCTGTATCATAACAATTCCAGTCTACTAAACATCAATAACATTTTGTGCTCACCTTTTCCAGTTCAGCGAGGAATTAGACAAGGTTGCCCTCTTTCTGGGTACCTGCACTCCCTTTCCATTGAACCCTTGCTCATTCATTTACGCCACAAGCTTTCTGGATTTTCAGTGCTACCTTCAGTTAAGGTTCTTGCATATGCTGACGATCTGTGTGTAATTGTCAACACTCAATCTAACATTGCTGCTCTTACAAATGCTATACAAAAGTTTAATCTTGCATCTTCTGCGACTGTTAACTGGAGAAAGAGCAGAGCGTTGTGCCTTGGTCCTTCAGAGTTATTCATTCCACCTCCACTGCCTAATGCCTTGCAGTGCAGGCATGATGGTGTTAAACATCTTGGTGTTTTTCTCGGGAATGTGACCTTCTCTCTAAAAAATTGGGATCAGATGGTGGATCAAATCTATCAAACCCTTAATTGCTGGAAAAGGTTATCCAGCTTACTGTCTTACAGAGGTAGAGTGCTAATAATTAATAATTTAGCTGCTTCCAAACTCTGGCATCGGATGATTGCCTTACAACCCCCCAAATCGCTAATCCTGAATTTGCAACAAATCCTTGTTAACTTTTTCTGGAACGGTATGCACCGGCTCCGAGCAGAACAACTTTGTCCCGCTAGAAAAAGGCGGTCAAGAACTCGTGGATATCACCAGCAAAATACTGTCCTTTCGGCTAACTACCTTGCGTCAACTTCTACACTAGGAAGTCCTGTCCTGGCGGCCGCTGGCTTCCTGTTTGCTCCTTCAAGCTGGTAAGATCAAGTGTGGACCTGAACTTTTTCTACTTGATCTGCAGCGAATTGATACCTCCTTACTGCCCTCCTTCTATCAAAGTCTCCTAAATGCCAGTCAATGCCTCCTTCCAGTACAAAACAAGGATTCGTATAATTTTAGTAATATCATGTGTGAACCTGTTTTTTATAACAGCCTTTTTCATCATGACTTTCAAAGCAGGTCCCTCATTCAATCCTTCATTGAATCTGGCTTCTTCCTTGTGAAAGACTTTGTCAATCACACATATTCTGAATGGCAGACTCCTAACCAGATATTGGAAGCTTGCAATGTTAAATCAACACGAATAATTGGACTAATTCTACGTTCAATTGTCAAAGTTTTCAACCTTTTTAATTTATCGTGGCCTCCATCACATGATGTTCAAGGTGCAAGTGCAACGCAACCTGACTTCCCTGATTTCGTTTTTTCTAACGCCCCCTCCACCAAGCCTCCACAAACATGTACAAAGACTGCTATGTATGTGCAATGCCTCAATGTTATTACCTCTGCCAATCCCAATAACACACTGACTACCCACTGGAAAGAGCTTCTGCCTGCAGGGGTTCCATCATCTCCCACCTGGTCTTCCATGTATACATCACCTGTATCCAAATGTGCCGAAGACATACAGTGTAGACTCGCACACTATTCCTTGACTTCAAACGTATTTCTCAAAAGATTGAACCTTGTTTCATCTGATGAATGTCCTTTTTGCCATCGATCTGAGGATGTTTTCCATGCTTATGTCGGATGCCAAAGGTTGATCCCACTTTTTAAACTCTTGAAACGTTTTTTTCCAAAAATTAGGTTTTTGCTTTTCATTCCATTATTTTATTTTTTGCATACCGGTATCCAACAAGAATATCGGAATTGAAGTTGCCAATTTCCTGCTCGCTGAAGCAAAACTCGCAATATACATCACTCGCAAGAGAATGATTTCTGGTGTTAATTCACAGGAATGGAGCGCTTTGCGAGCCTTTAAAGGCTCTGTGTGTGTTCGTCTCAAAATGGAATTCCTGTTTTATCGAGAGATTTCGCGAATCAATGACTTCATCGATAAATGGTGTAAAATTGAATTATTGTGCAGGGTGGAAGGAGAAAATTTATCCTTATTGTATAAATTTAACATCTTAAGTTATTCCTGTTCCTTGATTTACGTCGTTGACTGAATCTGTACAATGTTGCATCACCTGTTTCTTTTTATACTCTTTGTAATAAAAGGACATAAAAGTCAAGTCTCTCTCCCTCTGTCTCGACGTCTGTCTCGACGTCTGTCTCGACGTCTGTCTCGACGTCTGTCTCGACGTCTGTCTCGACGTCTGTCTCGACGTCTGTCTCGACGTCTGTCTCGACGTCTGTCTCGACGTCTGTCTCGACGTCTGTCTCGACGTCTGTCTCGGCGTCTGTCTCGACGTCTGTCTCGACGTCTGTCTCGACGTCTGTCTCGACGTCTGTCTCGACGTCTGTCTCGACGTCTGTCTCGACGTCTGTCTCGACGTCTGTCTCGACGTCTGTCTCGACGTCTGTCTCGACGTCTGTCTCGACGTCTGTCTCGACGTCTGCCTCGACGTCTGCCTCGACGTCTGCCTCGACGTCTGCCTCGACGTCTGTCTCGACGTCTGTCTCGACGTCTGTCTCGACGTCTGTCTCGACGTCTGTCTCGACGTCTGTCTCGACGTCTGTCTCGACGTCTGTCTCGACGTCTGTCTCGACGTCTGTCTCGACGTCTGTCTCGACGTCTGTCTCGACGTCTGTCTCGACGTCTCCGTCTCGACGTCTCCGTCTCGACGTCTCCGTCTCGACGTCTCCGTCTCGACGTCTCCGTCTCGACGTCTCCGTCTCGACGTCTCCGTCTCGACGTCTCCGTCTCGACGTCTCCGTCTCGACGTCTCCGTCTCGACGTCTCCGTCTCGACGTCTCCGTCTCGACGTCTCCGTCTCGACGTCTCCGTCTCGACGTCTCCGTCTCGACGTCTCCGTCTCGACGTCTCCGTCTCGACGTCTCCGTCTCGACGTCTCCGTCTCGACGTCTCCGTCTCGACGTCTCCGTCTCGACGTCTCCGTCTCGACGTCTCCGTCTCGACGTCTCCGTCTCGACGTCTCCGTCTCGACGTCTCCGTCTCGACGTCTCCGTCTCGACGTCTCCGTCTCGACGTCTCCGTCTCGACGTCTCCGTCTCGACGTCTCCGTCTCGACGTCTCCGTCTCGACGTCTCCGTCTCGACGTCTCCGTCTCGACGTCTCCGTCTCGACGTCTCCGTCTCGACGTCTCCGTCTCGACGTCTCCGTCTCGGCGTCTCCGTCTCGGCGTCTCCGTCTCGGCGTCTCCGTCTCGGCGTCTCCGTCTCGGCGTCTCCGTCTCGGCGTCTCCGTCTCGGCGTCTCCGTCTCGGCGTCTCCGTCTCGACGTCTCCGTCTCGACGTCTCCGTCTCGACGTCTCCGTCTCGACACCTCCCCGTCTCGACACCTCCCCGTCTCGACGTCTCCGTCTCGACGTCTCCGTCTCGACGTCTCCGTCTCGACGTCTCCGTCTCGACGTCTCCGTCTCGACGTCTCCGTCTCGACGTCTCCGTCTCGACGTCTCCGTCTCGACGTCTCCGTCTCGACGTCTCCGTCTCGACGTCTCCGTCTCGACGTCTCCGTCTCGACCTCTCCGTCTCGACCTCCCCGTCTCGACCTCCCCGTCTCGACACCTCTCCGTCTCGACACCTCTCCGTCTCGACGTCTCCGTCTCGACGTCTCCGTCTCGACGTCTCCGTCTCGACCTCTCCGTCTCGACCTCTCCGTCTCGACCTCTCCGTCTCGACCTCTCCGTCTCGACCTCTCCGTCTCGACCTCTCCGTCTCGACCTCTCCGTCTCGACCTCTCCGTCTCGACCTCTCCGTCTCGACCTCCCCGTCTCGACCTCCCCGTCTCGACCTCGCCGTCTCGACACCTCTCCGTCTCGACACCTCTCCGTCTCGACACCTCTCCGTCTCGACACCTCTCCGTCTCGACACCTCTCCGTCTCGACACCTCCCGTCTCGACACCTCTCCGTCTCGACACCTCTCCGTCTCGACACCTCTCCGTCTCGACACCTCTCCGTCTCGACACCTCCCGTCTCGACACCTCCCCGTCTCGACACCTCCCCGTCTCGACACCTCCCCGTCTCGGCACCTCCCCGTCTCGACACCTCCCCGTCTCGACACCTCCCCGTCTCGACCCCTCCCCGTCTCGACACCTCCCCGTCTCGACACCTCCCCGTCTCGACACCTCCCCGTCTCGACACCTCCCGTCTCGACACCTCCCCGTCTCGACACCTCCCCGTCTCGACACCTCCCCGTCTCGACACCTCCCCGTCTCGACACCTCCCCGTCTCGACACCTCCCCGTCTCGACACCTCGCCGTCTCGACGCGTCCCGGTCTCGACACCTCCCCGTCTCGACACCCTCCCGTCTCGACACCTCCCCGTCTCGACACCTCCCCGTCTCGACACCTCCCCGTCTCGACACCTCCCCGTCTCGACACCTCCCCGTCTCGACCTCCCGTCTCGACACCTCCCCGTCTCGACACCTCCCGTCTCGACCTCCCCGTCTCGACACCTCCCCGTCTCGACACCTCCCCGTCTCGACACCTCCCCGTCTCGACACCTCCCGTCTCGACACCTCCCCGTCTCGACACCTCCCGTCTCGACACCTCCCCGTCTCGACACCTCCCCGTCTCGACCTCCCCGTCTCGACCTCCCCGTCTCGACACCTCCCCGTCTCGACACCTCCCCGTCTCGACACCTCCCCGTCTCGACACCTCCCCGTCTCGACACCTCCCCGTCTCGACACCTCCCCGTCTCGACACCTCCCCGTCTCGACACCTCCCCGTCTCGACACCTCCCCGTCTCGACACCTCCCCGTCTCGACACCTCCCCGTCTCGACACCTCCCCGTCTCGACCTCCCCGTCTCGACCTCCCCGTCTCGACCTCCCCGTCTCGACCTCCCCGTCTCGACCTCCCCGTCTCGACCTCCCCGTCTCGACCCCCCCGTCTCGACCTCCCCGTCTCGACCTCCCCGTCTCGACACCTCCCCGTCTCGACACCTCCCCGTCTCGACACCTCCCCGTCTCGACACCTCCCCGTCTCGACACCTCCCCGTCTCGACACCTCCCCGTCTCGACACCTCCCCGTCTCGACACCTCCCCGTCTCGACACCTCCCCGTCTCGACACCTCCCCGTCTCGTCTCTCCCCCTCTCCGTCTCTCCCCCTCTCCGTCTCTCCCCCTCTCCGTCTCTCCCCCTCTCCGTCTCTCCCCCTCTCCGTCTCTCCCCCTCTCCGTCTCTCCCCCTCTCCGTCTCTCCCCCTCTCCGTCTCTCCCCCTCTCCGTCTCTCCCCCTCTCCGTCTCTCCCCCTCACCGTGCGACATCAAATCAAAGACCGTATGGCACCCCCACGTTTTCGGTCTCCACAATTTCTAAATACCCCGTGCGGCTACCCAAAAAATAAAAACATATGTGACTGCTACATTGTGTGACCGTGGAAATACTGCGGCCGCCCTATAATTGTTAGTGGCCGTAGATTTTTTTTAGACCCTCTGGCCGCCGAGCCAAATGTGACTGAAGCATAAAGGGTCACAATTCATGGACCAAGCTGTGAAGTTTTCTGTTTTCAATTTTTTTTTGCCAAGGGCTCTCTTCAGGATCGTTACTTAGCCCAGGACGGCTTCCAACTGTAGTTCGTTTCTCGTAATATTCCCAGGGATGGTTTTTTTTATCCCCCGCCGCGTGGCGGAAGGATGATATTGTTGTTAATATCTCTGTGAGGTTCTTCTTTATCATCACTGGTACAACTTTGGCATTCTTCAGCTTCCAGGATCTTTTGACTTCATGCTTAAGGTCTTGGTATTGGTCATTTTCTTGATTTCTGCATCATTCATTCAAAATCACCATTATTAACACCTCCATTAGTAAAGCCTTCTTCTCTTTTGTTTTTTTTTTGTATCTCAGTATGATATGTTGTCGCAATGCTTTGTATTTGATGTTCACGCCCGATGGGATCATAAGGTCGTACGTGAGCGGTACTTCAATGTTTTCAGTGATTACTTTTGGTTCTTTTTCCCACAAATTTTCTGAAACTGGAAGATCAAAGTTTTTTATAGATGTGCCAGTGGTGGACTTTACAAACTCTGTTGTGACGTCGTGTGTACAACTGTTCTGACATGAGTGTTTTTGGGTTTTTTTGTGTTCGGTCATTAATAATAACATATCGCTCTCTTTGTTAACGCCACTTCCACCCCTCACCTATCTTTGTCTTTTTACACACACACACACACACACACACACACACACACACACACACACACACACACACACACACACACACACACACACACACACACACACACACACACACACACACACACACACACACACACACACACACACACACACACACACACACACACAACGCGTATTTTCTGTGGACAACGATTATTCCAATAAAGATGTAGGGATGGTTTCACATGATCATTTCTTGTGACTATCCCTAGCTTGTTTGGATAATTTTGGAGTAACATCCATACATCATTTTGCATTTTAAAAACATGTTTTTATAACTTGTTTATTTACTTTTTTTGGAAATGTGTTTACTTGCTGGAGAATTGCATTTTTATAGCACAATTCTTTTTTATTTTCAGGATTTGTGTTGTATTAAATGGCTTGTAGCAAGGTATTATGTACACATTTAGGACACGGGGGACCAAAAAATGAAAGTCATTGTATGATTAAGTTTTGCATATCATTTGTTGGCCAACATCATGGGGATTCAGGATCTATTTGGGCAGAGCTTAATTCTTCCTCTTTCTATTGCTCGACAGGGTCAAAGCTCTGACCAAACTAACATCTTCGGATTAAAAGTGCAGATTTCTTAAAAACGTTACGTACTTCCTAACGACCTTTGATCTTCTGTATACTGAACACAAACTGGCCTTTGGTATTGATTTTTATATCATAGGGCCATCTTGGTAAACTTATTCTATGGTTATAAAATCAAGGTTATAGCTTCCAGTAATTTTGTAGCAGCTTGGTAAATGCAATTTGTTACGTACTTCCTAACATGTTTGATAGCCTGTGTTTGGATAAAAAACATGCTTTGTAAGCAACTATATCCATAGGACCCATAGCAAAGTATACATTTTCTGAAAGCACAGACACTTGGGCATTATATAACATTAAGATTGTTTATCTCATTAAAACTGGGTTCAATTCCTAAGCTTTCTCCTCATTTAGGACCACAGTGTACACAATACCATGCTACAAGCCAAATACGAGCAGTTTCCCCCCTCCCTACCCCACTTTTCATGTGGAATGATATGGATACAGAAGGGGAAATTTAAGTGGAGTACAATCTTTGTTGAAGCTAATTAAATGACTAAATTGATGTAATGGTAATTTCTGGTTCTAAAGAGTTTTGCTAAGAGTATGTGACGAGCGCCTTCATTAACTACGAGCAGAGTACCCAGCCCTTGGTGGGTCGAGTTTGCGCATTACTTGCTGAAAAGAAGGATAGTGTGTATTTTGCAAGAAGACTATAGATGTTTGCGTGGTGTGTGCCTAAAGGGTACAAGTGTTGCGGAAATGGTCCCTTAGTGGGTTTTTAAATATAGGATTAGCCCAGATCCCCCCCTTAAATGCATGTTTAGCCAGGTTGTTTGGTAATTGGACGTTACATGTGTGTCGGGAGGTGAAGCAAGCTGTCCAGTGTTCGTACAGTGGTGGTGTACCGGGAGGCGCCTTGCTTCTTTTTCCTCCCCCCCTTCAAACTAGCCCCCGCCCAGCGCTCTGAGAGTGTCAGTCGGCGAGACGTGTCGGCAGCCCATTGGTGGAGAGCGGCTGCAGTGCAGACTGGAGGGATAGACCAATCACGTATCCCCGGAGGCGTTCCAGAAGAGCGAGCCCTAAGAAGGCAAGGAAGAAATGGCTAGTGTCGAGTCTGCGATCTGCTGTAAAAGGAACTGGCTGCTTTGTCAGTCTAGAAACGGCCAGTGTCGAGTCTGCAATCTGCTGTAAAAGGAACTGGCTGCTTTGTCGGTCCAGAAACGGCTAGTGTCAAGTCTGCGATCTGCTGTAAAAGGAACTGGCTGCTTTGTCAGTCTAGAAACGGCCAGTGTCGAGTCTGCAATCTGCTGTAAAAGGAACTGGCTGCTTTGTCGGTCCAGAAACAGCAAGTGTCGAGTCTGCGATCTGCTGTAAAAGGAACTGGCTGCTTTGTCGGTCTGGGAACGGCTTTGTGAGTCTGCGATCGGCTTCGTGAAAAGGCCCGCCCCGAAAGGCAAGAGGAACTGCATGAGGGAAGTTGGCAATATGAAACAAGAGGGGCGGGAGAGGGGAGGATGAAACAGTGGGGAACAGAGACATTAGGAGGTCTGTGGAAGGGAGAGGGATGAGACGGTAGTGAGAGGAGACTGTAGAAAACAAAGACCACTGACCTTCCTCCGATGAGACAATAAGAGACCCAGAGACTCAGCTTCATCATTGGAGATACCAATGATCCCAAAAGCCTTGGTTTCCACGGCGTGAAGTCGAGCTAGGTATGAGACAGGAGCATCATCCCAAAGGGAGGAGCAGTACTCCATCAGACTGCAGATGAAAGCTTTGTCAGTGGTTAGAAGCTTAGGTGTGCCAAGGAAGGACTTTGCACGACGTGGGATGCCCAGTCGGAGACTGGATGAGGAGGCCAGCTTGGAGATGTGGCTTTTCCAGGGAGGATCGTAGCAGATACTGAGACCCAAAAGCTTTGAATGAAAGGACTTTTTCAAGGGGATTGTTGAGAAAGTACATTGGGGGGGGGAGGGTTCTAGACAGTCTTTTCAGAGAGACATGGTGAGGGTGTGAGATTTCTCAGGATTGAAAGACGTATTCCAAGTGTTTGACCAGGTTGTGATTTTATCCAGGTCTGCAAAGAGCGAAGAGGCTGCTGCCTGCCGATCAGAGGGATGAGAGATGGTACGGCAGAGGGTAGAGTCATCAGCAAAGCGATGATAAAGAGAATTTTCCAGATAATCTGAAAGATCATTGATGAAAACCAGAAAAAGCACAATGCCCAGAACACTGCCTTGAGGAACTTCAGCCTGGATGAGAAGAGGAGATGAGAGAATTCCATTATGAGCCACGTGTTGACTGCGACAGGAGAGGAAGTCTGCAAGCCATGAGTAGAGATTGCCTTGGATACCATAACAAGAGAGTTTGGTGAACAGTGTGGAATGCTAGACCGTATCGAAAGCTCGCGATATGTTCTTTGGAGATGGCTCTGATCTCATGTGTGGCACTTCGGACCTCCATTTAGGACCACGTGAAACGATGGGTGAGGCAAGGACTTGCGGCTTTCATGATTGTGATGTACAGGCTTGTGGTGAGCAGGATGACAGGAGCCTTGCGGTGAAGGCAATGGATGGCTGCAAGAAGGCGTCCGCATCTCCAAGGTCATCCACTGGTCCCGGTGATGAAGCAGACACACATATATTGTTGTGGATTCTCACCACTTCAGCATGCGGGCGACCGCTTTTAGCTAATTGCGGCCACGTGCCCACCGACCGTGGCAATCCAGTCGCAGCTTTCGGATCAACGCCAAAACCCAGCTACGGGTGTTGTTAACCACACCATAAATCAGCCAACAGGGTTGATCGCCGAATTGTCGATTTACCTAATTATTCGCGCAGACAGAAATGCCGGGGATTTACACCTTAACGGGACCCGTGCGGACACGAGCCGTTTTAAGCAGCTCGCTCCATTTGCGATTGCGGAGCGGTTTATTATCGCCAAGCCCTGTCGGATCCGATTATCTTATCAGCTATTAAAAAACAGCTATTATTCCGAACGCAATTACGGCAGCTCAATAGAGGAAGGGACGCAACGAGCAGGTGAATATTCAAACAATGCAGACATTTATTTGTACATGCACATATACAAGCAAGGCAATGAATGGGGGTAAGGGACAAGACAAGAGCAAAAAGACCTACAGCCGTTGTCTATTTATTATGTACACTTATAACAATTCTACTTATCGGAGAAGGCACCACAGACTTCCATGCAAAAACCCCAGAAAAGAACAGGGAGAACTGGGCCCGTAGGCCTTTAATGTTCCGCGGAGCTGTGAAGACCGAAGGAGCTCCGCGAGACCGTGCAGGTTACCTGCCACCCTCATGGTGACTCGCTGGGCCCTGGTTCGGCGACCCTCGGTGTGTAGTGTCGTCAACACGGCAGCTGGTGTAGCGGCAACTTAGTTGGTCCAGGCCTAGCCGTGCGGCCTGGTCGATCGGGCCTGGCCGACGACGCCTCAGAGGAGTGAACGGGCCTTGTTCTTTTGGAGTTGATGCTCTCTTAAGAGCCCGCTCACTCCTCAGCGTCGCTCAGACCGTCCCTGGGCCCGATCACCTCGGACCGTTTTGTCGCTGGCTGGCGACTTCTCTCCGGCTGCCTCCACCGACCCACAACTCTGCACGGCACTGCAGGCTTGGCTGGTCTCCAGACTCCAAACTCCGAACTGCAGACTCCAGACTGCCGATTCAACTCCGACCTCCACTCAACTCCGAACCCAACTCAACTCTCGGCTTTTCAGCCTGGCCTTTTATTGGGTTCGGGGGGGGGGGGTGGTGGCGTTTGGTCTTTCACCTCTGACCCTTCACCCCCCACTGGCTCCGCCCCTTTTGTCATTCTGATCCGATCCTGCCGTCAAACACGGACGTGGTAGAAATCACCGGCTTTTGCTCCAACGAGGGAGTCCTCGCGTTTGTCGGCGGAGATGCCGTTCGACTGTGGATGCCGTTGCTGGTGAAAGGATGGCGGCGTTTGTGGAGATGAAGGTGAGAAGATGTTGGCGGTTGTGGCGAAGGTGGTGAGGAGATGTTGGTGGTTGTGGCGAAGGTGGTGAGGAGATGTTGGCGGTTGTGGCGAAGGTGGTGAGGAGATGTTGGCGGTTGTGGCGAAGGTGGTGAGGAGATATTGGCGGTTGTGGCGAAGGTGGTGAGGAGATGTTGGCGCTTGTGGTGAAGGTGGTGAGGAGATATTGGCGGTTGTGGCGAAGGTGGTGAGGAGATGTTGTTTAAAATAAAGATAGGAAAGAATAACACCACCTCAAAGGTTCACAGTACAACCCGACACACGAATAAATCCCGTTAGACATTGGTGGGGAAATCTAATCTGGACACACACTTATCGACATAACTGATCTTCGGGGAACCTGAATGGTGTTCTGTGAATTTCCACAACCGTAACAATATATATATATATATATATATATATATATATATATATATATATATATATATATATATATACATATATATACATATATATATATATATACATATATATACATATATATACATATATATACATATATATATATATATATATATATATATATATATATATATATATATATATATATATATATATATATATATATATATATACTGCTGTGCCTGAAGCTCAGCAACAACTCTTACTGGTTTACAACTCTAATATAACTACCACACTGAGTCTCAAACTCCAACTCGTCACAACCCTCGTAAATTTTGGGACCGCCTTCATGCATGGCAGGCCCCTATCATTGGCCTTCCACTCGTTCTGTGGGCATGCCATCTTCCAATAAGGCCCCAATAAAAAGTCTTGCATCTTACTCCAAGGCTCCGCAGCTGATCCCGCCACCATGGCCAGCAGTCCACTGGCCAAATGGTCCGTTTTGGTGTTTCCTTTAAAAACGCAATGCACTTTCCATTTGCCTTTGGTGTTGGTTGCTGCTCGTATCCTCCACCCGGCCTTGCCTGAGAGGAGGTTTTACACGATAAACCTAGTCTATACTGCACTGCTCTCAGGTGTCCACTCACCGCCTTCTCAGCAACACCTTTAACAAGACTTCCCTCGAGAGTCTGGACAAATAGCTGTTACAAGAGGAATCTAAGTTACCTGGTCACACCATCCATGCTATTACCACAATCTAGCTACGGACCCAATCTCTCCCACCCACCCTGCCCTGACATCTACACTCCCCCTCCTCTCCACGTAGCAATACATTTCAATAAATTTGGTAAACAAATCCGATACAAAGATAACAGGCACGGATTGTGATGGAGCCGAACATAAGATGGTGTATAACAGCTCTGAGCACAATCTATGGATGTGGATTTGGCAACGCACAAAAAAAGCAAGGGGTTGCAGGAAAAAGAATGTGTGCAGGGCAGAATAAAAGAGAGAAACACCAAGTACATCCCTTTTTAATAGTGTGAAAGATGGCGACCACCTTGTGTCGCTCACCCAGAGCACGCAAGCCCAGCGGTGGAGATCAGTTGTGTGCGTGCATGTATAACCAGCGGCACCATCCTTTTGGAGCCTGAGGACCAACCCAGCAGTTTTGACCAAGTGGAACTCGTGGTCTCTTTGCCACTCCAGTTGCAGTCACTGTCCTTCCCTCAAACAGCCACGCTTATCTCCCCAGGACTGCTTGCGTCGCCCACCGCTCCAAGCTCAAGCCGGCAAACAACTTGCGGTGAACCACATTGTACCTCTTCATGGTCCAAAGGAAGCCCCGTCCAGCCCCCGAGGGAGCCATGGCATGTTGGCATATATTCATTGATAATGTGAGAGAGGGGAAGGAATGAGAAACATGTGACCCGCTACACCTTTCCAACTGTTGTATTTGTTTTTAAATTGTTGTCTTTACACAAAAATGCCCATGACAGCGATACACAAAATACTTGCGTAGTATGGTAATTCACACAAGAATCATGAAACAAAAGGTGGGTTCCTGCACTTCCACATGCACATTTCAATATGTAGGTGTTGAGGCTAAACATTTTCACCCAAACTGAAATTATTTATTCTGACTGTCATAAAAATATCGCCATCATCATAAGTTTGATGAAAACAATGTTGGGTCTCACCATCTGCATATTTTAGACATGTCATGTCCTTCCCCTTGGAAAGTTTATAAACCGGTGTACAACCAGTTTTTTTTATTTTTTTTTTGAGTTTTGATTAAAAGATTTTAGCATCTGCATATTTACCCCCCCACACACACACACAAAGCGAAAAACGGGGTTAACCTATTGGTTCATGCCTGTCTGTCCATCCATCTGTCTTGTCAGGTTATGATCAAGGAACAACCTATTTAAATTGAATGTTATATTTTGAACACGAATCGGAACATTAAAAGGAAGACAAGTTTCTTGTTTTACCTTTATTTGGCTTTGAATTTGAATTTGTCCCAATTGCCCGTGTGCAAAGAGTAGTATAGTGAGATAATATTTCTACTCTCTCTGCCTGTCTGACAGTCAAACAAAATTGAAAATCATTCCAAACAGGAAACTTACTGGTTTGTTATGGAGGTCATAAAGGACACAAACAACAGGCACAAATAATAATTAATGTAATGTGCTGGAGAGGGTGATGCAATAAACACTGGGTAAAAATGGCAGCAAAACCTGAAAATAATTTATATAAACCTTTATTGAAATTTAATTATGCACTTGAACACTGTAGAACACAAGTTGCCTTCATAATACTTCCAAGAACCATGCTGTATATCGATATATAGCATGAGAGAGGGTGAAGAGGAGGCCATTAGATGGCTATATGTACGATTCCGATTGACGCTGCATTCTATTTCAGTAGTGCTCAACTTCCGGGTTTTTTGTTTGTTTGTTTTTTTTAAAGCAATCTTTAGTCATTCTGTTCTTGTGTATGGTGGCTTGGCTGCTGGGTAGCTATCATTTCATGGAAGTGTCGCTGTGCCTCTCTACCAGTACATTTGTACTCATTTTTCCGACCTTGGAAGGATGACAGGTTGAGTCAACCCCACCTGGTGTTAATTCATAAGCCAACGGGGCTCAAATTCTGGACCCCAAGATCCGAAGCCTGCCACCCGAACCACAAAGCCAACACCAGGCTTTAAAGTAATTTTTTTTTAATTAAAGTATTTACTTGAACACTGCACAAGGTATCATGTTCTGTGAAGTCTAGTTTAGTCATGTGATGCCTTTCCCCTTGGAAAGTTTATAAACTGGTGTACATCCAGGTTTTTTTGTGAGTTTTGATTAAATTGCTCTTCCTAAAAACTGTGCTTATTAGAATTTTGTGCTAAATGTAAAAATTGTGCAGAGGTGACTTAGTTATTGTTTGAGGACATGTTTATTTGTTGACAAACAGGACAGTTGCGGCATGCACGTGAGGGCGATATTGACGTTGAGACGCCTGATTCTATCCTGGTGAACACAAACCTGCGTGCACTCATCAACAAGCACACTATGTCGGTGCTCCCATTCGGCACTCAGTGTCAGCTACTCGCGTTGCTGCCTGAGGTCGACAGGCAGGTGAGAAGGAATAAAATTCTATAGCGTAGGTAGGTAGAAGTCATTGGAGGTGTGTGTGTGTGTGTGTGTGTGTGTGTGTGTGTGTGTGTGTGTGTGTGTGTGTGTGTGTGTGTGTGTGTGTGTGCGTGTGTTTTTAGGGGAGGGGGGGATTGATGTATATTAAGTATGGGTTGTTGGACATATGCATATTGTGGAGGTGGTTATACACACTGTAACGGTGGATTTGGCAAGCAAAGCGTAGACTTTTTATTTCAAGTAGGTGTTTATTTTTTTTATTTCAACTACACAAGCTGCTGTTTAACAATTTGAAATGGTGTTAACATTTATTTACTGTAACACTTTTGGTAGATGCATTGAACTAGCTGCTAAGCCTCGAAAAATGCAGTTTGATCATATTTGGCTCTTTCCTCACTGTCAATTCAATTGGAGGGCTGACAGAATGGCTTAGAGGTACATGCACTCACCTCCAAGCTGTCTAGTATGGGTTGGACTCCAGACCCAGCTATAAACTGTCATTGTGGTGTTTCACAATCATGGTGATTCATCAATGTGTGTGCCGTCTTTCAGATGGACGTAGTCCCTTCTGCCGACATTAGTTGGTGGACGTTAATGATCCCATGGTGTTCTTCGCGCAGAGTTAGCAAGCTATCACTGGCACCATGGCCAAATTCCAAATTCCTGTCCTAACCAGCATCGGGCATTGTGCCCTCAGCCAATGATGCTACCCCACAGCTTTCTGCTGTATACAAATAAAGAAGAAGAAGAACTCCATTTTAATCTTGTAGCGAACTCTGCACACTGGTTATATATCTGAGACGTATCAACTTTTATTTATTTAAATCTACATTTCACATTATTCTGCGGTTTCCCATTTGGCCATAATCATATTTAATGACCTGGACATAAAAGAGAGCTGTATTGTCTCCAGAATAGCTCAAACTATTTTGAAAAGAATGAAAAGTCTGCATGTCGCTGTTCATTGTACAAGAGTTGCGATGTATGTATTAAAATGGGATTGGCCACCAAAATTGCAATTCTTTAGCACAAATGTTCCATAGAACGGAAGTTTGCTATTGTTTTTAAGGTATTTTGAACGTTAAACGTTTACGTTCAATTGCTCAATAACAGGAGACTCCATTATTTATTGTTAAAACTTTATTCACGACTGTTTGTTGTATGTATGAATTGTATGCTTTCTTGATTCATGAATCTGTATAATGACTGATGAACGCTGGCTACGTCTGTGTAATGCCTATTGTGACAGATTGGGACCGACGGGCTACTCAGGACCAGTGCCTCAGCCCTTAACAATGAGTTCTTCACACTGGCGGCACAAGAATGGAAGGAAAGACTGGCAGAGGGTAAGGGGAGTCAAAAACATGGCTGCAGCTGGATGTGTTGGGCATTTCAAATATATTGACTTCCTTAGGAAAGTGCAAGTCAATGCCAGCTCATTTTATTTCTGAGGCCCACTGGATAGTCTTTTACATAAGTCCTGGCTCACTACATCTGTATTTGCGAATCTGTTGCAATTACATGAGGGCCAATGGTGCTTGGGTGTGGGAGGCATGGCTAGGTTGAGACGGCAATGTCCAATAATATCTCATGTCTTCAGACTGAATGAATCAATTTTTGCTCGGATCAATGTTAAGTTATATGGCCTTGAGTGATGTTAAGTGATCATGCAAGCAGTTGTGATGTAGTACTTTGTATGTTTTACTAAACTGAAGCAACAACATCGAGCAAGTTTTAACAGTCCGTTGCAGAACTCGAAGTCTTTCAAGTCAAGTGGATCCAACATGGATAGAATGGTACAAATTGAACTTGTTGCAATGGAGCGGCACCTTGCAGAGTATGACTTGTGGAAAATGATTCTGATGGTCACAGTGTGTATTTTGGGGGGACGATAAAGAAGGTGCAATCAGACTCGACGGTGTAATGGTGAGAGCATCTGCTCTGAGTCTGCCAGGTCGGTGGTTCAAACTCCAGCCGAGCCATACCAAAGAGCTTTAAAATTGGTTTGTGCTGCTTACTTGCTTGACTCGGCCTTTAAAAGGATAGAGCACAGACAACTGATGCTGGTAAGACAATGGCAAACCACCCAGTAAGACCCTTGCCAATAAACTGCTTTGGCAGCAGCAACACTCTGTAAAGGGTATCATTCATCGAATCAAAGTAAGGTTCAGTATCGGTTCTTAAAGGGGGAAAAAGTTGCACAAAATATGGTACAAAGGAGCACATTGAATTGATATTATCAACACTTTTCCCACAGGAGAGTTCACCCCTGAAATGCAGCTGCGCATACGACAGGAGCAAGAGAAGAAGAAACGAATGGAGCAATGGAAAGAATGTTTCTTTGAAGTCTATTGTGGAGAGAGGTACACTTTCCTACAGATAGACACTTTTCTTGCAGAGATGTAAATACCGTATTTGATTTTCATTTCAACAAGTAGCCTTTCAAACGATATTCATAAAATGATTGCAAAATGATTTATTGTCATTATTATAAATATCGGGTTTTCATTTTTTTTTTTAACCATTTGTGATGTCAACATTTGTCTTGAAAACAATTCGTTTTACGAGTCTACAATTGCGTATATCTACATTTTCTATCCATCGCAATCCATGTTGCACCAGCATATCTACATACGTACTCTAAAAGTTTGTGTTATTGCTCATTAAATATTTGTTTTTCTTTAGGCCACCCAAAGCACTTAAAACGTTTTTGTTTTACAACTAAAGCCCTTGTGATGGAACATAAATGCAGAATATAAATGACAAATGAGCAAAAGAAGAAGAAGAACAGTAGCAGTTGGCAGTACAGGGTAAGGAGAGCACTTGGAAGTTTCACCAGAACATCAGATCCTCCTTTTATTTTTTTTCTTGCTTTCCGTAATCACGGCAATCCTCTCTCGTCAACCCACCATTCTCGGCCCATGGTCCCAAATCCTGCAGTGTGCTGCCTTTTTGGATCCAGCACGACTGTGCACTTCCATTGATGCTTCTTCTCTAGCCTGCGTGCTGCTCATTCACGAGGAGCAAAACAAAAGATGTTGCTTCGTCTGCCCCGAACACGAGCGCGAAGCCACTTTTGGAAGAAGAGGAATTAGCACTTGGCTATAATGCTTTATATGCATATATATGCATATATATATATATATATATATATATATATATGCATATATATGCATATATATATATATATATATATATGCATATATATGCATATATATGCATATATATATATATGTATATGTATATATGTATATATATATGTATATGTATATATATGTATATATATATATATCTTCTTCTTTCGGCTGCTCTCGTTAGGGGTCGCCACAGCGGATCATCCGTATGATCCGCATAGTGATTTGGCACATATTTTATGCCAGATGCCCTTCCTGACGCAACCCTGGTCGCCTCTTACGACACAGGGATATGGTACACCTATTTTAACTGGGGTATACACCGGCCCAGTATACTAGTACTCATGGTGATTCTTGCCGATTCCTGCCGAATTCCATATACATATATATATATATATATATATATATATATATATATATATATATATATATATATATATATATATATATATATATATACATACATATATTGTTGCGGGCCGGGGGGGTCGGGTGAGAAGACCACTATGTCGATTCCCACCAGACTCCCCGGAATTGTAGGCCGTCACACACGGATAATTCCGTGATGCGATGGGTCGCTCAACCGATCTTGGACACCAATAACTCAACCGCGTGACCTATGGTCCTCCCGTCTATGGGTTAATCGGGTTACCTAATTAATCACGTGGTTTAATTACCGGGTAAACACGCCCTCGATACGCCTTGTCCGAACCGGATCACTCTACCAGATTGGATCACTTTTCCAGATTGGATGCAGCCGAGCGACACTGCCAAGGACGTACCGGCTAAAAGGAACAGATCATTGGGAATAAAGTCCTGGCTAAATTTGGATTCGGACCATGCTGGATCAATGAAAGAAAACACAAAAACGAGCAGGCAACATTCCTAATAATAATTTCTTTGCAAGCAGGCGAGGAAAAATATGTGGCACAGTGAAGATTTATTGGGGTGTGTTGCGCAGAGATAGAAAGAAGTGTGTGGTGCGACAATAAACAGGCAACTTACAAAAGGGGACACAGAGCAGACTTAATGTGGAAATAATAACAATAACAATGATAACAATCTTCTCCAGTCTTACTTTAGCAGACAGGCGCCAGCACACACACACACACACACACACACACACACACACACACACACACACACACACACACACACACACACACACACACACACACACACACACACACACACACACACACACACACGCTCACACACAGACACAGAACCCGATGAAGAGGGAGTTTTGCAACCGGGAGGGGGGGGGGGTTTGAGGTTATGATCTCGGCACCTGTGCGCCCGATAGCACGACGTGCCACCAATACGTTTTGGGGGGAGGGGATTCTCCGAGGTGTGGTACCCGACCAGTGGGCGCGTTTCTTCTGGCCCAAGCCGCACATGTGGAGATTGTGCTCGTGAGGGAGGAGCTTGAGTGGAGGAGGGGTAGAGTCCAGAGGGCGAGGGTGGAGTAGTAGGCAGGATCAGGTAGGCGGGTGGGGTCGACGTGGTGTGGGTGGAGATGAGGATGAGGAGGCGGAGTCGAGGAGCAGGAGGCGGGTCGTGGCGGTGTCGACGTGGGCGGAGACGAGGAAAAGGAGACTTAGACTGACCGGGCAAGAGGGACTGCCCCGACCTTTATAGGGCCCGCAGCTCGGGGAGGGGGGGGCGTGCCGAATCCAAACGTCATCACCCGAATCGGGCGCTCTGATTAGCCCCGACCCCTCACGTGGCCCGCCAGCTTGGGCCGGAAACCGCCTCACTTCGTTTCTGGCAAGGCCATCTCAAACAGTGGCAATATTGCACTCCGAATCCACGAGATGACATGAATCGCCCACACTGAAATTGGCATGCGAATCATCCCGCAAAAACCCCCGGGTGATGCCTGCTCGGGCGTTTGACCAGCGTCGATCAACGCGCTCGTTCTGTGCGCGCCAACGTGGCCCGCACTGTACATTCCCTGGCTCGACCGCAGCCTCGCTGGCCGCAGAGATGAGAAGACGTTCACCATCCGTGGAGAATCCACCGCTGCCAGCGAGGACCGAAGGTACATCGCCATGGATAAATCCATGCGCGTTTCACGAGCAGCGTACATGTCTGCTTTTGAGCACATTCCATACAGTGCGTGCGGTTCCGCCATTACGCACATGGCCAGCGCTCGCGTTCACACAACTCCGCTAGCGTGTGCGCGGGGCGAACACCAATATGTGTCTGGTATTGAGGTTAAAAAGGATCAAGCCGCTTCTACCCGCACACTCGTATCCTGCCCAACATGGCGTAGAGTCGGCTTTATCGGCCTCTGTCCGCGTTTCGTGCAGCGTGGGCGTCGTGCTGGCCGTGTTTCCTGTGCCATGAAAAACACCATTTGTGCAGCCTCTTAAGAGGTATTTACTTGCATGCCTTTATAATGCAATCAGCAATTCTCCCCAGACCATCGGAAGCTCAAGTCAATAGCGCAGCACCAACTAGCACACCACATCACTCGGCGCTGCAGTTTCCCCACCATGGCGCCGCATGTGCTGGCCTCCACGAGGCCCCACCTTACAGCGAAGGCGCACGTGACTGATTTACCTCAGGAATAATCAGAAAAGAAGAAGAGTGGGGATGAAATGAAGGAAAAAAAAAATGATTGAAGCAACCCTAGCGATTAGATCATCGCAACGCACTCACTCCCTTGTTGTCCCGCTAAACAGAAAGGGGACTATCTGCACGTATAATAATGGAATAACTGTCTTGGGACACCTATCTGTTGTATGCATGCGGTTCCGAGAACCGCAACAATATATGTATATATATATATATATATATATATATATATATATATATATATATATATATATATATATATATATATATATATATATATATATATATATATATATATATATATATATATGGGGTAGAGTGGGGATGGAGACACCAACAGGAGGGTTGAAGGATAAAATAGAGGGAGACTTGGACAAAAATGGGGCAGGGGTAGACCGGGATGCATGGGGTAAACAAGATGGATACAGAAGAAAATTCAGGAAGGAAAAAGTGGAAATTTGGAAGGAGGTGGCCTTGGGGTTGGGGGGGGGCTGAGATTTGCAAAAAGGCTTATGCTGAAACGACCATTATTTTCCTTCTGATTGTAAATGCATGTACATCACTTTACATGGCTCAAATCCCTCTCATTTCTGCATTTGTAATGGATCGTAATGCAATCTGCCCTGAGGCTTGGAGCATGAAGAGTGTGTATGTTGTGTGGCATCTGCTTCTCTTTCTGCACAATGGAAATTCCTTGTTTGTCAGATGCAACAAGTATTTCTGCTTTCCCCAGACAACTCATTTAAACTGAGATGTTGTTATTATTATTATTATTATTATTATTATTATTATTATTATTATTATTATTATTCTTTTGTATGCATTGCACATGGCTGCGTGGGTAGCATAGTTTTATTAACCAAGTGGGCCTGTTGGTCCATTGGACCAAATTTTCATTGGCCTTCACAGCCTTGTAGCATACCTGCCTGCTGCACTGCTTGAGCATTAGCTTGCCTTTTCACCAAGCCTAGATGTACTTCGGCCATGGCCGGAATTATACATTCGCTATTGTTATTGCCAAATTATACTACTATTATTATTATTGTTGTTCCTATTATTGGTGTTCTCCTCTTCTTTGTTTACAAATGTTATCTTGCTTTGTTATAATGTTATCATTGTTTTTGTTGTTTAATTTGTAATTGGAATGCCATGCCTTGGAAGGACCAATTTAAGCTGCTCTGTACACCTAAACATGACGTGCGTTTAAAACATGGGAATTATTCCAGATTCTTTGTAATTAGCCTAATCAACTCAGGAGGCCGTGACAATCATTTTGGTGCTTTACATTCCATACCAGAAAGCTCCAGGAGAAGGCAAAAAAATCACAAAAAACATGAGACACACACACACACACACACACACACACACACACACACACACACACACACACACACACACACACACACACACACACACACACACACACACACACACCTTGTCCATTTATAGTAGATTTGGGTGCAGCTGTACCACTGGTGCAGCGCCCTCTGTAGGTGTTAGAGCAGGATTTTGTAATTTGTTCCGGGTGCCGGCGATAGTTCGCCTATTCTTCGCAAAGGACACCGTGCACAAACTCGTGTCAGCAGACGGTACGCCCAGTTTAATGTCCAGCTGATGGAGCGGCGTACACATTGATGATTGCCTGAGAAATACTGGGATGACAGTTGATAGCTGAGTTGAGACTCAAACTTAGCAGCTCAGAGGCGAGTGTGCATACCTCTTGACTATTCTGTGAGCCCACTGAGATGTTTTGAACTGAAAGGGGCCAAAATCCTAATAGTCATGTCTTATTCAGCTGATGATCCTGTGAGCTTTTGAACACTTATGACATTTCTCAATAATTCTTACTTGGAGAGGTTAGCATATGGATACACATTCATAAGTCCTCCAATTAATAAGTTCGGCAATTCGGACAACTTGATTGTCACCGTGTAATGTCACTGGAAGTAATGTTAGTCTGTGAGTCACATCAAGTTATTATTCATTTCTCATTGCAGGTGTGTGCACACGCTCAGTTTGTTTGCCTGCTTGTTTATATGCTGACGGTTCGGGTTCTGATCCATCAGTAAACATGACAGTGATTATTATCTTGCCAAAACGAAGTTTTTGCAAGATATGTGAGTCAGCTTGTATGTTTTTTCTTTTTTTGTTTGTTTGTTTGTTTGTCTGTAATCACGTATAAAAAATTCTGCAGAGCACAGTTATCATTGGAAATTTTTGTAACTTCGCATATCAGAGGCCTATAGAGGTCCCTTTCAGCGCACAAAATTTTGAAGGTCAAGGTCAAAGGTCAAGGTCACTTTGTCGCAAATCAGGGGAGTCGACGAAACCCTTATTTTTTGAGTAATTTTGATCGGATCGTCTTAAAACTTCATGGGAATATAGTTCATGGTCTGGCGCTCAGCTGATTAATTTTTGGTGGCGATTGGCCTTGACCTTCATGTTTTTTTTTTGTTTGTTTGTTTGTTTTTGGTCTGTAATCACGTATAAATCACTCTGCAGAGCAGTTATCATTGGAAATTTTTGTAACTTCGCATATCAGAGGCCTATAGAGGTCCCTTTCAGCGCATAAAAATTTGAAGGTCAAGGTCAAAGGTCAAGGTCACTTTGTCGCAAATCAGAGGAGTCGACGAAACCCTTATTTTTTGAGTAATTTTGATCGGATCGTCTTCAAACTTCATGGGAATATAGTTCATGGTCTGGCGCTCAGCTGATTAATTTTTGGTGGCGATTGGCCTTGATCTTCATGGATAGCGCCTAAGGTCAAACATATTTGACCCCAAGGTCAAATTTTCAAGTTTTAGGAACCATATCGTGTCGGACCTCAAATTGATCACCTCAATGAGTGCTTTCTAGATATGTCAAGCTTGAGACATTATGACGTCATTTGGTGACGTTATGAGGCAAAAGCATATTTTTCATGGTTACTCTGTAGAACGATTCTCATCGGAATCTTTCGTAGGCAGATATTCCTCAAGGAGTCGCTCCTGGTGGATAGCAGCTCTGTTCACCTCAGTGTGACCTTAAAGAAGTCACACGTGGTCACCTTTTGGCAAGATACGGGTCACCCTGCGGGTGAAATTGGTTTATTGTGGGATTTCTTGCTTAAGAGACACAGTGATATTTGGTATTATTTGAAGGACCAATTATTGCCTGTTGTTTGGCTGAAATATGAATCAAACCTAATTTACTGCAGTAATGACTGTTTGTTTCATGGTTTTGAACTCGTTAGATTCTTCAAAAATGGATGCCACCACTGTATACAGTATATTGTTGTTATTTGCTGCAGTTATAATATTTTTGTCGGTTATTGTATGTGAGCATGTGTTGTGCTTCATCTTCTTTGTTTGCATGTATATTTGTTCACTTCATGTGTGTGCATTTTGTGTGTTCTGATGTTCAGGATCGGATTGACAGAAGCAGAATCCTTGCAATTGACCAGCTGCGAGCCAGAAGACAACACATCCATTGTTGAAGATTGGCGAGAGAACACGGTTGATCTCAACCAGGACCTTGCACTGAGAAACAAAGAACTTGTCATTGATACCACTGAGGAGGTCAAGAGTGAGGGGCAGAGTCAGGAAGATGAAGATCAGGAGATGGACCCAAAGAATCACAACCAGGAACTTGTGTCTCAAAGGCTTCAAGAGTCATTATCAACAGACACAAAATATGCAGAACCAGTGACTGATGCGAAAGAAATGCACAATAATTCTGTGAAGCAGAAGCCCCAACTGGCAGTGCCACGGTGTGAGCTCACTCTGTCGCGACTGCGTGAAAGGCTTAGGGCCCTCACGGGACGGCACCATGGTGACTCCGCTCATGAAAGAGGACGTTCCGTGTCGAGAGTCGATGATTCGAGTCCAGAACGAAAGCACGCAAGGACGGAGGGATGCTCAACACCACAGCAGCAGTTGAGAGTTCCACCTATTAAGGTAATGGGCCATTGCAAATTGTTTTTTTGCGATTTGAATGAAAAAAGTGAAATGTGGGATTTCGAACAGAAACAAAGTTGTGAAAAACAGCTCGTTTGTGCGCAGTGCATCAAAGATGCATTCCATTTTTTTTTTTGTGGTACCGGTCGTTAAAGCATCCAGGGTCTGTCAGTATTCTCTGTAGTTTAGAGAATGTTTTGTTTTTGACGTAGGTGAGCAATATATATATATATATATATATATATATATATATATATATATATATATATATATATATATATATATATATATATATATATATATATATATATATATATATAACAATCAGCTGTAAATTGGTTGCAAGGACAAAGGCCTAAATTCAACAGTGTCTTTGGGGGCTCCACAAAGAAGGTGCACAGATATTGATATTCCTTTCTGGGTATGCTGTAAAGCATTTGAATGGGGTGGGAAGAGGATACTTGAGATTGTGTGTGTGTGTGTGTGTGTGTGTGTGTGTGTGTGTGTGTGTGTGTGTGTGTGTGTGTGTGTGTGTGTGTGTGTGTGTGTGTGTGTGTGTGTGTGTGTGTGTGTGTGTGTGTGTGTGTGTGTGTGTGTGTGTGTGTGTGTGCGCGCGCGCGCGCAAGTAAATGTGTTGGTAATCATGTTAAGATTCTGTGACACGAGGTGTATGTGTATCTCATGTCATGATGCAGCTTTCGTGTGTAAAATGATTGTAACCTCTGTTTTGTGAAGCTTTGGCGACATGAAACACGAGCGTTACAAAAGTATGTTCACTGACACTAACAAGCAGTTCTTGGTGTTTTTTCCTCCTCTGTGTGGCAATCCAAAGATGTGATTCCAATTGGCATTTTTGGCATAGCATCTGTGGGGGCGATGACTTGATCAGGGCGGTGTCATAACGACTTGGATTACATGGTTATGTCGCTTTCCAATCGATTCTGCACTTCCATTTCTGCAGGGGTTTTTTTTTTTTTGCTACAATTGGAAAAAGACTCGCTCATTGTGGAACAGCATCACCATTTATCAATTTAAACATATTGATAATACGTTAAAAAAAAGAGGCTTCACTTATCGCCAACGTCTCAAGAGAGATGGAGTGAAAGTATGAAAGCTGTGGAAAACCGTGGATTGACGATCACTTCAAGAGACAAACTTCGTGCCCCTCCTCAAAACACACACACACACACACACACACACACACACACACACACACACACACACACACACACACACACACACACACACACACACACACACACACACATACACACATACACACACACACACATACACACATACACACATACACACATACACACATACACACATACACACATACACACATACACACATACACACACACACTCTTTCTCCTTTTCTCTCCACCCCAATAACTTCTTAACGTGAATGACCTGTTTAATTTGCGGAGAGTTTATATTCTTTGCTTCTAGCTTGCTTGATTACCAGAAGTATATTGTTGCGGGCCGGGGTCTGGTGGCGAGAACGACCACTAGGTGGGGGAAGTTACGTCGTCTCCCACCAGACTCCCAGAATTGTAGGCCGTCTCTCACGGATAATTCTGTGACGCGGCGGGTCGCTTAATCGACTGTGGACGTCAATGCCTCCACCACGTACCGTAGGGTCTTTTTGTCTTGAATCAATTTACCTAATTAACCACGTGGTTTCAACTACCGGGGAACCACGCCCTCAGTACGCCTTGCTCGAACCAGATCACTCTACCAATTACCAACTACCAACTACCTTTCCGGTTCGGATGCAGCCGAACGGACCTGCCAAGAATGTACCAGCAAGAATGAACAGATTATCGGGGATAAAGACCCGGATTAAACTCAGATCCGAACCATGCTGGACCAATGAAGGTCAGGTCAGGTATGGGAGCATGTGCCAGAACAGCACGTCGCTGCGTCCACTTTCTGCCGGTACTCCAGGGGCCTCCGTCTGGCCATCCCCCAGGCAGATGCCAGGCCCATCCCCATCTCCTTGAGATTATGGTCAACCTGTTGCAACCATGAGGCACGTGGTCGACCCACTGGCCTCCTCCACTCATGAGACTCCCTCGCTGAGAGAATCTGGTGAGCAGGATCAGAGTCAGGAAAACGAGCCACATGTCCATACAGCCGCAACTGACGCTCACGGACTATGCAGGTAACAAATCTCATCCGAGTCTCTCTCAGCAACCGCTCGTTGGACACAAAATCTGACCAGCGATAGCCAAGGATTCTCCGAAGAGACCTGGTACCAAAGGAATTAAGTCTCCGTCTCAGATCCTTGGTCAGAGTCCAAGTCTCGCACCCATAGAGCAAGACTGGAAGTACCAAGGACCTGAAGACTCGGACTTTCGTCCTCCCGCACAGGTACCGGCAGCGCCATACCCCATGATCCAGTGAATCCATGACTCCCCAGGCCCGACCCAGACGTCTATTGACCTCTGACTCGCAGCCAGCAGAGACATGAATATCACTGCCAAGGTAAGTGAATCTCTCCACAACCTCAACATCCTCACCACAAACAGACACAGACAGGACAGCAGCATCCAAGATGTCACCGAAAGCCTGGATCTTAGTTTTGACCCAAGAAACCCGTAATCCCAACGGCTCCGACTCCTCATTCAGCACCTCGAGGGCCCCCAAGAGGATGTCTAAAGTCTCCGCAAAGATGACTGCATCATCTGCAAAGTCAAGGTCCGAGATCTTGACATTCCCAAATGACGCACCGCAACTTGATCTCTCCGACATCCTCCCTAGAATCCAGTCCATACAAGTGCTGAAAAGTGTGGGGGCAAGTACACATCCCTGACGAACTCCAGTAACAACTGGAAATAAGTCAGAGATGGTACCACCGCACTTCACAGCACTCTCAGTACCAGAGTAGAATTCAGACATCAGATCGATCAGTTTTGGTGGCACCCCACGAAGACCAAGAATCCTCCAGAGGACATCCCGATTCACTGAATCGAACGCTTCACAGAGATCAACATAGGCTGCAAGCAGCCCCTGCCGAAACTCTCGTCTGCGTTCGGTGAGGACACGAAGTGCAAGGATACGGTCAATCGTTGACCTCTTTGGTGTAAAGCCTGACTGCTCTGGACGCTGGTGCTCAAGCAGATGGTGGCAAACCCTATCGAGAATTGTCCGCGCAAAGACCTTGCCCGGCACTGAGAGCAGCGTCACCCCTCGGTAGTTGTTGCAGTCTTGGCGATCACCCTTCCCTTTCCAGACAAGGACAACAAGGCCCCTCTTCCAGTCAGTTGGGATGATGCCTGTGTTCCAGGCAGAGCACAAAACTGCATGCAATGACACGAGTGCAGCATTTCCACCAGCCTTGAGAAGTTCGGCATGGATGCCACAGATCCCTGGAGCTTTGCCCCGTTTCAACTGGTTCACCGCAGCCCGTGTTTCCACAAGCATAGGTGGACCACAGTTGATTCGAGGGTCAGCAACAGGGATTGTAACACCCTTGACGTCCAACTCGACAGATGAGGGATCAGCCTGGTACAACCGCTCAAAGTAACCGGCCCAGTGGGCCTTCACTTCAGACTCCTCTGTCAAGAGCCTACCACTCTCTGCTCAAACTGTAGTGCTCCGAGGGATGGGCTTGGATGAACGTAATGCGCGAATTCCCCTGTAAGCGGGATGAGAATCACCTGTCCACAGGTGATGCTCTACCCCCTCACAGATTCCTCGCACATAGGCCTCCTTGTCCACCCTCAGTGCACGTACAGTTTTACGCCTCAGCTCCCTGAACAGCTCAGCTCTGCCATTCAGCCTGGCCCTGCGACTCTGGTCAATGGTATCCAGGTATCCAGACCAATGAAGGAAAAGACAAAAACGAACTGGGAACATTTCTGCAATAATTTATTTACATTCAACTTTCAAAAGAGGGACACAGAGCAGACTTATGTGGGAATAAAACAGGCAAGATTTACAATGATCAAATAAAAACACTTATGCAATTCTACTTAAAGACGGTGCCACACACTCAGACGCACACTCAGATGAAAATAAACCGAGATGTATGGCAAAGGGACTCCCGCAGCCAGAGAAGGAGGTGAGCTGAGGTCGCAGTTCTTTCAGGTACCTGAACATTGGAGGGAAGGAATGCAACATGGTGCGGCACCTGTCAATGGTCGTGCGGCTCGGTCCACAGCCGCACATGTGGAGACCGTGTCTGCGAAGGAGCCCGGGTCGAGTATAGCGGAGTCCGAGGCAGGGATCAGGGCTGCAGACAGAACCCAACGAGAGACCCGGTCAAGGTCGGGTCGAGGTCTTCCCAGCTCTCTCGCACTCAAAACGAACGACCCCCAAAGAGCACAACCACTCTACGACCTTCCTCCTTTCTTTCGCTACCAGCCGACGAACTGTCTCACTCCAACGCTCCTCACTCCAATGCTCCTCACTCTCAGGGTTGCTTCGTAATTTATAGATCTCCCTCAGCGGGGAGGGGCCTTGGTGAAGCTGATGTCACTGTCCGCCCTGATTGGACGGGGCTTCCATGGGTCCACCCTTTCTGGGCGAGGTTTAGGCCATACCGGGAAGCCCGCCCACTCCACGCGTATCTGGATTCGCCAAAAAGGTACTGCACAAAGATTTTGCCTTGGAAAGCGAGAGGAAGGCACTGTGGTTCAAAATAAAAGGGGAGAAGTGATATATAAACCTATCTCAAAGCCATCGCAATGCACCCCTTTTGCTTTCCCACTACACACAAGGAGGGGTTCTATCTGCACATATACTTAATGGAATAACTGACTTGGGACACTGTATGTTTGTATGCGTACGGTTCCAAGAACCGTAACAATATATACATATATATATATATATATATATATATATATATATATATATATATATATATATATATATATATATATATATATATATATATATATATATATATATATATATATATATATATATATATATATATTGTTTTTTTGCAATATTTTCCTCCTTTATTCACTGGCAGAGTACCCTCCCTACAGGCGATCTTGTTCCAAACACGTTCTTCTGACACATGCCTTAATTTGGGTGGTGTATAGGCAAAAATAAATAACCCGGGTTACATACATGAATCAAAAATATACCGACTGCTTATAATTCAAAACACCTCACAGCACTGGAAAATGTGGGGACAGGAATACTGCACACTGTAAATGGTGGAGATTTGCAATACCCTTCCCCACCTGGAGGTGGTGCTACATGATACACATATACATGGATAATTTTTGTCCCCTCCTCACTCTCCCCAAGACCACCAGCAAAGATAAACACACCCCTATATATTAATTGTGGTCATGCTGATCCTCGGTAGCAAGTCTGGATGTAATTGACCCAGAACGGTAGGAGGAGTAGCGTGACAAACACACCCACAAACAAACAAACACCGGTCCATGAATTATAGTTAGAATTCAGACTGAAGTAGTATTGTTCATGAAGGATGCCAAGATCTCACAATTAACTGGGACCTCTGGCAGTTTTACAGGCAGTTCTAAGGTGCAGATGTAATTCTTTAGGACAGATTAGCGTTGCCATACGTACTGTTTTCCCTGGTCATGTCCTACTTTTTGGTCCTTACATTTTAAAAATATCGAAAAATGTCCATGATGTTGCCTTCTTTTTTATGGCTTTTGCATTTTCAGAGATAAATTTTAAGATTCAGGATACTTTTTTGTTAACCTCATTTAAACGATTAGACATCTGTACATTTTCTTACAGTGATAAAATGCAGTTTTGTAATGTTTGGACCAGGACAGTTAGGTACAAGTCTGTACTACTCCATCATGGTGTAATAGACGTGTTCAAACATCGACACTCACTTCTTTTCTTCCTGTCCAACCAACCTCGCATTGAGTGAGGGTCCAGTCATGTGCTCAGTCCGTGATTCAGTGTCTGTTCTGAGTCCGTACCGTACACACTTGTTTTGATTTTCTTCAAGAGCTCTTTACAATGCCAAAATGAAATTGTAAATTCACTGCAGAACTAAAGACAAAATTCCCGTGTTTTGGAAGTGGTCGAGAAGAATGGGAAGCCGATTGCTTGGTTTGTACAGCTGGTACGTCAGTCTATGTGGTAAATAAAGGTGCTATTCATGTACATTCTCATGTGGACTCGGACAAGCACAATATTTCCAGCAATAATTCAGTATTTCAACTGGAAGAACGGCGGTTTTCAGTCAAAATTAATCGAGGTCCGGAACACACCAAATAAGACTACTGATATGATTGCTCCATACGGTAAGGAAACTCTTGAAAAGAGTGTCCCTCTCTTGAGTGTCCCTCTCTTGAGTGTCCCTCTCTTGAGTGTCTTTTTTGTTGTTGTTGAAAGTTAAAATATGGTAACCCTCAGATAGATACTCACTGATTTTGATTCTTTCAGTCAGCAAAAGGAAGAAAAGATAGTTTTATTTATTATCTATAAATCATTCATTATTGACCATAATTGTTTGTTTTTAATACTGTAGAATACACAAGTGTGTAACTGATATGATTTCAAAAGGGATTTATAAGAAACTAATAACTGATTAGTTGTATGATATTTGTGGCATTCAGTTGAATACAAATGTTTTGTCCATTTGATAATAATAAGCAGTACTTGATGGATAAATTAAATTTAAAGCCACACTTCATGGTTATAAGTAAAGTAATTTTTCATTCAGTTTTGTTTGTGGCAGTTTTTCCTCGAGAAGCAAGATCTCATGATGCTTTCAAAGGAAGATTTTGTTATTTATTCCGATTCTGATGTACCATACCCTGTTGCAGAGAGTTGGTACTGTCAAAGCAGTTTCTTCGTAAGGGTTATACTGGGTAGTTTGCCATTGCTTTCCCAGCAGTAGTTAGAGCAGGAATTTGTAATTTATTCAGGGTGCCGGTGATAGCTCATCTTCTCTTTGCGAAGGACACTGTGGGATCTTTAATGTCCACCAACTAATGCCAACAGATGGGATGCCCAGTTTAACGTTCATCGGAGAGACGGCACTCACATTGCTGAGTCATCTTGCCTGTGAAACACCAGAATGACAGTCTATAGCTGGGTGGAGATTCAAACCTAGGCTAGACAGCCTCGATGCGAGTGTGCATACCTCTAGGAGGCCATCCTGTCAGCCCTCACAAAGGAAGAAGAGGTAAGAAAAGTAAAAATGAAAAGGCATTGGTAAAAAAAGATTGTCGTCTTCATCCTCATGCAAGAAACAACCAGAAGATTCCTGACGTTCGAGCTTTACTTTCATGCAGGGGTGTAAGGTGTGATCAGGTCAGAAATGTTGGCAGGAAGCCAATCATCTTTGACTTTAAATGTTATCAGCAAACGTTTAAAAGCCTTACATTGCTGTACTGGGAACTAGTGAAGTGTTTTGAGGATTGGAGTGATCTGATCAAATTTTCCAGTTTTCACTATGGGGCTGGCTGGCTGTCTGCCATGTTCTGAATAAGTTGCAAGGGTTTGAGATGACAGGCAAGTCAAGCCTGCTTAGTGAGTTGCAGTACTGCATTCAAAGTGTGACATTTTGAGAGCATGAACCAAAGTTTACGTTTTCTTCTGACTTTAGAATGAACAGATTTTAGCGATATTGTGTAGAAATTGAAGAAAATGAAATTACATTGTCTATAATATCAGCAGTTGAAAATAGCTATTGTTTTAGAATTTGTTCAATGCTGATTATTTAGAAGAGCTATAATAACAAAGTCTGCATCCGATAAAGCGGCTCTATTATTGAGAACTCAGCATCAGGACTTGGTACAAACATAATGAAACGGTGTGGACTGTGCTTCCCTGCTGACGGACATCTGGTAGCTCATACATGTTGCTGCGTTTGAGCCTGGGGAATAACACACAACTGAAGTCTATCTGTTTTGGTTCTTCCCAACATCTTTGTTGCTTGTTGCTTTGATACTCCTTTCAATTTTCTTTCTCACAATTTTCTTTATTCATACAAATTCTTGCTTTTTCTTCTCTTTCATTTCTTTTACTCTCAATTTCTTTTTCGTTATCTATCTCTCTAAGGAGAAGTGAATTATTGCAGGATTTTTTTTCTGTAAGGCTCACTTGGCTGCGCCTGGATGGGCTTGAGGGTTATGGAGTAGCGGCTGAAACCCGAATCCTATCCCGGTTCCTCCTGATGACTCCATCTTTGCTCTTTACTTCTTCGGGTTCTTTCTTGGTCTTCCGTTTGATTTGAAACTGAATAAAATTTGCAAACTTTTCATCAAGTCGTTTTATCTACGTCTGATATTTCTTTGCTCTGTAATTTCACCAATGTCACTGAGTACTTGAAGGTTTTTCAGAAGTATTGCGACATTTTTGGGGTAGGGGCCTGTAGTTGGAATTTAACACCTTAACACCGTTTGTGTTTGTTTAATTTATCGGACGTTTGAACATGTATTAAGGACATGTATGTATGGATAACTGTCTGGTGTATGGCCTATTACCTATGCAAGAGACAGGCCTTGTCCATTCTAAACTAGAGAGGTTAAGGATGTCCTGTCACTTGTGCCTCGTGTTGAACTGGGTGGGAGCTGGGCAAGAAGGGCACTCTGGGCATTCCCCCACATTGACTTAGTCGGCCTGCAGCTCATAGCATGCGCCACATTGCCATCTCTCCCCTCTTGCAAACCCTGGAGGAAACGCCAGGACTTGCGTATCGTCAGTGAGGGTTGGGGCGTCCCACATGACCGCTTCTGATTTGTATGAGCAAGGTGGCGGGCGTATCATTGGACCCTGTTGCTTGGCGATCACTTAGCTGATTGGTTCAGGACTGGCACCATCAATTGTCTGAGACACTGTCGCTGTGCGTGGGCATGGCGCGATGGCGTGAGGCACCATGCGGGTTGTTCGTGCACCGTCAATCTGAGCTTGTCGTTCCTGCTCCGTCATTCTGAGTAAGTCGTTCCTGCTCCTTCATTCTGAGCGAGTCGTTCCTGCTCCGTAATTCTGAGCGAGTTGTTCCTGCTCCGCCATTCTGAGCTTGTCGTTCCTGCTCCACCATTCTGAGCTTGTCGTTCCGGCTCCGTCATTCTGAGCGAGTCGTTCCTGCTCCTTCATTCTGAGTGAGTCGTTCCTGCTCCTTCATTCTGAGCGAGTCGTTCCTGCTCCTTCATTCTGAGCGAGTCGTTCCTGCTCCGCCATTCTGAGTTTGTCGTTCCTGCTCCGTCATTCTGAGCGAGTCGTTCCTGCTCCTTCATTCTGAGTGAGTCGTTCCTGCTCCGTCATTCTGAGCGAGTCGTTCCTGCTCCGTCTGTCTGAGCGAGTCGTTCCTGCTCCGTCTGTCTGAGCGAGTCGTTCCTGCTCCGTCTGTCTGAGCGAGTCGTTCCTGCTCAGTCTGTCTGAGCGAATCATTCATGATGAGCACAATCCTGACTGCATGAGAAGTTCCAAGGTGCGGAGGGAGATGGAGAATGTCCTGAAATGTTACAAGGAGGTCTACGAACAGAAAATGAAGGCAGCCACTCAAGTCTCCATCATGAAATTCTTTTTTGAAAATCCCAAGCAAATCAGCCTCCTTTTCATCTTCTGAGCTTTCAACCTCATCTGGACAGCCTGCCACACCTGAATAAGCCTGCCACACCTGAATAAGCCTGCCACACCTGAATAAGCCTGCCACAAGCAATATGTATTGTGTCTAACCCCAATCATGACAACACTTAGGAAAAAGTAATTAATTTTAATGTTTTTATTTGTTATATGCTTTATTTATGCATTGGTTACTGCTTTTTGCCCCTCCTCATTCCCTCACCCCTCCTCGCTTCCCCCTGCTTTCTTGCTCCCCCACCCCTCTTCTCACTCCTCCACCCTCCTCTCACTCCCCCACCCCTCCTCTCGCTCCCCCACCCCTCCTCTCGCTCCCCCACCCCTCCTCTCGCTCCCCCACCCCTCCTCTCGCTCCCCCACCCCTCCTCTCGCTCCCCCACCCCTCCTCTCGCTCCCCCACCCCTCCTCTCGCTCCCCCACCCCTCCTCTCGCTCCCCCACCCCTCCTCTCGCTCCCCCACCCCTCCTCTCGCTCCCCCACCCCTCCTCTCGCTCCCCCACCCCTCCTCTCGCTCCCCCACCCCTCCTCTCGCTCCCCCACCCCTCCTCTCGCTTCCCCACCCCTCCTCTCGCTTCCCCACCCCTCCTCTCGCTCCCCCACCCCTCCTCTCGCTCCCCACCCCTCCTCTCGCTCCCCCACCCCTCCTCTCGCTCCTCCACCCCTCCTCTCGCTCCCCCACCCCTTCTCGATCCCCCACTCCTCCTTGCTCCCCCACCCTCCTCGCTTCCACCTGCTTCCTCACTCCCCCACCCCTCCTCACTCCCCCCTGCTTCCTCGCCCCCCCCCACCCTCCTCAGTCTCCCTTACCTCCTTGCTCCTGCACCCCTCTCCCCCTCCTTAAGTATACTTGTCGTCCGGATGTTGGTTATCTCCAGACGTTTGTTATGTCTGGATGGATCCTCTCCTCACACTGCCTTCCCTTTCCACAGCCCTCCTCACTCTCCCCTCCTGCCTCGCTCTCCAACCCTTCCTCGCTCCCCTCTCTCCTCTCACCCTACCCTCCATCCTCTTTCCCTCCTCGCCTCTCCCCTCCTTCTTACTCCCCCTCACTTAATATTCCTGTCAGCGAAACGACGGGATGTATTTGCTGGTAAAGAAATAAATTCCAGGTTTTACCGCCATTTTCCCCAGTGTCTCTTACATTAGTAATTTGTGCCTGTTTGTCATTTATAACTTCCTTTAAAATCAGTGAGTTTCCTGTTTGGAATGATTTTCCATTTTGTTTGACTGCCAGGCAGGCAGACAGAGTAAAAAAAAAATATATATATATATATATATATATATATATATATATATATATATATATATATATATATATATATATATATATATATATATATATATATATATAATCGCTCCTCTCTGTGCATGTACCGTCGGGATGAATTCTGATCCAAGGCACTGTAAAACAACACACTTGTCTTCCTATTCATGTTCTGAATCAGGTTTAAAATAAAACGTGCAATTTAAATCAGTTGTTCCTCGATCATAAACTGATGACGGACGGACATTAACCAATTTCTTAACCCCGCTTTTTGCTTTGCGTGTGTGGGGTAATGATGTGGATCAAAAAGGAACTGGATAAATGCTTTGCACCTTGAACCTATTGCCTTTCTTTTTACTTGCACATACTCTCACTCTCTGCTATGAGCAATGAACAGACTTGCTGTATTAAATCACTACTTTTGTCTAATTTTTTTTCTTCTTTCTCCAAACCCTGACAGATCCAACTGAAGCCCCCTCTTGTGACTGTAGTTGGAAGTTCTCCGAACAATCGACTTTCCAACACACCTCCCATGGTGACTCCAGGACCACTGCCTCATCGACCTTCTCGAACTGGACGGGCGCGGACTCTTGCAGATATCAAAGCAAGAGCCCAATGGGTTCGTGAAGCAAAGCGATTCACTGCCTCAATGCAGCGCTTGCCACATGTTCGGACAAATTCCTCTCCACAAGCACTCCAAGGAGACTCACTGGACCAGAGACCTGAGCTATCGCGAAATGTGGTTTCGACAGCGATCACCCCAAGCACCAAATCTGTATTCTCCCTGGCCAAACAACAAAGCACTTTATTGTCCAACCCCCTTTCCCCAGACTCACTTTTGTCTGTTTCTTCATCCTGCATCATGCCAATTTCTACTGTTGTAACAAATCTTGCACCTGCTATTACCAGTAATTCTCCAAGTGCAGTTGAAGGCGGTGCAGTTAACCACACCTCCACAGCGGGACAAAACTTTGGGGATGATGGGAAAGGAATTGGAGCGAGAGAACCAGAGATTCAGAATGACTCATCACTAATCCCATCCTCTTCTCATGGTCTTGGTCAGAATGTGAATAATTCGTTTAACTTATCCTGGCAGCAATCTGTCCTCAAGCTTGAGGATCCTGCCCCTCAAACCCAAAATATTAGCTCTCAACATTGGGGACAAAGTCCTCATGTAACAGCACTTGGATTTCAAATGGAAGGTTTCAAAGCTCCATCTTCAAATCACCAAACGCCACCTTTCTTACCAAATTCTTCCACCATCAACCATTTGCACAATGGGGAGAGGCAAAGTGAAATTGACTCTTCAAAAAGAGCTTTCCTTGAAGCAGACAAACGTGATAAACCTTTGCCTATCGAGGATAAAAATGAGAGACTGTTGGAATCAAGGAAAAGAGAGGAAGTGGGTCAGGATAAAGAATTACTGTCTGGTGAGCATTCACTAGAATCCATGATCCAAGAATGCAACCCACTTGCACAGCAACTCTTGCATGATTGCATTCCATCGCTGTTCACGACACCAAGCAATTGGTCCAGACTAAATTACCAACCCAGTTGTGATCGTAGTTTGGATCATAGCCCACACTCTTTATCTTCTCCTTGCACCATGTCACCTTCATCACCAGATAGTCACCCAGCTTTGGTAAAGGCGGATGCTTTAGAGCAACAAACGAATGGTGGAACATTACAACTTATCGGGCCTGAGGGATTTGGATTGAGACGGCCATTGAAACGAGAGCTCAGTCCAGACTGGGATGGTGAAGCAGAAAGAGTGCTTGGTATGAGTCCAGAGGATGAGCGGGGTGGAGGTTGGGTGTTGGATTTGAACCAAGAGCATGGAGAAGCACCCAAGAGCGTCGTAGTTTGCAACAGCAGTGTAAAAGTTGAATTGACACTTCCATGTGCACGGTGGTCCACTGAGGACCCAACATATCTTCCAGTGTCTGTTGCTTCCACACAACTTGTCAGCTTTGTGGCAATTGCTCACGAGAAGCAGCAAGCGGCATTGCACCCAGTTTGTACTAGTCCATCTCGCTTTGAATGTCCACTTCGTGCCCCAGCCGATATAATCGGCTCCGGTCAGCCTCCTGCATCGCTCTCGATGGCTGTCACTTCAGTGATGGGCAATGCGACAGAGGGCACTGCAAAGGACAGTGTGCTCCCTACTGGGACCGGTAGCTTGGTGTATGGAGATGCCAAGGTGGGAAATAGTGTAGCAGAGCCTTGTCCCTGCCGATTGCGGGCTCTCATTGTGTGCCGTGGCTGTGGCGCATTTTGCCACCATGACTGTATAGGGCCATCCCGCCTCTGTGTTTCTTGCCTCCTTGTGCGGTAGTTGGGACACTAAAACTTATTGTGGGGCATCTGAAAGGAAGCGGTTGCCTGTACTTGTATGACCTGAAATGCCTTGCCTGGCCTTGCTAGATCCATCTTGGCTTGCATGCTATGATGCTGGGTGGGTGGGGGTGGGAGGGGGAGGGGGAAATCAAGCCAACAACAGATCAGGCCAAAGAATTGGTACTATCCATAATTAAATTTTAAAAAGCTATTGGGTTTTTAATGCTCTATATACAAGAGGAAATTATGAGGTTTTGTCTGTAGAGCTATTGGGTGTGGTGATCTGCTTAATGCTGATTCCAGACTGATTTTTTTAAATTATACAGTTATGATGATACTGTATAATTCAGAGTTTGGGGGTGGGGAAGAATGGGGTGGGGGGGGGTGTGCAGTGGAATGGGCATCGGGATGAAGACTGATAGGCCATTGCGGAATCCAAGATGGCTTGGTGCAGCCTTTTACATCATATCAAGCAGATTAGCCAAAGTAGCATAGCACTCACCCCCTTGTGTCAGATGGGATTATAGATGAAAAAAATTAAATAATAATAATATGATATTATGGACAAAATCGGCCAACAAAACTTTAAAAAAAGAACTATTTATTTTGGGGATATAATTTTTTGTCTTTTAATAAGATGGTTTTTGTTTTATTTTTCTGTTTTGTACTTCATGATATTGTGCATAGTTGTGCATTCGCTTTATCTGTTGGTATGCAGGTCAACGGTAGTTTTGCCCCACCCATTCATCCCACCATTCGTCATGCATCCCGTTGGCACTTTGTGTTCTGCACTTCAGGATGTGCTGAAACACACACTCGGTCTGCAAGCGAAACAGTTGGGCCTTTAGTCCTCCACACTGTCATCCACAACCATTTGTTGAAAGCGAGGGCGTTAACCTTCACCAAACCCCATCACTTCAACTTGATTCACGGGACGCAAGCCCCAAAATCCAGCCTAAATCTCGAAAGAAAAAGAGAATCGGCTGCACAAACGCAGTCCATGTTAATAGTAATACAGAAATGTCTGCCCAAAGCTTCACGCGACAGTTTCTGGGGGCATTCTTGTGGGCATGACGTACATATCAAATATTCCAAAGATTATGTTGACTGTCGTGGCCACTTTCCACCAACACCACAGCTCTGGACATGAGGCTTGTTTTCTGCTCGATGACCTAATTATTACCTTCCACTTTCCACACTTTTTTTTTTGGCTCCTTTCCCTGTGATATTTATTACCCTTCCACTTCCCCTGCCTAATCATGTTTGACCTTTGTTCCATTCCTTCTTTTGGCCAATCATGTCTGCCTGCGTAGATTTCCGAACTTAAATCCTCGGACTTGCTCTTTCCTTGACGTACGGTGTGTGTGTGTGTGTGTGTGTGTTTTTTTTTTTTTTTTTTTAATATGTCTGTACATCTGGGGAAAGTTAACTTTCAAAACATCGTTTTCCCTGTTAATCCACCTTTTAGTTCATAATTCTTAATTTGTTCTTTCCAGCTCTTCCATTTTATCCCTTTTACTGCAAATGTGCTTGGACAGCCCGAGGCTGTTTATTACATCATGGTCTATTGAATTCTGACATGTACAAAAAAGAGTTTCTAGTTTTATCCGTTTTACGACAATAATAATAATAATAATTAAAAAAAAATACTTGCAGCCTTTGGTACTGTGGTATTGAAAGCACCCTTCCTTTATGGGAAATTGATTTGTGTACAAGATGCTAATGCTCGACGTGCTGGTGCCTTCCAGAGTGTCCATAAAGTCCTTGTGCAACTTTGAACTTTTATAACTTCTGATGTACATGTGATAGAAAGAAACTGTAAATGGTGCAGGAAAACATAATTCATGAAGTTTTCACTTGATACAGTTCAAATTTTTCGGCTTCAACATAACCACCATCTTTCATAATATATCGTTCACAATCCGATTTTCCAACTTGTTGAAAACATTCTCCAGTTGCTGCTGAGTAATTTCATGAATTGCATTTATCATCGTCGTCCCAAGTTCATCCAAAGCAATGTGGTTTGGATGAGCAACAACATTGTTACATAGCCCCATAAATCTAGTTCAATGGGGACAGGTCAGGTGAACGAGGTGGCATCGCTATTGGTACACGTCTACCAATCCACTTGTCTGGGAAGACATCGTTCAAGAATTGTTGCACATTGGAAGCGTAGTGGCAGGGAGCCTAGTCTTGCTGGTACAAGATGATACGTGAAAGATCGTCGTAGTTCAGGAACCAAATGCGGTAAATGTGGTGGTTGACTTCACCACTGATGTAGGAGGTGCCTCCACCTTGTCAGAAATGTCAACTCTCGTTGAGCTGAGCAAGGTGTTCAGCACGAGTGCCAACCAAAAGGAAAGAGCAGTACGCCATTAAGCTGTGGGTGATGGTTTGAAGACAGATAAAAGTTCAGGTGTGCCAAGGACAAACTTTGCATTATAGGATACCAAGTGTCATTGGAGGCCAACTTCGATACGTGGTTTGCCCAAGAAAGATAGTGGCCGACAGTAAGACCCAGTAGTTTGAGTGGCTGAATGAACTTCCTCAAGAGGATTTTAAAGAAAGTAGATTGGGGGGGGGGGCATTTTTATATCAACTGCGATGATGCCAGACGGTCTGTTCGGAGAGTTAGAGTGTGAGATTTGTCTGGATTGAAAAACTTTCTAAGTGTTTTACCATCTTGTGATTTTATCAAGGCCTGCAGAGACAGAAGGGGCTGCTGCCTGCCAATCTGAAGGATGAGATGTGTCTTTGCAGAGGGTTTTCCAGAGTCAGAAAGATTGTTGATTCATTAATTTCATATGGAGCCTATGGCTGCTGGTTGCATCATTGCTGAGAGGTCAGATGTGCCACTGATGCAATGCCCCCTGTGATTTGCAGCAGGAATTTGGAATTTTGCCAGGGTTCTGGCGATAGCTCGCCTACTCTTCGCAAAGGACACTGGGCTGTTTAACATCCACCAACTTATGGCAGACAGGACGCCAAGTTTCACGTCTATCCAAGGATGGCACCTATTATTGATGCCTTGCCATGCTTGCAAAACACCAGGATGACAGTTTATAGTTGGGTCTGGATTTAACCCAAGGTCGACAGCTGACAGCAGGTATATGCGTATATCTCTAAGCAACCCTTCTTTCCCCTCGATCATTAATAAAGACGAGGAACAGAGCTCGGCCAATGACACTGCCTTGGGGAATCACAGCTTTGACTAGGAGAGGGAAAGAGATGATCCCATTAAGAGCCATACATTGATTACTAGTGTAGAGGGATTCAGTAAATCACAAGGAGGTGACTGGATGTCATCAGCAGAGAGTTTGGAGATCAAGGCTGGGTGCCAGAATGTAACAAATTATTGAGATATGTCTGAGATTGAGGGCCTCCATCTCGTGTTGTTTGGCTTAACTGAGAGCTGACTTAAAATAATGATAATAATAATGCATTGTTGGGAGAGCAGAAGCAGCATGTCGAGGTAGATTGACCGGGTCTGAATCCGAACTGATTCCCTAAGATCAGGCTAGTGGAGAAAAGGAATGATTTTATAACGACTGCGGTGTGATGACTCCATGACCTTGCTGATGAGTAGATGTAAGTTGATAGGTGTGTAGTTGAGGGGATCCACTTTTTCACCTTTGTTTGTTCATCAACTTATGCTGTCATTTCTTGGAAGCGCAGCTGTGCTGCGAATGCTGCGCCACTCCATTACTCCATCAAGCAACAACACTTCGGATAAATAAATTAAAAAAAACATTTATTTCACAAAAACAAAATTAGGACTTTCTTCAGCAATGTGAATAGACTTTGGGGATCCGATTCCACATCAGGTGTATTTTCTTGCAATAAACAAGGGACTTACATAGATATGCCCATAATTTTTTTTCGCAATGATTCCGGCCCAGCAGACCAGTTGTTGGTCTAACTCGAACCTGAAGGTCTAAACCAGCATAAAAAAAGGAAAACACAAACAAAGAGTGTAGGAGGTCATGTAAACCCCCAACCCATTTCATCGGGATCTCTCGGGTTCGAACCCCGTCCGAGTCTTTCCAGACTTTAAAAGTGGTCCGTGCTGCTTCCTTGCCTGACACTCAGCATTTAAAAATGACAACACAGACAAACAACCATAGGTTGGTAGCCAGAGCACAGGCTTTGACCTTTGACCTTTGTATAATGACTTTTGTAAAGAAACTCATGTCAATTGAAACCACTCAGTGGAGAACATACCTCCACCATGTTGAACAGTTTACGTTTTGGATCGATTAATAGGTCGGATCTGGATTGGGACCTGAACCAAAATCAAATCTGCTTGTTCTTGTCATCCAACCAACTCGTACACCAAGTTTAGTCCGAATCGGACAATAACTTGAGATATTTACTGCCCATAACTTGTGTTCCGTTACCAATCAGCTTGAAGAGCGCTCGTCAAGTCGCTTAAGCACTCCATTCGAAACGGTTGATAAGGAACATAACCTTGGGGGATTGAACCCATCCATAATTATGTGGGGGAATGAATCAATCCATAGGGATGCGTTATTCACGAGTATTTGTCGTTCTCTTTTTGTTGAAACTTCCAAGTAGCAATCTTGTTTCGCGCTTCCTCGGTGAATGCCGTTGAAGTTATTAGACGGTGTATAGCCGAGGTACTGGTTAATAAGCATTCCTTTCTCACGTCTGTGATGGTGCAGTTTTTTTTTTCAGTTCTAAATTATATAATAGTTAATTACAGAGATCTTATGACGCATGGTTGAAGGAAATACCAAAAATAAAATTGAGCTGCAGTTACGGAAGTGACGCAGCGCGGCCTGGTTTGCGCGGAAGTGACGCAGCGCGGCCTGGTTTGCGCGGAAGTGACGCAGCGCGGCCTGGTTTGCGCGGAAGTGACGCAGCGCGGCCTCTTTTGAGCGGACGCGACGATCCTTCGTGTTGATATACTTGTTTTCAAGTCCTAGACGGTATAACAAACGGGTGGTGCTCCTTGGCGGAGCATGTCAGAAACCGAGAGTGTGGAGAAAGAGCGAGATACCTCGCTCACCGCCTTTTCGACAGCGATAACTAACTCGGTGATATCGACGTCGGCAGCAGAGAAAGAAAAACGAGAAAAGGGGGTGGATGAGGTGGAGGAAGAAAGCGAGGATGAGAGCGACATTCTGGAGGAGAGCCCGTGCGGACGCTGGCAGAAGCGAAGAGAGGAGGTAAGAGAGGACGAGAGAAGAACTTTAACGTCACCAGTGGTGGCGATCAGGGGTTCAAGCACTGGACCCAATGGCTGTTGACATGGCGACCGTGTATTAATCAGTCGAGATTTTGGCTTTCTCGGGTTTTTCCGTGTATTTGTGTTTGTGTTGTTTTGTATTGTGAAATGAAATGCCCACCCACAATGGTCTTGCATCTTGGGACGTCTCATGGATGCTTTCCTGAAATGCCCACCCACAATGGTCTTGCATCTTGGGACGTCTCATGGATGATTTCCTGAAATGCCCACCCACAATTGTCTTGCATCTTGGGACGTCTCATGGATGATTTCCTGAAATGCCCACCCACAATGGTCTTGCATCTTGGGACGTCTCATGGATGATTTCCTGAAATGCCCACCCACAATGGTCTTGCATCTTGGGACGTCTCATGGATGCTTTCCTGAAATGCCCACCCACAATGGTCTTGCATCTTGGGACGTCTCATGGATGATTTCCTGAAATGCCCACCCACAATGGTCTTGCATCTTGGGACGTCTCATGGATGCTTTCCTGAAATGCCCACCCACAATGGTCTTGCATCTTGGGACGTCTCATGGATGCTTTCCTGAAATGCCCACCCACAATGGTCTTGCATCTTGGGACGTCTCATGGAAGCTTTCCTGAAATGCCCACCCACAATGGTCTTGCATCTTGGGACGTCTCATGGATGATTACCTGAAATGCCCACCCACAATGGTCTTGCATCTTGGGACGTCTCATGGATACTTTCTTGAAATGCCCACCCACAATGGTCTTGCATCTTGGGATGTCTCATGGATGATTTCCTGAAATGCCCACCCACAATGGTCTTGCATCTTGGGACGTCTCATGGATGCTTTCTTGAAATGCCCACCCACAATGGTCTTGCATCTTGGGACGTCTCATGGATGCTTTCCTGAAATGCCCACCCACAATGGTCTTGCATCTTGGGACGTCTCATGGATGATTTCCTGAAATGCCCACCCACAATGGTCTTGCATCTTGGGATGTCTCATGGATGATTACCTGAAATGCCCACCCACAATGGTCTTGCATCTTGGGACGTCTCATGGATGATTTCCTGAAATGCCCACCCACAATGGTCTTGCATCTTGGGATGTCTCATGGATGATTTCCTGAAATGCCCACCCACAATGGTCTTGCATCTTGGGATGTCTCATGGATGATTTCCTGAAATGCCCACCCACAATGGTCTTGCATCTTGGGATGTCTCATGGATGATTTCCTGAAATGCCCACCCACAATGGTCTTGCATCTTGGGATGTCTCATGGATGATTTCCTGAAATGTCCACCCACAATGGTCTTGCATCTTGGGATGCCTCATGGATGATTACCTGAAATGCCCACCCACAATGGTCTTGCATCTTGGGATGTCTCGTGGATGATTTCTTGAAATGCCCACCCACAATGGTCTTGCATCTTGGGACGTCTCATGGATGATTTCCTGAAATGCCCACCCACAATGGTCTTGCATCTTGGGATGTCTCATGGATACTTTCTTGAAATGCCCACCCACAATGGTCTTGCATCTTGGGATGTCTCATGGATGATTTCCTGAAATGCCCACCCACAATGGTCTTGCATCTTGGGACGTCTCATGGATGCTTTCTTGAAATGCCCACCCACAATGGTCTTGCATCTTGGGACGTCTCATGGATGCTTTCCTGAAATGCCCACCCACAATGGTCTTGCATCTTGGGACATCTCATGGATGATTTCCTGAAATGCTACCCACAATGGTCTTGCATCTTGGGATGTCTCATGGATGATTACCTGAAATGCCCACCCACAATGGTCTTGCATCTTGGGATGTCTCATGGATGATTTCTTGAAATGCCCACCCACAATGGTCTTGCACCTTGGGACGTCTCATGGATGATTTCCTGAAATGCCCACCCACAATGGTCTTGCATCTTGGGACGTCTCATGGATGCTTTCTTGAAATGCCCACCCACAATGGTCTTGCATCTTGGGACGTCTCATGGATGCTTTCTTGAAATGCCCACCCACAATGGTCTTGCATCTTGGGACGTCTCATGGATGCTTTCCTGAAATGCCCACCCACAATGGTCTTGCATCTTGGGACGTCTCATGGATGATTTCCTGAAATGCCCACCCACAATGGTCTTGCATCTTGGGATGTCTCATGGATGATTTCTTGAAATGCCCACCCACAATGGTCTTGCATCTTGGGATGTCTCATGGATGATTACCTGAAATGCCCACCCACAATGGTCTTGCATCTTGGGACGTCTCATGGATGATTACCTGAAATGCCCACCCACAATGGTCTTGCATCTTGGGACGTCTCATGGATGATTTCCTGAAATGCCCACCCACAATGGTCTTGCATCTTGGGACGTCTCATGGATGCTTTCTTGAAATGCCCACCCACAATGGTCTTGCATCTTGGGATGTCTCATGGATGATTACCTGAAATGCCCACCCACAATGGTCTTGCATCTTGGGACGTCTCATGGATGATTTCCTGAAATGCCCACCCACAATGGTCTTGCATCTTGGGATGTCTCATGGATGATTTCCTGAAATGCCCACCCACAATGGTCTTGCATCTTGGGATGTCTCATGGATGATTTCCTGAAATGCCCACCCACAATGGTCTTGCATCTTGGGATGTCTCATGGATGATTTCCTGAAATGTCCACCCACAATGGTCTTGCATCTTGGGATGCCTCATGGATGATTACCTGAAATGCCCACCCACAATGGTCTTGCATCTTGGGATGTCTCGTGGATGATTTCTTGAAATGCCCACCCACAATGGTCTTGCATCTTGGGACGTCTCATGGATGATTTCCTGAAATGCCCACCCACAATGGTCTTGCATCTTGGGATGTCTCATGGATACTTTCTTGAAATGCCCACCCACAATGGTCTTGCATCTTGGGATGTCTCATGGATGATTTCCTGAAATGCCCACCCACAATGGTCTTGCATCTTGGGACGTCTCATGGATGCTTTCCTGAAATGCCCACCCACAATGGTCTTGCATCTTGGGACGTCTCATGGATGATTTCCTGAAATGCCACCCACAATGGTCTTGCATCTTGGGATGTCTCATGGATGATTACCTGAAATGCCCACCCACAATGGTCTTGCATCTTGGGATGTCTCATGGATGATTTCTTGAAATGCCCACCCAAAATGGTCTTGCACCTTGGGACGTCTCATGGATGATTTCCTGAAATGCCCACCCACAATGGTCTTGCATCTTGGGACGTCTCATGGATGCTTTCTTGAAATGCCCACCCACAATGGTCTTGCATCTTGGGACGTCTCATGGATGCTTTCTTGAAATGCCCACCCACAATGGTCTTGCATCTTGGGACGTCTCATGGATGCTTTCTTGAAATGCCCACCCACAATGGTCTTGCATCTTGGGACGTCTCATGGATGCTTTCCTGAAATGCCCACCCACAATGGTCTTGCATCTTGGGACGTCTCATGGATGATTTCCTGAAATGCCCACCCACAATGGTCTTGCATCTTGGGACGTCTCATGGATGCTTTCTTGAAATGCCCACCCACAATGGTCTTGCATCTTGGGATGTCTCATGGATTATTTCTTGAAATGCCCACCCACAATGGTCTTGCATCTTGGGACGTCTCATGGATGATTTCCTGAAATGCCCACCCACAATGGTCTTGCATCTTGGGACGTCTCATGGATGCTTTCTTGAAATGCCCACCCACAATGGTCTTGCATCTTGGGACGTCTCATGGATGCTTTCTTGAAATGCCCACCCACAATGGTCTTGCATCTTGGGACGTCTCATGGATACTTTCTTGAAATGCCCACCCACAATGGTCTTGCATCTTGGGACGTCTCATGGATGATTTCCTGAAATGCCCACCCACAATGGTCTTGCATCTTGGGATGTCTCATGGATGATTTCCTGAAATGCCCACCCACAATGGTCTTGCATCTTGGGACGTCTCATGGATGATTTCCTGAAATGCCTACCCACAATGGTCTTGCATCTTGGGATGTCTCATGGATGATTTCCTGAAATGTCCACCCACAATGGTCTTGCATCTTGGGATGCCTCATGGATGATTTCCTGAAATGCCCACCCACAATGGTCTTGCATCTTGGGATGTCTCATGGATGATTTCCTGAAATGCCCACCCACAATGGTCTTGCATCTTGGGACGTCTCATGGATGCTTTCTTGAAATGCCCACCCACAATGGTCTTGCATCTTGGGATGTCTCATGGATGATTTCCTGAAATGCCCACCCACAGTGGTCTTGCTGTTGGGACGTGTCGTGGATGCTCTCCGAAAATGTTGCCTCATTCACCATACCATTATTATTGGAGACAAACTTGGTATTTTAAATCTTTAAAAAAAATAAATTTTGTGCACATGTTGGAGGATCGTGGAAGAGCACAATGGAAAGGGGAAAATACCAACAGTGGAGTGGGGAGATTAGGACACATGAGGGTGAACAAGTTTAATGAAATGCAGCGAGAAGAGAAAAGGGGGGCGGGGTGGGAGGTGGGGATGAAACAGAAAAGGAACAAAAAAAATAAGTAAGGGAGAGGGACAAAAATGACAATAACCTGGAAAAAAGGAATTCTTGGGAATTGGATTAGTTGGGGTAGAACAGGTCGTGTGTATGGATGGGGGATGACCTGGAGTAGTGGTTAACAGGTGTCCTGAATCCCTGGAGTGAGAAATGGGACTGAACAGATTGGATAAGTTGGTTCCACAGGTGAGAGAAAAGGGACAATTTGTGGAGGTGAGCATTGAGTGGATTTTGCGACTTTAACAAGAAGAGGGTTATTGGCGGTATGTGCGGACCCTGCTGAATCCTGAGAGGGACAGAGCCAAGAGAGGGCAAATGTGCAAGACCAAAAAGGAGGATGTAGAATGCAGAGGCCACCAACCTGTCTGCTATATGAGAGTCGCAGGCCGAGACACTCAGATTTGTCGTGCGAGATGCCATTGATTTTGAGGGCCTTGCTTTGCACGGCATCAAGAAGGACAATTTGTGAGATGGTGGTGGCAGGCCAAAGGAGAGAGCAGTACTCCACCAAGCTGCAAATGAAGTCCTTGTAGGTTGTCAAAAGTTCAGATTGGACAAGGAAAGACCTTGCACAATGAAGGATACGCAGTCGGTTGCTGCCTTTCAAAGCCATCTTCGAAATATGGTCTGCCCAAGAAAGATCATGGCTGATGGAGAGACCTAAATGTTTGAATGACTTAACCTCTTTGGGTGGTTTCTTTAGGAAGTAACGGTAGGATTTGTCAGGCAGTTCCTTAGGAGCGAGGGAGAGTGTGGGATTCAGTCATGGGTTAAAAGACCTATTCCAAGTATTGGACCAGTTCCTGATTCTATCAAGGTCTGCTGAGAGGGAGGTCTGTCTCCCTGGAAGATGGAAAATGATACGGCAGAGGGTGGAGTTATCAGTAGAGATGAGCGGGGTTTCAGCAAAGAAATGATCTTAAATCTGACATTGAGGGCCTTCCTCCGTTGTTGGGAGAGTCGAAGCAGCATGTCCAAGGTAGAGTGACTCGGTTTTAATCTGAAATGATGATCTGAGACTCGACCATTGGGGAAGAGGAAGGATAAATGTCGACTGCAATGATAGATTTCATGACCTTGCTTGTAATTTGAAGCAAGCTAATAAGGGTGTGTGAAGCGTGGAGTGTGGGAGGGGGGGGGGTTGGGGGCATTGGGATGTTTTGAAGAGTGGGTGCTGTAAAGGTTCTTCTGAGCCATGCTTTTACCCTTCTCTTTGTACTTGCAGGTGAACCAGCGTAATGTTCCTGGAATAGACAATGCTTACTTAGCTATGGACACAGAGGAGGGGGTTGAAGTTGTGTGGAATGAAGTTCAGTTCTCAGAACGAAGAAACTTTAAGGCACAAGAGGTAAGAGTTGGTCATAGTTAAGTGAAAAAGGTTTAATTCTTAGTCATTTTGAAGTTGTCGAAGAGGAGATATCGGATATTTGTCTAGTGGTGTGTAGAGTAAGGAATTGTTCGTCGTGAATGGTCACAAAAACAACTGTAACGGTACTCGGGGAAAGCCAGGCTGAACAGTTTACGTTTAGTCTCCCAACGATGGGCTGGATCTGGATTTGGGCCTGAAACAAAGTCTAATTGGCTTGTTCTCGTCACCTACCCAACTCACCCGCCAAATTACGTCCGAATCCGTTTTGTAATGTCGTGCTATATATCGTTTTTGGCCACTTCTATCGATGCTGAAGAATTAAAATTCTTCTATCCGGATTCGGATTTTCACCGACATCGAATCGATTCGTCCTTATCACACACCCAACCTGTCCACCAAGTTTCGACCGAATCCGTCCACAACTTTTTGAGACATCTTGCCCACAGAAAGACAGACAGACAAATGGGGATGAAAGCACAACCTGTGTCCACCTTTGGTGGTGGAGGTAATGATCCCATTTCAGGAACTTTATTGACATAGATTACTTTCATTGAGGAAATGGTCAGGAACAATATATGCTTTTTAAATGAATATTTAAACGATCTGTAGATTGTTTGTTCATATATTGCTCATCGCCTTCCCATCTGTCTTTTCCTTTTATCTCTGTTCTTTTCTTATTGCTGAACTTTTCTTATCTGCCTTTCGAACCCAGGAAAAAATTAAGGCAGTCTTCAACAACCTCATACAGCTTGAGCACCCTAACATTGTCAACTTCCACAAATATTGGGCCGACGGCAAGGAAAACAAAGCACGGGTAAGGTGGTTATCTGTTGGTGTGCTGTTTCAACATCGACATATATATATATATATATATATATATATATATATATATATATATATATATATATATATATATATATATATATATATATATATATATATATATATATATATACATATAATTTTTCTTTTTTTTTTTTGCATCGCCTGTTCTCATAGGGATGTGAGGGGCTATTGTAATTGGTTCGTATTTCAGGATGTTACTGCATGCAGATCTACTTCATTATAGATGGGTTGTTCTCAGATGTACTCTAATCTACAGGTAGTGGACAATAATATGGAAACACCAATGTAAAGTCACTTAATAGGATATTGGGCCACCACGTGCGGCCTGTACGGCCTTAATGCGTCATGGCATAGAGTCCACCAGCATCTGGAATTCTGCAAGAGGAATGCGGCACCATTCTTCCACAAGAAAGTCAGTCAACTCACACCTGTTTAATGGAAGTGGAAAACGCTGGCTCTCGCTTGTCAGTTATTCCAGAATCTATCTATCTATCTATCTATCTATTACTAAAACTCATATTGTATATATGTATGTATGTTCCCGAAATACAGCCAAAACGATACACGATAGCGCAAACATTTTTGGGCCACCTTACTCACCATTCGCCTGCGTTGTGCAGTATCAAGTTTCATTCAAATAGGGCAGCGAAAAAATTATTTAAAAAATCAATTCCTGATTCAGTCAAGTACTCTTCGGGAGTATTTGATCAATGCAATCAACCTCAGCGGTATAGTTCGCTGGAGCTATCTTTATTTATTTTTTTCTTGAAATGATTTTTTTTCATCAACCGCCGTCTCAATGGGAACCCAACGGGTTCACGGGTCATCTCGTATCCCATAAATGCTCAATTGGGTTCAGATCTGGTGACTGAGAAGGCCATGACACATGGATAACATCGGCATCATGCTCATCAAACCATTGGGTGACCACACATGCTCTGTGGATGGGGGCATTGAAGGTGGTTGTCTGTTGCAGTCATACTATCCATAATTATAGGCAACCAGGCCTGTGCAACATTTTTACACATGACCCTAAGCATGCTGGGATGTTATTTGCTTCATTAGCACATGGGCCACACCTGTGTGGAAGCTGTTGCTTGGTGTCCCTCATTTTCCCAGGTGTTTCCATGTTTGGCTGCCCACTACCTGTATATACCCAACGGAAGCTATACATTTTTATGCCTTTTTTTATTTTGCTTGTTTGTGTATTTATCTTACCTGTGATTCTAAGGAGCTAGTCAAAGCTGAACTTGTGCGTGCAAGCATAATGGCAATTTTAATATCTACCCCTGATTCCATCTTGCCATCACGCGCTCTATTTCAGTGTCTGCATTTATCTCCCCCAAACCGACTCAACATTTTCCTCCCCCATGCTTTATCGTGTTTTCCCGCCAACATCCAGGAATATACTTTGTGCAATTTAATTTTTCCCATAACTTTTTCAAATCGTAGAGTGCCATTATCTTTTTGAATATCCACGGAGGTACCCAAAGCTGAGCAAGAAAATGACAAAATCGAACATTGGCATCAATTTTATTTTTTCTTCTCCCTTTCAGTCAACACAATTTCTCTGTTATCTCACGAACATCTTTAAGCCCTTTTTCTTTTGGTCTCTAAAATGCTCTTCCATTGTGGTTTTTTTTCACCATTGGACATCCACCAATATTTTCTCTCGGGTTTCGAAATGGGCAATTGTGAATAGAGGGATTGCATCATCATTTCTGCCGAGTACAGATGCGTGGCTTGATAGCTGGCAGCGTGGCCATATTCTATATTGTGTACCTCTGCACGAGAGGGCTCTTTGGCTGGCTGGATAGCGGGTAATTTGAAATGACAAAAAGTTCAGTATACCGAATTAAAGGACCATAGACCCGCATATTGTTGTCGTCTTCGAAGACCGTCGCTTCACCGGCAGGTAAAATTTGAAAAGGTCCCCGCGTCTGCTGGTTAATTTGGGTGTCTCAGACACACGACCATGGCATATCTGCCTGACAAGATTGGCCGAGTGAGCCCGTCAATCGCTTTGCTTTACAAGCACTCCAGTGCATACCCAACCTGACCATCTGATAGGTTAATTTGCTAATTACCTTCGCAAACTTCGTTTGACAAAGGTATTGTCTTGACCCCTGTGTATTTATTTATTGGTAAATATGTGTGCGAACAACATTGCGCAAAAACTGCTGGACCGATTTGCATGAAATTTTCAGAGATGATGTGCTGTTACTCAAGGACGCCAGGCGAAGCTTTTGGGAGCAATCGGATTAAAGGTCAAGGTCACGCTCACGAAAAGGTCAGAATCGTTTTTTCGTCATAACGCGGTCAATTTTTATCCGAACGAGATAAAACCAACACCAAAATGTTCATTACTCAATTCTACATTCTAGGCTATGCCACATGAAAGTGTGGCGTAATTACCCTAGGTAGAGGTTGGGGGTCAAAGGTCAAGGGGGTCACCAAAATGGTATTAACAATGTTTTGGATCACTTTATACAAAAACTTTACTGCGGATTAGCTGAAATTGTGTGGGAAGGTTTGTTGTCATGAAAAGACAAATCGAGTAGATTTTTGGAGCGATCGGATCAAAGGTCACAAAAAGGTCAAACATTTTTATTTTTGCGATAACACAGTCAATTTTATTCCAATTTACATCAAATTAATGCCAAAATGATCAGTATTCAATGCCCTATCCTCAAATATAACATATAATATGGTGTTGTTGTAATCCGAGTTAGTGGTTGGAGGTCAAAGGTCAAGGGGGTCACCACAAAGCATTTTTCATTGGGCAGCGTCGTGGACAACATTACGCAAAAACCACTTAGCAGATTGTCATGAAATTTTGTGGACTTGTTTGACATCATGAGAGGACAAATCGATTAGATTTTGGGAGCGATCGGATCAAAGGTCAAGGTCAAGGTCACAAAAAGGTCAAAATCGTTTTTTTGCGATTAAAGTGTCAATTTTGTTCCGATTTACATCAAATTAAGTCCAAAATGTTCAGTATTCAAATCCCGATCCACTGATATAGCGTATGGTATAGTGTTTGCAACCCTAGTTAGTCTGTGGAAGTCAAGGGGGTCACCAAAATGGAGTTTTTGATTGGGAAGCGTTGTGGACAACATTACACAAAAACCACTTCGCAGATTGTCACGAAATTTTGTGGATGTGTTTGGCATCACGAGAGGACAAATCGATTAGATTTTGGGAGCGATTGGATCAAAGGTTAAGGTCGAGGTCACAAAAAGGTCAAAATCGGTTTTCGCGATTAAATTGTCAATGTTGTTTTGATTTACAGCAAATTAACTCCAAAATGTTCAAAATTAAATTCCCCATCCTCTAATATGACACATGGTATAGTACTTTTGTCACCCAAGGCAGCGGTTGGGGGTCAAAGGTCAAGGGGGTCATACAAATTCACATTTATATCGGAAAGCGTTGTGGACAACTTAACGCAAAAAAAGCAAAACGCAGAGAGGCTTTAATTGTTTTGGATTTGTTTGGCATCATGAAAGGACAAACCATTAGATTTTGGGAGCGATCGGATCAAAGGTCAAGGTCACAAAAAGGTCAACATCGTTTTTTCATGATGAAAACGGTTAATATGTTTCCGATTTACATCAAATTAACTCCAAATTGTTCAGTGTTCAATTTCCCATCTTCTGAAATGACACAAGGTATAGTACTATTGTCACCCTAGGTAGCGGTTGTGGGTCAAAGGTCATGGGGGTCACGAAATGCATATTTGTATTGAGATGCGTTGTGGACAACTTGATACAAAGGTAATAATAATAGGCGGATCGGCTGATATTTTTGTGACATGTTTGATATCATAAGAGGACAAATCGATTAGATTTTGGAAGCGATTGGATCAAAAGTCAAGGTCACAACAAGGTCAAACTCATTTTTTCATCATAACAGTTTCAAATTTGTTCCCATTTACATCAAATCAACGCTAAATGTTCTGTATTCAATTCACCACCCTCTAATATGACACATGTACAATGCTGTCACCCAAGGGAGCGGTTGGGGTGGGGGGGGGAGGTTGCTGTAACACTGTCACTTCTGCTGTAGTTTACATCGACTTAACGCCTAAATATTCGGTATTAAATTTTAAATCCCCGGAAGTGGCAAAGGGACTTTAAATTTGCGAAATTCCCGAGCAGATTTAGTGGAATTTTAGTTCCTCATTTCACTCTCATGCCATGTTCAAACTAGTGGCTGCGGCGAAGGTATGCGCTCTACGAGTGCCCGTTCTAGTTTACTATGTGCTTATGGAGCCCGCTCCCAATGACCACGCACAAGTTCTCATTAACAACTAGAACGGCACTCTGTAGCACATACCTCCGCCATGTTGAATAGTTTATGTTTTGTTTCTCACAGATGGGCCAGATCTGGAACTTCCCCAAAATCGAGTCGGTTCATCCTTGTCACATACCCAACCTGTCCACCAAATTTTGTCTGAATCCACCCATAACCTTTTGAGATATCCTGCTCACAATCAAACGGACAGACAGAGGTGAAAACACGACCTCTGTCCACCACAGGTGGCAGAGGTAAGAAAGGTTTTATAGCAAGAAAATTGGGTGAAGCATAAGAAGAGCATGGCCACGAAGCGGCAATCACTGACTGCAACAAATGATTATAAAATAAATAACTCAGGATGCCCTCGACCTTGACAACTGAAACAAATCCTTATCACTTGCACTCGGTGCACACGGGACAGAGAGAATAGACCAGAAATATAAAAATGGGAAACCTGTTCCACGAGCAATACTTGCGCGTGCAGCATGGTATATCCCTTGGTTATGCAGCGGATTGGTCTGGGGCTTCCATTCAGTGCCTTGCACGCTGATCTGCCCAATTTGTAAGCACTGAAACAGCGGGCTGGGGAGGCACCACAGAGTGGTGACAGGTATCGAGCGGCAGCAGCAACAGCAACCAACCACCAACAATCGGGACCCAGAAGCGTCCATCAGCCGATGCGGCCTGTCTTGCGATGATCAATTGCCTGCACTGATTAGTGGGGCAAGCTGCGTACATTCTATACCTGGGTGATTTGTTGGCCTTGAGCGTGCCAGGTGTGTGTGTGTGTGTGTGTGTGTGTGTGTGTGTGTGTGTGTGTGTGTGTGTGTGTGTGTGTGTGTGTGTGTGTGTGTGTGTGTGTGTGTGTGTGTGTGTGTGTGTGTGTGTGTGTGTGTGTGTGTGTGTGTGTGTCGGTGGGCCCGTCTGTAAGTAGGAATTGTTTAAGTGCTCTTTGCTGTACATACTTGCATCTCCATAGTCGGATAACTCTGCTTCTTGCGTGCTCCCCCTTTCCCCCATCTATATATTAATACTGAAGGACCAATTTTGTGCTCCTCCTAGCGGTCGCGTCACGTTTTTCTCGGTACTGTGACCTGGACTGAAAGAAACTTCGTACCTGTAAGAGTGCATCGCACATAGGGGCAATAGTCAAACTTTCAACTCTGAAGCAGAATAAACACTTTTCGTTGAGACGGGGGCGAGGAGTGAAGAGGCGGGGGGGGCGAAGAGTGAAGAGGCGGGGAGCAAGGTAAGCAAATTTTTGGGCGGGGGTAAGCAAATTGAAAGCTGGAGATGGGGGAAATGGGGCGGGGGATGAGTGGGCGGGGGTTGGGGTGAATTAGGGGGGGTTGAGTGTGAGGGGGTGGACAGGGGGCCGAGGGCAAGTGGGGCGGGGAATCAAGAGACCAGTGTGTGTCTGTGTGCGGGGAGTGAAGAGGAGGGGGCGGGGCCGGGGTAATTAAACTTTTGGGCGGGGGTAAGCAAATTGAAGGCGGGGGGGAATGGGGCAGGGGTGGGGGATGAGTCGGCGGGGGCAAGCACACCCTGTCCAGTACATGTCTCTCGAGTGTAGGTGAGCTGGTGAGGGTGGTTGAATGAACGGAATCCGTCTGTGACGGGGTTTCGGCTAGTTATAAATAAATACATTGTTAAATATATCAGTTCGTTGCTGTGTTTCTTCCATTGGCTTAGCATGGCGCGTGTTGGTGAATTACAAAGGTTGTTGCCACTGTAAATTTACTATTGGACCGACGGGACTTCGGCAACCATCCGCTGGGATTGCGCACTGGTCGGGCACACTAACGGCTCGACTCGTACGAGTGCCGTCGAGGGTGTGAATACTCGGTAACTCGCCACGTGGATCTCTAGGTATTTTGAAGATTGGCAAATAACCCTGTACCACGTGGTGGAATTATTGACTATTCATGGTCCGGTAAGGGACCCATACCCTCGGAGTTTTCTGAAAGGTACGATCTAGATTCCGGGACTTCGGTAGAGTCGACCCTACTGCTCCACCTCGCGGTCGTGCTCGCAGCCGATACTCGGCTCCGCAACAACGTCTTGTGTCCTCACTCTGACCCTATGATCACACTCGTGTGCCATGCTAATTGGCTGTAAATGCAAGGAGAAAGCCAATATAAAGATGGATTACAACGGGAGAAGGTTCAACAGCTTAGGGAGGGGGAAAGGTTGAGTGTGTAATACAGACACTTGGGTGGGAAGGCAAGATCTTTATAAACACTAAGTTCGATACATTTAATGAATTACAGGAATTCCATCATGGTTATTCTGACATGCATTATGAAATAACTATTCTAATCTCTGCCCTATTTTACCCCTTGTACCAGACCCATAACAATATTGCAAGGGTAAAGTATGTTATTTTATTATAATCCTAATATTTTGGATTCTGAAAGTCCTGTTTTCTGCGCAGGTAATATTGTTACGTTTGTAGGGGGGAGAGGGTGTTAGGTATTACTTGAACAGATAGAAATGTACAGAGTTGTGTGGTTCGTGTATGAGTAATTAGCCAACCTTGATGTAATTAAGTAGGGAAAAGTTAGCTTAAGGATTGTCTTGCTTAAATATGCACCATCCAGAGGATTGTGCATGGTAAGAATTAAAATGGCGTTAAGGTGAGGGAACTCGTACGTACAAACTCTTGTAATGTCCCCGGGTGAGGTGCTGAGGTGGGGCCTTGACAACATCCAGGAAAGAGAGAGAAAGAGGGCTATGAAAGTGGTCACGTTGTCCAGAGAGTGAGGGGAGGTGTTTTGACTCCTCCTGAGGGGTGGAGTTTTGTCGTCCCCAGCAGGGAGGAACTTTTTGGGATCATGTTCTCGCAAGAGATAGGGAGAGTTGGGATTGTTCCAAGAAAAAGGGATGTTGAGAATCCTCTTCGTGGGAATGGGTTTTGGCTGCCGCCTCCTGTTCGAGCCTGGTCCGTGTGCCCCGCTTCGTTGTTCCTGCCTTCACCCTGTTCGCCCACTCCGTCGTGTGATTCGTCGCCTGCCTAATCGCCTGTTCCTCTGTCCTGCCCGTGGACCTGCTCCACCCGGGTTTCTCATTACCCTTACCATCTGTGCTTGAGTCTGGCGTGTGACGCTATAGGTTTTGTAGTCTCTGGTATATAATTATTTAGTTATTGATTACATGTTTCTTCCCTCCTTCCCTTCCTTATCCCATCGTCATCCCTTACGTCGGGTTTGGGTTAATCTGCCGCTGGTTATTCATTTGTTCGGGAATAAACCCTGTTAAGCGTTGAGAGCCTCGTTTGTTTCTTGTGATTCCCGCACGTGTGAGCCACCTCCATTTTGGTTTAACACAGTGAAATATCGTTAAAGTTCATTGCGGGATTAACACCTCCCGCCACAACTCAGTCAATATTAATTAACCCGTTGACGCTACATTTTATTATAATCCTAATCTTTTGGATTCTGAAAGTCTTTTTTTTTCTGTGCAGGTAATATTCATAACCGAGTACATGTCCTCAGGGAGCCTCAAGCAATTCCTTAAGAAAACAAAGAAAAATCACAAAACTATGAATGAGAAGGTAAGTTTGTTTTGCTTTTGACCTCATCAACATGTCACTGTGCTGATCTCTAATGTGATAAATCAACAGTCAGGCTTTGTACTGGAAACACAAAATCACTTACTCCGCACATTTTTTGCTTTTGCCCTTCCACCTCCTCCCCCACTCTCCTTGGGCTTGCCTATCATCAGCACTAACTCCCCCCCCACCCCCTGCCCCTTTCTCTCACTACTCCCTCTACTTTATCTTCTGGTGCATCTTTGTCTGATTGCATTAAGTTTTTGTTGTACATTGACTGCCTGCTACTTCAACTTTTCTGATGTCATCACCCCCTCTTCCACCTGGCTCCATCCTCAGGCATGGAAACGGTGGTGTACCCAAATTATTTCAGCCCTTAGGTATGTTTTTATGTCATCAATCTTTTTCTTGATTTCCGTTTTTTTTATTCCAGCCTTTCATTACATTTTACATTTTCTGTTTTCTCTAGCTGCCCCCCTTTTTAGGGTACCCAGTCAAATGGACTGGGTAACCTATTGTTTTTCTCCTGTTTATTTATTCTTTATTCTTTTTCCGCCGGCAATTTTCGGGTTCTTTCGCTTTAAAAATCATTTTCTCTGGAACGGTAAGTCCGATCGACACACAATTTTCACCATAGTTTGTATCTTTTTTGATAGCAAACTTAATTGATAATTGTGACGTCATAGGTCATGTGGTACAGGCGCCATCTTGAAAAATCCGATAAACTTTGGACCTCTGTATTTCTGAAACCGTGCAATGGAATTTTTTTCGCTTCATACATTTTAATGAGCTCCCCATGGGGAACACGGGTGATTTTTTTTTCATGACGTCATCAGTGAAGCTGTATCCTGGTGAAAATTCGTCAAGTAGAACACTGCATAGGAAAAATGTGAAATTTCTTGAGCGTCATCTACACAACAAATAACCGTAGAAAAAAAATTTATTATGATGTCATAGGTGACTTCATTCAGCAGACATCTTGTTTTGAAAAAAATAATTAAAAACATCTTCTCCAGAATGGTTGAACAGGTTGAGGCGAAACTTAACACCCACATTCCCCATGACATCCTTTTACAAGTTTGTTTATTTCTTATTGATAGGTCACATGGTTTGGTGGCCATCTTGAATTTACCTGAAAACCTTCAAACATCTTTTTCTCCAGAATGGCCGGTCAGATCAAGGGGAAACTTCACATATGTATTGCACACATGTAGTGAATATGTTTGTTAATTTTCTTATTGATAGGTCACATGGTTTGGCAGCCATGTTGGATTCAAGAAAAATATTAAATAATGTTTTCTCTGGAACTGCTTAATCTATCGAAGCGAAAATTTGCAACTATTATCTTCCATCATGTTTGCATATATGGTAAAAAAATTATGATGTCACGAGTCACATGTGGTTTGGCAGCCATCTTGAATAGAAAAACGCACCTTATCCGATTGACACGGAACTTAACAATCCTGTTCCACGACACGATTGAAAGCAGAATCTAAATTTATTATGTCAGAGGTTACATGGTTCATTTGCCATCTTGGATTGAAAATTAATACATTTAAAAAATCTTCTTCTCCAGGACAGCTGGACAGATTGATGCAAAAATTCACACACACCTTCCCCAAGACATCCTTTCACAAGTTTGTTAATTTCTAATTGAGAGGTCACATGGTTTGTTTGCCATATTGAATTTACTGTAAAACCTTCAAACATCTTTTTCTCCAGAACGGCTGGTCAGATCAAGGGGAACCTTCACATACCTATTGCACACAACGAGAGAATATAAGTTTGTTAATTTCTAATTGATAGATCACATGGTTTGGAGCCATGTTGGATTCAAGAATTATGTTTGTTAATAATTCATTATTCATAATAACATTAAATAATGTTAACATTAAATAATAACATTAAATAATAACATAATAACATTAAATAATAACATTAAATAATAACAAAAATAATTCATAATAACATTAAATAATGTTTTCTCTGGAACCACATAACCTATCGAAGCGAAACTTGGCAACTATAATCTTCCCCACGCCTGCATATATGATAAGAATTATGACGTCACACGTCACATTGTTTGGCGGCCATCTTGGATAGAAAAACGCACCTTATCCGATTAACACGCGACTTCACACACGTGTTCCATTACACGATTGGAGGCAGAATCTAAATTTGTCAGAGGTCACATGGTTCGTCAGCCATCTTGGATTGAAAATTAATAAATTTTAGAAATCTTGTCCAGAACGGCTGGACAGATTGAGGCAAAAATTCACACACACTTTCCCCAAGATATCCTTTCACAAGTTTGTTAATTTCTAATTGATAGGTCACATGGTTTGGCAGCCATATTGAATTAACCCTGAAACCTTCACACATCTCCTACAGAACGGCTCAACAGATCAAGGGGAAACTTCACAAAAGTATTGCTTGGGGGTAGTGAATATATGTTTGTTCATGAATAATTGATAGGTCACATGGTTTGGCAGCCATGTTGGATTCAAGAACAAAATTAAATATTGTTTTCTCTGGAACCACTTATCCTATCAATGCGAAACTTTGCGACTATCATTTAAGTCTCATGTTGTATCAAAGGCGGACGTCTGGGTACCCGCTCGTCACTGCCAGCAGTTATAAAATGGCAGTTCTAGTTCATTTATTTATTTATTTTGTTAATCAAATGAAGCAGTTTTGACAATAATCATGAGATCTGATTTGAAGTTTTGAATTAAAACATCTTATAGTCATTGTGGTATAGTGGTAAGGGACATTGGATGGGCATCCCACTTGTTGCATGTTCGAATCAAATTGAAGAAAGCACTACAATTGCATTCTTAGCTTCTGGAACTCCAGATAATCTCGAAAGAATTACTGTCTCATAGTCAAAGCATTGCTAATTACCTTCATGGACGAGGTTGCCTGCCTGCCCTGCCTCGTCAGGCCTACATATGACAATAGTCCATGAACAAGCTGTTTTCCGACGAATGTTGACCTCTGATGAGTGTGCAAGGAATATTGATGTGGGCATTTCATTAATAATTGCCATGAATTTGAATATTGTCTCATGGTATTTGTTGTGTTTTAATAAAAAAGTTTCTTTTTAAAACTAATTACGTCTGGGCCATACAGTTACTGGGCATGTCTATTCCACAGTTATTTGCACTCCTTCGAGCCCCCAATCATTCATGGGAACCTGACGTGCGATACAATTTTTATGCAACACAACGGTCTCATCAAGATTGGTTCTGGTGAGTGTCTGACATGCAGGGACTATGACACAAAATGGCTTTCTTTCTACTTGACCATGGAAGAGGGTTGAGGCTGTTCGTTACTCATCTGAAGACTTCTCTGAAAGTACAGAAAATAATATTTGAATGTTTTGATGACATGTTTTTGGGCAAAACCTCGGGCTCATCCTTTTTATAACCTTCCAGGTGTTTGACCATGTCATGTGATTCCTATTTTCACCTGCAATCTACTTTTGCTGTTCTTGTTGGTTCGTCTCATTTCTGCCTGCTCCCACAACTCCATCGTTAGATGTTGACCTTCCACATTCTGTGTTTTGGGTTTTGTGTTTTTTTTCATGAGATGCAATTGATGAAAGGAAAACATCTCTTTGATACCAAGTTTTCTTTAAAATCTGTGGTTTTTTTTTTTTTGTTGTTGTTCTTGCATGCCATCTTTACATAAAGATCACTTGCTCACTTTTCGCATGACTCTCTCCCCGTCTCTCTCCCAAAGTACTTTCCCTCTGACATGAGACATTTGCCGTTGTGCGACAGTGGCTCCTGATGCCATTCATAACCATGTGAAGACTTATCGAGAGGAACAGAAAAATTTGCACTTTTTTGCTCCAGAGTATGCAAGTAAGCTGATCCATCACTTCAAGGCAGTACATTTCCTCACCGATTGTTATGCAGATCGGCATTGTGCATCATCTTGATATGACAATATCTTGAGTGAAGTCATTCACATTGGAACTGCCTCATGCTCATTACCACACTGCATATTTGATCTTTAGCAAGGATGGGGTTTGCTTTGGAAAAGTTTCCATTTCGATACTGCTACATGTTGGAAACAAAAAACAAAAAAACCTTTTATATTCTGAATATTGTGTTCTGTTCTCAATATTTGCTTCTTGGTGTTTGGATGGGGATGGAGGCCCCGTTTTACAGTTATTAGACCAGAACCGACTATGGTATTCTTGTTGCAGCCGCAGCAGACTTCGATACCGTGCTAGAATGACATCATTTGGCTTGTATGCATTGTTCCCTTCGTAATGCATCCAAATTCTCCCCCCCCCCCTTGCTAATTGTTACATGACATTGAGCTCATTACTTGGGTGACTTTTCAACAATTATTCCATGTCCTTTACTTGATGTACCCACAACATGATTCCTTAATTATGATGATGACAACATTGCTTTCCTTTTTTACCAATCTCCATTACCTTGCAATTATCTACATTGCAGTCCATCTGATACTTTCTATCCCATCCATCTCTTGGATCTCCTTTTCATTGCATCATGTTCTGTTGTTCTCAGCTTTTTACTTTCACCCCCTCCTTCACCCACCCTCAACCCTGATGGAAATTTTCAATTGCATAATTTTTGAAAGAAAAAAATTAATATAAAGTTGCCAGTTCTCGCAAACGTTCGATCCACTGCCCCAAATTCCTCACCATTAGATCTAATATCTGCTCTCCCTTCCGCCGATGAGAGTTGGTACGAAAGTATTGTCTCTTGTTTTATTTCTCACAAAATATAATGACAATTACAATGGAAATTACAGGGAATATGCAAACATATGAATTTATTTTTCCACATAGTCTCCGTCAACTGCAATGCACTTTCATGAGCACATTAGTCCGACGTCTTGTTTTCCAGTCTCACAGTGGTTCCAGGCCGACTACTTCTAGACTTGTCGTCTATCGGTTTCCCCGCTCTTAACGCCTTGCCCAACGTCTAACGATGCTCACGTCAATGGTAGTCGCAGTACGCATTCTTTGAACGCTTATGAATATCCACTGGAGGAACCTCTTCCACAGTAAGAAATGCAATAACTGTTCTCTGCTTCATACACATATCGAGCAGGGCAGCCATTTTGAAAGTGTGGTGTGATGTCACATGACCGATCTCAGTGCCACTCAACTTAAAATGGGAAAGATGCGTTGCGTAGGACTCTTTTAGTTAGTTCCTCCATCTTCAATCTTTGCACCACTTCCATTTCTTTGCTCTGCTTTGTCTCTCACACGAAACACGCAAGCAAGTAAACCGACAGGAATCGAGCGGGTAGAACAGCAGGCGCTGCTTGTACATCTGCATGCCAATTTTTCATTCAAAACTGCATGCCAATTTTCAACTACCATCTCACCTCAGACCTTCATACTGTTCACCACGACACTACCACGCTCACCACAACCATTTGACACGTCTCCCAAGGATACCCGCAACAACTTGCATTCACATCTTCATTACCAATGCCACCGCTAGGGACAAACCTCACTTTCACTGCCAGAACGTTAGCGTTACAAGCAACTTCTACCTCTTCGCCACAACACCACGTTACAATCCCTTCATTACCAAACATCACAACCGACTCACAGCTCTCTGCAACCGCCACAACTGCCATCTCTTCATAAAACACTCACCACAGCCTCGAAGGACGTTCAGGGATCGAGAGTCGGACTGTTTTGTGGCATAACTCGAAGCGCAAGTGTGCGCTGGAGTTCGTTCAAAGACATATGCGTTGTGCTGGGATTTCCCTAAAATACCACATTTGAATGGAGGCCAGCGTACGTTCGGGGTCAGAGAGCGCTTTCAAAAGCCCTACCCCATGTTAATCTTGGAGCTCTGATGTGTGAGCAGGTCAGCAAGTGACTGAAGGCATTTATTGGTTTTGGGGTCCAGCGGGGCATAGCCAAGGTATGGGACGACCGCTGTGGACTAATAGGGAGGCTATAAATCGTCAACAGGCCAGTTTGATCCGATTCTTGGCTCCTCCCCTGCCTGGGGTTCATAAAAGGAGCGAACTCAGCTCAGTTTCAGTCAGAATCACCAGGAGAGGGATACTGCCAGACGCCAGAACTCGCCAGAAGCAAGACTTGCCGGGGGACTTCGAGATACTCGCCAGACAAGAAACTGCAGCAGACCAGACCTCACCAGGGGAGCAGGCAGTGGCAGACGGCACAAAGAGGGCAAGCGTTGGCGCTGAGTGAGTGGCACCGCGAGTCAGCGTGGTCAAGCACGGAATCACGAGTGACTACTATGAGCCGGAGCTCCTCTCATTCTATGGACGCTCAGTTCGGCTGCATCCAGCAGCAACATTTACACATACAGATTCTTACACTACTCCGATAGGGTCTTTCTCTTTCGCATCTTTCTCTACCATCTATGTCTCATCTACTTTGGACGCACAAGAGCAATCGGCACAAGGCAAGCCTGACCAACCGTTCTTTTCAGGGTGAACCCAAGAGCGAACCGTACTCACTCGCATCTCACATCTTCCTATTACACCACGCTGCACCCCACGTTGCATTACACTCACACCTCTTACTCGCACACTGTAGACACCTTCAGTATTTCTCCCTCCTTCCCCTTTCCTTGGTGTTTTGGGTGTGCAGGCCTGCCGACTTCGCCAGGTATCGAGGAGTCGCTAATCCTCAACTGCCTCTCATCTCTCTGGGCTATCTCAAAGTGTGTGTGTGTGTGTGTGTGTGTGTGTGTGTGTGTGTGTGTGTGTGTGTGTGTGTGTGTGTGTGTGTGTGTGTGTGTGTGTGTGTGTGTGTGTGTGTGTGTGTGTGTGTGTGTGTGTGTGTGTGTGTGTGTGTGTGTGTGTGTGTGCGTGATGGTGCCTGTTGAAGCACAAGTTGTGATTGTTTGAGTATATTCAGGGTAATTCTGCGCTCTCTTCTTCTCTTGTGAATATTGCATGTCTTTTGCCGCACCTCACAAATTCCTTGCTTTCCCTGCTGTACATTTGCAATAAATCCCATCCTATGCCACATACTTTTCCTCGCTCTTGTTTAAATAAATGTGCCTGTTAGAAATGTACCCAGCTCGTTTTTGTCTTTTCCTCCATTGGTCTAGCATGATGATCCGCAGCTTAGCTTAGCCGGGACGTTATTCCCCAAAATCTGCTTAATAGCTGGTGCATACTTGGCAGGTCCACTCGGCTGCATCTGATACGGCAAGTAACTTAAGTAACACAAGTACGTATCAAGGGTGCGATTTCCCCGATAAGGCGATCACGTGTTCCTAGGTAAACGGTTGTCAGATGGGGGACCCTGGATAACGTGGTCATGTTCTTGGCGTTTTGTGGTCGATTAGTGACACAAAGTTATTCGTGTGCGACGGCCTGTGATTCCCGGTGAGTCCGGAGAGGAACCAGGGACAGCCCCTCCCTTGTGGTTCCTCCGCGACCCTAGGGCTGCGACAATATTTTGTCCATCTGACAGTTTTACTGCCTTTTTATTTTTATGTGGTCTCGGGCACAATATACTGCACAATCAAATAATGAACATTCATTCAAACGCACATGCAAGCACTGAAACGGAAAAACTAAAACACAAATCATGCACAGACATTGGACAACGCCAGATTTGACTTTGAACAAACACAGTGGTGACGTTTGTGCAAATGATGTAACTTCCTGCTTTTCTCTCTGCAGTCATACATTTCTGCACCCCCTCACCATTGCCCACCTCAACCCCCATGGGATGCCAGCCAATGCGGTTTATTCGTGCTCTCTCCTCTAAATGCTAAGTGGCAAGCAAGGATGCAACACATACCATTTTTTGTCCCCTGCACCTCTGAAGGGGTCGGAGACGGGAAACACAAAAAATGAGCTCTGTCCGACCGACCGATCATCTGTCCATGCACTTTTGTATACGTGATATTTCAAAAACTGTTGACCATTTGTCTTTCATCTTGCAGATATCGACTGTGCCTATATACAGTCTACACCTCCTTTCAAAATTTTCACCTTTTGTTGCTTTATAGCCTGGAATTAAATTGCATTAAATCAGACTTTTTCCACCTTTATTTTCACATCGTAACTCACAACTATCAAGTGAAAAATTCTACAAATTTCAGAAAATTAATTTAAAATACAAAACTAGAATATCTTGATTAGATTAGTGTCCACACCCCCTGAACTCTAATACTTGGTGGAAGCACCTTTGACAGCAATTACAGCTTTGAGTCTGTTGGGATATGTCTCGACCAACTTTGTTCATCTTGATTGGGTAATATTTGCCCATTCTTCTGTACAAAACTGTTCAAGCTCAGTCAAGTTGCATGGGGAGTGTTAATGGAGAGCATTCTTCAAGTCATGCCACAGATTTTCAATTGGATTTAGATCGGTGCTCTGACTGGGCCACTCAAGGACATTTATCTTTTTGTTCCTTAGCCACTCTCGTGTAACTTTGGCTGTATGCTTCAGGTCATTGTCATGCTGAGAGGTGAACTTCCGTCCCGATTTCAGCTTTCTTGCAGAGGGCAGCAGGTTTTCCTCTCGGATTTTTCTGTATTTTGCTCTATCCATTTTCCCTTCTACCCTAATAAGTGCCCCAGTCCCTGCTGCTGCCACCACCATACTTCACAGTAGGGATGGTGTTCTTTGCGTGATGTGCTGTGTTGGGTTTGTGCTAAATGTTTTGCATTTAGGCCAAAAGGTTCCATCTTGGTTTCGTCAGACCACAAAAGATTTTGCCACGTGGCTTCAGAATCTCCAGAGTGGTTTTTATGCATACCTCAAACGGGACTCAAGATGGGCTTTTTTTAAGCAATGGCTTCCTTCTTGCCACCCTGCCAGACTTGTGGAGCATGTGGGATATTGGTGTCACATGCACACATTGACCAGTCTTTTCCATAAAGGCCTGTAGCTCTTTCAAAGTTGCCTTTGGCCTCCTGGTGGCCTCTCTGATCAGTCTCCTCCTTGCTTGGTTATCCAGTTTGGAGGGACGGCATGATCTAGACATGGTCTTGGGGGTACCATATGCCTTCCGCTTCTTAATGATTGTCTTGACTGTGGTCCAAGGGATATTCAAGGCCTTTGAAATATTTTATACCCATCCCCTGATCTGTGCCTTTCCACAACTTTATCCAAGAGAACTTTTGAAAGCTCCTTGGGGCTCATGGTTGAGTCTTTGCTGTGAAATACATTACCCAGCAGAGGAAACCGACAGCAACAGCTGATTTTATTCTGAAATAATCAGAATCATGACAATTTAACACAGGTGGAGGCCAATTAACTTGGTGTGTGATTTTGGAGGTCATTGGTTACCCCTGAGCTCATTTACTATTGCTATTAGAAGGGGGGTGGACAATTATCCAACCAAAATGTTCTCGTTTTGTATTTCTAATTAATTTTCTGAAATTTGTGGAATTTCTTTTTCACTTGTAAGTTGCGGGTTACGATGTGTAAATAAAGGTTGAAAAAGTCTGATTTAATGGAATTTCATTCCAGGCCATGAGAAAATAAAAGGCCAAAATTTTACAAGGGGGTGTAGACTTTCTTAAGGCAGTGTTTATTCCTCGTGACATTATCTCAACCTGATTAGACCACAGCTGTGATTGGCTGAATGTTGTTGCCATGGCAACCGTCTCAGTAACTTGGCTTGTGTATGCGATATTTCAAAAACTATTCAAGATTTTGCTTTCATATTACACATATCTGTTCCACCTACCCCTCAAAAGATGGGAGACCTGGAGTATCAGCTCCTTGTTACTATTTGGTATGATTTGACAAGACTGATGGACACTAACTATTATGCAACCGAGTTTGATATTGGTTTGTGGTATCGTTTTCCAAGTCGGCCTCACTTATTTTATCTGGATTTAAAAAGGAAACCTTTTTTATGTGGAATGTTTCTCAATCTCATGCTGGCTACTTTCCACAGATAGTTTTTTTGTTTCTCGTTTCTCCTCCTCCTCCTCCTCCTCCTCCTCCTCCTCCTCCTCCTCCTCCTCCTACCCCTCCTCCTCCTCCTCCTCCTCCTCCTCCTCCTCCTCCTCCTCCTCCCCCTCCTCCCCCTCCTCCTCCTCCTCCTCCTACTCCTCCTCATTCCCCTCCTCCCAACCGACAAACTGCAACATCTTTTGCTGCACTTTATCGTTCCTTTGAAAGGAGTTTTTGTGTGCCCCATGTGTTGGTCTTTCATTATAAAGCATGTTTTCATGCAAAGATTCATTTGTGTTCCAGCCCTGACAGATGTGACAACGGCCGTGGATATATACTCGTTTGGAATGTGCGCCCTTGAGGTAAGCAGCTGCTACATCTCTCTGTTTGGAAAAATAATAATTTTTTTTGTATATTTGTTATATTCTCAGCTTCATCTGTTTTCATCTTCCATTGCTGCATGTATCGTTCTGCCTGAAATATTTATTGTGTTTTTGTTTTGTTTTTGCATAAAATGTCAGGCTTGACAGGGCAGTAACTCTCCTAGACTTTCTGGATAACTTTCTCAGTGTTTACTTTCTGACATGATATACTCATATATGAAGGTCTGTATCACGGGGATCTTTAGGTAACGGGTGTTGTGGGATGTGGCAGATGGCGGTATTGGAGATCCAGGGAAATGGCGACACGGCTTGTGTTTCTCAAGACGCAATCACCGGTGCCATTAACAACCTGGAAGATCTACTAACGAGGGTAGGCTATGTCGAGTGTGAAAAGGAGGATTTAACACCGAAAAAAATAAAACTGTTTGATCTTTTGTGAGGTTTGAAGTTGTAATTGGCAAGGTGCTCTGGTGTTTGTGTGTGTAAATGAATGTCCATTATTGGATAGTGTCGTGTATTGCCATCTGTTTCAGAAGATTTGTTTTGAAAAATATATAATTTGTAATGGTTCTAAATTTTCAGCTGCGCTCAAGTTCCCATTTAAAGTTGTCTCGTCTCTTTATTCTCAGGAGTTTATCCAGAAGTGCTTGAGGCCAATCGCCTCCCAGCGTCCCACTGCACGTGAACTCCTCTTTCACCGGGCCTTGTTTGAAGTCCCTTCGTTAAAGCTCCTTGCTGCACATTGTTTTGTCACGCATGCCCGTGTGTATGGTGGTGGAAGGGAGGGAGAAGCATGTTTAATATTTTGTCTGCTTCTGCTTTCTTTTTGTATTTATTTTTATTATTGGCTTTTGCTTTTCCTGGTTTCTTACATTATATGGGAGTCACTGTCTGACGGATGGTGCGGAGGTAACACACCTATCTTTGAGCTTTCTAAGCTGTTCAATTTCAAACCCGACTTCAGCCCATCAGGATTGGTGCTTCGCCTTTGGGACCTTGCATCGCAGTGCACCTTCCCTCAGTTAGATGTTAAGCCAGCTGTCTAGTCCGTTAGCATTAGCTTGTGGCCATAAAAGCATGTTCCTCATTCCCATGCTGAGAAAATTTGAATGTCCTCCTCAAAGAGTAGGCAAGTTATCACCTACACCTTGAACAAATCACAAATTCCTAATCTGACTCTCACTCAGAAGATAAAGGCAATCCACATAGTGTTTTCCTTGCCAGAGACTGCTTTGCTTTTGGCAGCACTGGACCTGCCTTCGGGAAAGCACCCTAGTGAGATCGAGATGTGGTTCTGGATGTAGATCACCATGAGAATGCCTGGTGTTGGCTTAATGGTTAGGGTGGTGGGCTTGGGATCCAAGGATCCCGAGTTCAAATCCTGCTCAGGTGTTGAATTAATACCAGGTGAGGTCGACTCTGCCTGTCATCCTTCTGAGGCCGGCAAAATGATTCCTAGCTTGCTGGTATTCTGTGTCGGAGTGGCGACCCATCCAGGATTGTGCCCAATAGCCAAGGAGACTGCTCAGGCAGCATCAACGCTCTGCACAGAGTATGGTCCCAATGGATGGCTGGATCACCGTGAGAAAGGAGTAACATTGTACATTTGGCATTTGTTGTATCTTCCATAGAGATTGTGAATGCAAGTGATTTTCACGGTACTGAGCAGATTAGTGAAGCTCTAAAATATAAAATTTAGCAATGATTTTGGCAATGTTATCCTTGTAGTAGATTATGCAATCCATTTCCTCATTGTGATAGTCAAGAGAATTACATATGTATATATTTATTTTACATCTGCATTGATTGCTGGAAATGCCATGACCAAAATGATAACTAACCAAAAGTAGGCGACGGATATTTGTCAAAGCCAACCTTCCTTTTCAATGTACAAGCTGTAGTCGAGCAATATGGTTTGCATGCTGCCCTCTGAACCATTAAAGACATGGCTTCAAAAATAATTAATAAGGGAGGGTGGACTGGTGGCTGGTGCGATGTAATTTTGATGTCAATATTTACCAAGATATAGTTTGATTAGCTTTTTGTTTTTGAGGATCACAGCAGATTTTTTTTTATTTTTATTTTGATGTTGGTGGTGTTTGCATTTTGTGTTGTGCAATTGTTGCAGACCTCATGCCTGAAAACGCCGTCGAAGAAATGACGAAGAAGATAGACGTGAATGCTGTCATGGCTGAATTACGACCGGGCCCAGAGAGCAAGCAGTGGAGGTGACATGCTTGAGAGTGGATACTGTATACACTTGATTAGCATCATCATAATTTTACAAAGGGAAAGTTTTTGGTTCTTTCTGGAATAGATGGCTAAATGATCAAACAAATATAACGGTTTGTTTGTTTACCACTCCTTTTTTTATACTTTGTTGACTTAAGTGGCAAAGTTAAACAAAATTAGTGGTTATTTATTTATTTATTTATTAAACAAGAATTTTTTTTTTTTTTTTTTTGACGAAACCTCAAACTGGTTGTACTTTTACATTGTTCACTCTGCACTCTTCAACATCATGGTAGTTGTCATCTTGCGTTAATCCAGTTGCTCTTTTCACTCGTTTCTTGCACTGTTGCATGCCTGACACTATACTGGTCCGTGCCTACTCATGTTGATTACATGTGTCCTCGTGCCTTCATCTTCTCTCACATTTGTGAACACTATGAGCCTTAATCTCACTTTCACCTCCATTTGTGTGCCTTAATCTTCCTCGTAGGTTTTGCCAGCTTTCTACTTTAGAGATGGACAAGTTTCTGGAAGATGTAAAGTGAGAGAGCCACCACCTATTGTGCTTTCCTTTGATTTGAATGTTCTTTCCACTTTAATTTCACATTTAAATGATTATTTGTGTGGTGGAACTTGTTATACCAAATTATATGAGATCTATTTTAACATTTGCTTTGGATGTCGTTAAACGGTGCAAGCCTGCTTTGCCTATTGACCCTTTTTCCTTGCACACACACCTCAGTTCTTTCCTGTTTTTTTTTCAGTGCACACACCTCACGTCTTCTCTCGTTTCAGAAATGGAATCTATCCGCTAACGGCTTTTGGTCCGGCATGGCCTGCACGCACTGTGCGTTCCCACACGCAGTCTCCTGAGACTACTGAGCTGGTGAAAAGTCCGACACCTGAACCGGTGGAAATGGAGACGCGAAAGGTCACATGAGTCGGATTGCTTTATGATTGTCTTTGTCATCATGTCAATTATAGGAGGATTCTTAGTAGTTGATAGTAGACTTGACTACCCACCTCCCCCTTTCCCTCCCTCCCTCCACATTTTGTTCTTTTCTGAACATTCCTTTCACATTCCACTTCCACTCAACCCACCATGAAGCAAGGTTCTTTGGCTCCCTCCTGGCATTAAGCATTTTGATTGCAAATAAACCTTCAACTCTGTTGAAATGGCTTTTTCTCTTGCTACAGGTGATTCATGTGCAGTGCAGTGTTGAGGTATCTGAAGAAGGAAGCAAGCGACATGTGAGTTATTGGGTTACGTTGTCCTCTCTTCATTAACTTACCACTTCAAATCTCCATTTATCCCTCATTTAAGTTTATTGTTATTATTATTATTATTGTTATTATTTTAATCGATAGCCTGGTGTTGGCTTAGTGGTTAGGGTGGCGGCTTGGGATCCCAGTGTCCTGAGTTCAAGCCCCGTTGGCTGCTGAATTAACACCAGGGGGTTGACTCAGCCTGTCATCCTTCCGAGGTCGGCGAAATGAGTGCCAGTGTACTGGTCCCGGTGTATGCCCCGGTTAGAATAGGTGTACCATATCCCTCTGTGTCGTAAGAGGCGACCAGGGTTGGCGTCAGGAAGGGCATCCGGCCATAAAACATTGCCTCACAAAAAGCCAAACCCCTGCACAGCAGGGAAAAAATGGCTGTAAAAACGGTCATTTATTTTATTTTTATATTTTAATCATCAACTACTAGTGAAAGGAGCAGCGTCTGTCCATGTGCCACTCTGTCATAGAATAATAAAAATTGTACCATAATAAAGGTCATAGTCAATTGACTTAGAACAAAAATTTGTCTGTTTAATCTTAAAGATGCCTGTTTTAAAGGTCTGTCTTTCCATGTTTGAATAAGAAGAAGAAGCAGGACCTCGAGCTTTCATGCAGCGGTTCCTTTTGTCGTTGAATAATAAAGATGCTTCCACTGGAAAGCCAATTAATGATTTATTTGGTTGCAAAGCTAATTAACGATTTAATGGGAAACGATTTGTGGCCGTTTAATCATAGGAACTCCTGCTTTAAAAGCCCTCTTACCATGATTGAAGACGACACGTGAATGGGAGCTCAATACAGCGGTTCTAACGGTAACATTTCTTATTCTATGACAGCAGGAACTCTTGTGAAGGACACGGAGGACAACGACAACAAACAGCAGCAGCAACAATTACGTGTCATAAAACACGAAGCACCCGCTCCCGAGAGGAGCGGCCAGGGGGTGTTATCATATTTTATTATTCAAACGTATCATTCAAAATACCTCTCCAAAATTATACCTCTCGCTGCGTAATTCAAAACGGCTCACTGCACTGGAAAACGTGGGGACAGGAATACTGGACTGTAAATGGTGGGGGCTTGTAATACCCTCTCCCACCTGGGGCAGCGCAACACGATGCACATTTGAATGGAGAATTTGCTTCTCTGTTCCCCCAAGACCACTGGCGAAGATAAAACACCCTTATGCACTAAGTGGGGTTATGTTGATCGTATGTAACAAGTCTTGATGTAATTGGCCCAGAACTGTAGGAGTAGCATGACACACACACACACACACACACACACACACACACACACACACACACACACACACACACACACACACACACACACACACACACACACACACACACACACACACACACACACACACACACACGATCCCGTTTCACGTATTTCACTTCATTCTACATTGTTATTGTTATCCACAGGTGGAAATGCGATATGTTTGTGAAGTAAAACGTGCTGTCCCTTGATTAAACCAATCGGCGAAACGACCGGTTGACATGCCTAGTAAACTAAGAAACTAAACATTAATTACCATCGGGGAGAAAAAGTAAAATCCCTTTTTTATTAAAAGTCTCCCCCCTCCCATACCCCCACCCCTTTTTTACTGATGAATGCTCATGTAGATGCTTGTAAATAGGCAGCACACAAGGAACAAGAACACTCAGGTGTTCAGTCACCTGACAGTTGTTTATTTCCACACTGCTGGAGCCGTACAGCCTCATAATCATTCCAGGGTGCTACACTACATTAACAGTTTGGAAGGCGCAATAAACAGCAGTGTCGATGTTAGATAACCTCACAGTGGAGCTATCCCTTACTCCCATGCCCAGGGGCGTATCTAGAGTATTTGGCGCATGGGATGGATCCTTGCACCACCCCCCACTCCCCACCACCACCCGAGATTAATAATTAAAAAGATTAAATACACAGAAAACATATATCATGTTTGCAAATAAAATTTCAAGCGGATTACAGTACTATACCTGTAGTAAGCAAATTTGAAATAAGAAACATTTAGGACATTAAAAATTTTAGGACAATAAAACAGGTTGTACTGCTTGGCATACATGGCATACATATTGCATACAATATACATGGCATACAATATGTATGCTTGGCATACATATTGCACGATGTCATTTCCTTACTATAATTAATGGACCGGTGTTTGTGTATTTGTGGGTTTGTTTGTTGGGCTACTCCTACAGTTCTGTGCCAATTACATCCAGACTTCCTCCAGAGGATCAGCATGACCCCAATTAATGTATAGGGATGTTTTTATTTGCCTGTGGTCTTGTGGGAGTGAGAAGGGGGGGGGGGCGTGGGACGCAAATTCTCTATGTAAATGTGTCATGTAGTGCCGCTCCAGGTGGGGGAGGATATTACAAGTCTTCACCATTTACAGTACAGTATTCCTGTCCCCACGTTTTCCAGTTTCCAGTGCTGTGAGGTGTTTTGAATCATAAGCAGTAGGTATGTTTTGGCTTCATGCACGTAACCCAGGATATTTATTTTTCCTATACGGAGCTCAGTTGCCTATACACCACCCAAATAAAGGTATGTGTCAGAAGAACATGTTGCATGCTTGGAGCAAGACCACCCGTAGGTCGGGCACTCTGCTGATATACCAAAAACACATCTTCAACCGCAGAGAAAACATCACCAAGAATAATTTTTAAAAAGATAACAGAAAATCCAGCGTCAAGGAATGCCTGTTGATTGCATGATGTCATTTCCATAGCGATGTTTTTCCTGCCCATTAATTATTTAATGGAGGAGATTAACTTTTCAGAATGCCTGCAAATGCAGTACAGTCATGTAATTAACTTTTCAGAATGAAAGGGTTAACCCATAAAGCGCGTCGAGCTCCCATCATGGCTAAGACGTGTACAGTGTATGCAAATGAGTTTAAAATGATGTCAACCCAAAGAACGAATCATGACCTTTCCCACAATTCATAATGCCCTGGTAACTCATGCAAGCTTGCTTCTAATTGGTGGAGAAAGCTGATGACAACAAAAGCATATCTGGGAACGTGCTCACGTGCTTTATGAGGACTCTTGGGGAGAACTTGAAAAACTGTCAACAGTCTACTCTGAGCAGCTACTTGAAGCCATCAATATCAGCTTCATCCATCGACGAGCCCATGCCAAGCACATCATCAGCTCCGCATCCTCCTCCCATTAACCACCGCTTGCACCACTTCCCACCCTGTAATGTAACGCTGTGTTGCTGCTCAGTGTTTGGTTCTGTTTATGATGATATAATGTTGGTTTTAGTTCTGAGTTATTGTCTTTTATTATTCGGTTAATAATATTATAATGTCACTTGCAACTAAAACCATCATTATATCACCGTAATGGCACCCCCCCCCCGCCCCCCGTTGCTATTCTATTTGCTGATGGTTAATACACTAAGATGTTTCACTAAATTATTTTATTGGCCTGAGTCGTACCGAAGACTTTAAATATTGTACGTGCTGCTTCCTTGCTTGATGTGCAGTATCTAAAAGGATAAGATCACGGACGATCCCCTTAGGTTGGGGAGGAGGAAATTCATCCTCAGGAAATGCCCCGCCGAGTGCAGATATACAGGCGGCGCCATTGTTGTGACGTCACTGGGACCCAGATTCTCAGACTATTCTGGGAAGTGATGGCACTTTCCACAAGCTCAGTGGCTGTGTTTGTCTCGTCTAACAAAGCAATGTTGTGTCTTATCTGATGTTTGTGTGAGTGGCAGTTCCATTACGAGCCCTACATCTTGTGTGTGTATGTATATATATATATAGATATATATATATATATATATATATATATATATATATATATATATATATATATATATATATATATATATATATATATATATAGATATATATATATATATATATATATATATATATATATATATATATATATATATATATATAAAAAACAAGCCTTGGTGTACACCCATTAAACATTTTTTATGAAGGTCCCCACATGCCCTAACCATAGATCGGACCCCGACTCTCGCATATGTTGAGGGTGGGATTCCTCCCCACTTTGTGCATTGGCAATTGTACGTATAGATACAAGACCCTTCACTTATTTAAATATTTTGACCATGTCCACCTTTATTCCACCCCTCCCCCCTTAGTCACTACACGTGATTTTTTTCCCCCTCTCTCTTCGTCAAAAAGAATTCGTCATGTCTGCACAACAACAGAAGTCTTCCTCTCTGCATATACTCAGTTGTCATACCTTTGCTTTATTTATTTTGTATATATATATATATATATATATATATATATGTATATATATATATATATATATATATATATATATATATATATATATTTATAGTGTAACAAAATTCTGGAATCATAGGTTAATTGTTTTTTTTTTTTTTGGTGCAGACTTGGACAACCTGTAAGTCTCATGTTACTCGTCGCATAGCATCGGCTGGGTCCGAGCTGTACTTGATGTGAGATAGTAAGGTAAATACGATGGCAGGAAAGGAAAAGCTAATGATGCAACATCCACTGTTTGAGCATCTGTATGAAAGCAAATAATGTTCTGAGGATAATTAGTTCTGACAGCCGAATGATTTATATTTCTATGCTCTGTTTCAGTCGGCTTTGTACACCATTTAAGTACTCAGGTGTCTGACAGTTGTGACCGAGTGCAGCATCTTTGTAAGTACAGTTCAGCACTCAAATTTTCAGCTTTGGGTAAAGTGCTTGATATTTTTGTTGTTGTTGTTTCATTGTGCAGCTTACAATGATGCTCAAGTTGGAAGACAAGCTGAACAGACAATTAAGCTGTGACCTTCAACCTGGTGAGATACCGCCGGCACGTTTCTGGACGATCTAAACAGGCAGTGGTTAAATGCTGAGTTGTTTTTGTTTATTTGTTTGTTTTTATTCATTTTGAAGGTGTGGCCATAAATCTGTAGAATGTTGGCCTTAAAACAAATTTTGATTTTGCATTTTTTTATATGCTGAGGTTCAGGCTCTTGGAGGGAATCGAATGGGTAGGTAAGGGAAACGGACATAACATGATTGAGATGATGAGAGTAGACTAGCTGCGTGCGGGTTGAGAAAGAGGACAGGATTTATGAGGTGAGAAGTTTGTTTGTCGGTATTGGAGACAAAAATAACATTTCGTTCCTCCATTGATGCCAGGCCATGATGATGTTTACCATTGCTGTTCGTATGTTTTCTGAATAATTGATGTGACATTGTTTCCTCTGTCATTGAACCGAAACCTCTAGATTAAAAAATATATATTCTGCAATTTTTAACATTGATCTTGTCCGCCAGGATAAGGCAGAGGTGTCTAAGTTTGTTTTGTAGTTTTGTCGTCGGTATTTGATTCCCAATCGGACTAAACTGTCAGATTGGTGTTTTGCGGGCACTGCGTTGCATCACGAAGCACACTATCGCTTATATGGACGTAAAGGCGGGTGTCCCACCTGCTAGTATTAGTTGGTGGACATTTAGAGATGCCATGGTGAGTTGTAGCCTGTACCCTGAATTTAAAAATTCTTGCACAGATGGGCTCCAGCCGAACATCAGGCCCGGCCAGCCAGTTAGTGGAAGTCTTGGGCCAAATACTTTCCTCGGCCGACTTTTCAAGAAGCTGGGAATAATTGCAGCCGTTACAGGAGGAGGATTTGCAGTTATGTTAATCTCTGCCTGCTTATATTGTATAAGGAGATGTTTTTGCACAAGGTGCTCTGTAAATAATAAATGGAAATGGTAACTCTGTCTGTCTTGTGTGTGTGACCTGAACGGCCTTTTGCTCAACATCAATGTGAATTTCCTTGTGCTTCCCAACAGACGACACATCGCAGATCCTCGTGGCAGAATTGGTGCAGTTTGGGTTCGTCAGCGAGGTAAGGTGGAAGAAGATGCTATTAATATTACCTAAAGGAGAGTTACTGAAATTGGTGGAAAGTTACCTTTGTCAAAAAAGTTAAGAGTTTAATTGCAATCTATATCTTAATTTAGTGATGCATTCCTTTCCCTTTCAGTCAACGTTCATGCAACCTTGGAGAATAATTAAATAACAGTGATTTACTCATTCATTAATCAGTCGTAGGATCACTCTTTTGTCATTTATTGAAGTAACAGACCTCAAGCTCTATTTTTTTTCTCTATATACTGTACAAAATCGAGGTTCGTGCAAGAACTACATACAGCAGAATGGAATGGAAAGGAGGAAACACCAACAGCAGAGTGTAAGTGAACGTGAGATCAAGGGGAAGGGGAGAAAGACACATGGGGTGGTCAAGCTAAATGGAACGCAGCAAGAAGAGGAAGGTTAAAGCGGGGATGGAACAGAAAAGGAACAAACCAACTGACGACTAACCAATGAAGAGGTGAGGGAGAGGGGGGAAAATCACCATATCCTGTAAAAAAAAAGAAGAAAAAAAGGGAATGCTGTCATTTGGGGTAGAAGAGATGAGTATGGATGGTGGATGACATGTGGTAATGGTGAACAGCTGTCTTGAAGCTCTGGATGGAAGAATGGGACTGAACAGATTGGGGAGGTTTGTTCCACAGGTGAGATGAAAGAGGAACAAATGAGTGGAGGTGAGCAGTGAAATTAACAAGAAGAGGGTTACTGGCTCAACATGTGTGTGCTGCTGAGACTGACGAAGCAACCAACTTGTCGGAGTTGAGAGTAACAGCCTATTGATGTTGAGGGCCTTTCTTTCCATGGCGTCAAGAAGGGGAAGCTGAGGCAGGGGTGCCAGTTCAAAGGGGAGAGCAGTACTCCAAACTGTGAATGAAGGTCTTGTAGGTTGTCAAAAGTTCAGATTGGCCAAGGAAAGGCCTTGCATGATGAAGGATGCCCAAACCAACTGAGTACCAACAAAAGAAGCTGACTTTGGAGGCCATGTTGGAAATGTGGTCTGTCCAAGAAATTTCATGGATGATGGTGAAAGTTGCAGTGGATTAAAATCGCCTTAAAAAAAAAATCACAAAAATCAGGATGTTGTTTTTTATATCCTCGGTTGTTCAACCAGACCCAGTGGTGTAACTGTTTGAATGTTTGCTCCGAGTCTAGGATGTCTGTGGTTCAAACCCCGGCCGAGTCATACTTTTAAAATGGTACGTGCTGCTTCCTTGTTTGACGCTCAGGATTTAAAAAGGATAAAGCACGGCTTTGATGGGCCAAATGGCCTCCTCCTGTGATGAAGTTACTTTTAAGGGAACTCTGTCTTAAATGTATATCATCACTACATCTCGTGGTGTATTCTGTGGCTCGTAGCATTTCTTGTACATTTGCCCAGGTGTCATAAGCAAAGGAATCTCATGAGCAAATGTGATGATGTGTCTGCAGATGGATCGGCACCTGCTTGCGAAATGCTTAGAGGAAGCTCTGGGGAAGCACAGAGTGAATGGCACTGTGAATGGCATGCATGGTACAACTCCCGTGACTTGATGTCCAGAGCGTTGTGGCACACCTTCTCTTTTGTTTTCCCCCTCCTTTATGCACATCCCCTCCCTCCTTTACCCCTCCTTTCCCCTCGTGATTCGAGACCAGGAGTGTGGTGGTACAGCGTTCCCTCTCATGGCAGTTTTTTCTTAAGTAGTTTTTGCATCGGCTCAATAGCGATCAGTTGCGAAAGCCTTTGCCGGCTCAGAACAGGCTCCGTCCGTCGCTTGTCACCGCAGCTGCGGCAAGTTGTACGTACTTGTGTGTTCTTCGCTCCATGGTAAATTATTCCCATGAATTGCTTGGCATACATCATCGGGGCGTGTAACATCTGCACAAAGGTTCCAGCGAGTTTTGTTCCAATTTGGAATGATGTAATTGAGGCTTGTGGAATGTGATGGTGTCTATTGACGTGCAATGTCGTCAGGGCCTTGTTTTCTCGTTTTAGCTGTGCCAGGGTAGTTTCAAGGTTGAAGAATTTGAGCTGCTCCTTTACAAAAAAAAAAAAAAAAGGTCTTCACTAAGGAAAGGTATCCTTCAGCGGAGTTCAAGCTGGTCACTTCGGAATGAGGGAAAAGCGAGTACACGTTAACTAAAAATCCTCGAGGAAGGTATTTCGGACGAGTTGTATATTTTGCATTCTTGTCCTGTTCGTTTTTCTCATTTCCATAAAGAATTGTTTTTGTTTTTTTTATTTAAATTCTGAGCTTCAGGCCATAATGTGATGATGACACAATGCTTACCTATACAAGTTTATTTGCCAACCGTCAGTTGGCTTGATGTACCCAAAGACACTGCTGATGCCTCATGAAGAGTGCAAACTGGATACAGTATTGCTGATGCCATTGTCATAAATTTTGTGTAAATGTTTATGTATTTAAAAGTTCTTTTTTGTTGTTGTTGTTGTTGTTGTTGAAGTTTGAATTAAAGGGATTTTGAGAAGTGTTGCAGATGTATGTATAAACAGGATGGCCATGTTGCTTCCACAAGAGCAAGCCATTCATTCTACTCTGGTGATGAGAGGTGCGTTGGTTTATTGTTAATATTATTTTTATTTTATTTTGTTTTAATTTGCGATGCTGATTCATTCACTGCTTTGTTGGCATACCTAATGCTATTGAAATTTGCGATCTGCATGACGAAGTTGTGCCAGATGCAATACAGGTTTATGGGGTTTTTTTTGTTGTCGTTTTGTTTTGTTTTGTTTTGTTCCTTTCCAATGTATTGAGGTGATAGTATTGTTAGCTGTGTCTGGCAGATATTAAACCACACACGGTTCCCCCCCCCCCTCCCAACCTCGGCTTGTTTTTATTTTATTTTATTTTATTTTATTTTTTTGCTGTTTTGCTTCGGATAACAGACTTTAAAAGTCCAAAATGTAGAATTTGAAGGTTTACTGAATTAGAGCTTTCTGTTCTAAGTAAATGCTAATGGTGTTGCGAATCACTGCTTTCGTAATTATTTTTCATGCAAAAAGAAAAGCTTCTGAATCGAGGATGTTGGTTTTTTTGATGTTGTTGGTTGTTTGTTTTTGTCCTCCGAGTGCGTTTTATGCCACTCCCAGGCCCACCCCTCCCCACAAAAATTCCGCAATTGCGTGACGTAATGCACCATGTGACTTGAGTGCACGTGGTAATTTAAAATATAAACACAGTCATGCACTTGCATTTACCAGTCATTCATTGTTGCTTCTTTCCACATCCTCGTGTTGGTTGTGCTCGACAGGCAATACGTGATCGTCACCATCTCCACTTTTGATTTGGGGTTCGAACATGTACAGCACGACCGAATTGTCCCACGCTCAACATCAACATGATAATCATCCCCAAAAGCAATTGACTCCTCTAAGAATAGTCCAATTCGTTTTCTGTGTTGGATGAAGATGTTGGATCAGCCATTGTCCAAGAGTAGAGTTGTTGTTGTTGTTCGTCTTTCGACTGCTCCCGTTAGGGGTCGCCACAGCGGATCATCCGTTATGATCCGCATACTGATTTGGCATAGGTTTTACGCTGGATGCCCTTCCTGACGCAACCCTGGTCGCCTCTTACGACACAGGGATATGGATTGGGTTTCGCCGTGATTCCGGGCTGCCCTACACCCTCTCATAGCGTGGCCCAGCACAGAGCTCCCGTCCTCAAGCGATCCTCCAACCCAAGCCTCCGAGTAGCCGGATTACAGGCGCACGCCACTACACCCGGTATCCATTGTCCAAGAGTGGAGTATGTGTTCTAAATTGTTTCTTACCATGGTGTCCTGGCCAGAACATTAAGCCAGCGTTGCTCATTGGTTTTTGTACACCGCTCCTTCCCAATTCCATATCCAGGCGATGCATGACATCATCGCCGGGCGCCGAATGAATGGAGTCCTCAGTTTTTATTCCGTTTTCTTTGTTGATTTCGTAAGTATATTGATGACTTCCGTCCTCTGTTTGTGTGTTTGTTTGTGTGTGTGTGTGTTTGTTTGTTTGTTTGTAGGCACGATAACTCGAGAACGGAAGAAGCTACCAATGTCAAATTACACCACGTGATTCAGGAGGGTGATTGCTAGCGCTGATTAGATTTTGGTCAAGGTCACAGTGAGGTCAAACATTCGATTTTTGATGGTTTGGTACAGAATCATCGTAGAAACTTCTGGTTTGCGTCGCTACCTTCTCTAGAGACAGCTTTTATTAGACAAGGTCAGAGGTCAAGTTGATGATTTCGTAAGTACCAGTCTATGACTGCTTGTTTAATTATTCGGCATGGGGGCGGTGTACTTTGAATCTACCTCTACTTGTTATTTTTATTTATTTTTCGGGGTAATTCCAATGAACGACTTTTCCACTCGTGTGCCTAAAATTATAATCTGAAAAGCACTTTTGTTTCCTGTTGTAAATGGAACACCAATTACCTCTGCCACTGAAAGTGGATGGGGGTTTTGTTTGTCTGTCTGTCTGCGAGCAGGGTTTTTCAAAAAGTTATGAACGGATTCGGACGAAACTTGGTGGGCAGGTTGGATGTGTGATGTAAGGACAAATTGATTTGATTTTGGTGAAGATCCGCATCCGGATACGAGAATTTACTTTTTTTTTCTTTGCAACAAAGAGAGATTGGGCCAAAAACGATACTTAGCATGATATTTCAAAAAGTTGTGGATGGATTATGCCAAAACTATGTGGTTGAGTTGATTTGGTGACTAGAACAAGCCGATTCGACTTTGGCCTATCGGTGAGATCCAAAACGTAAACTGTTCAGTCTGGCAGAGGTATGCTCTCAACCGAGTACTGTTCTCGTTGTACGGTTGATTATAAATTAATTGTCCGTGCAGTATTTGCTTATGCCACCTTAAACTGTGATCCTGATGTTTCATTTCGTGATTCGCACTTCCTCAAGAGAATCCCATTGGATTAAAGTAGATAAGCTTGGTTGAGAATGATAATGCAACACAACGCTCCCTCTATTCTGGTACTCGTCATCCGTGGTGGCTCTTTGAATGAAGTACTCACTTCTGGTTTTGTTGCAATGTTCCTATTCTGAATTCGAAAAAAACAGATCTTCCTTTCAAGGTGAGAACTGTTACTTCCCCCACCCCCTGACCCCCTTTACCCTTTCTGATTCCCTGCAGAGGGAGCAGAACTCTTACCTCCACTTTCCCCACCTTGTGCATCACACCATGTGACCACGTGGATGTTGCGAATACATGACTTTCAAAATGACGATCAATTCTAAATGAGGCCGTGTGTGTGTGTGTGTGTGTGTGTGTGTGTGTGTGTGTGTGTGTGTGTGTGTGTGTGTGTGTGTGTGTGTGTGTGTGTGTGTGTGTGTGTGTGTGTGTGTGTGTGTGTGTGTGTGTGTGTGTGTGTGTGTGTGTGTGTGCGTGTGTGTTTGTGTGTGTGTGTGTGTTTTTATTTTTTTTTTATTTTACACCGATTCAGTTCTCGCCAGGCATTTTCAACCTGCCGTCCCGAGCGTGAAATCTGTGATTCAAATCGTCTTTTGGACATAATTTTCAGCATTTATAGAGAAAGAGTGGCAATTTTAAAATGATTAATCCATAATTGTTCTTCAATGCAAATCGGACTCTGGGAAATAGAGGAATGCAAGAAATGTCCATGCATGTGATTGAGAGGTGCTGGGTTCGTGACATTTCAAGTGGAGTACAATCTAGTGTTGGCCGTCGCTATAACACGCACACACTCTTCAACTTTTAGCAATGGATGCAAAAATGTATTATAATTTTTTGTGGCCCTGGAAGCAAACAAACGATATATTTTTCACAGCCCTCACAGCTCCTGTAACCCACACTCCCAACTTGATTACCAGTAAATATCATTTTAAACTTACCCTGTACATGAACAAGCCCCAGATATGTCCTTCCCATTGGTGTTCAGAAGACTCTAATCCAGATACACAGTCCATTCACTGGTAGCAATCCGTTGGGGGGGGGGGGGGTGAGGGTAATGCACATCTCACTCGAGCTTTGCACCAGCCCACCTGGTTGAGACTTTGTACTACAAGTTGAGAGTTCTCCTAATCTTTCATTTGATTAGATTTCATCCTAATCTAATCAAAGAAGCACAGCCCTTTCTCTCAGGTACTTTTCCAAGTATTTTCGGCTTTTTTCAGAAGCTTTGTGAGTCATTTCAGATGACAACACTAATCGCAGAAACAGCAAGTTTTATTTCACCTCGAACTCTGTGGCTTCCTGGTGTTTCTGCGCATGCGCACCGAGCATTTTGGGCCGTATTGAATGGCATTGGTAAGCGATATTTTGTAAATGCATCGTTTGCTTTTACGAAAGCAATACGATTTTACAAGAAAATGGATAACCAAATCTAATTCACTTGGAGCATTGAACCCATTGACCCCACTGCTTTCCATTGATACTCCTGTTGACATTGAGCTGACAGTGCCCCTTTCAAAAAGTGCAAGTGATTGTGTGCTTGGAACCCTTGCTGAATTCCCTGTCTCAGGCTTCATTCAAATGGGATATATATATATATATATTTCTATATCAGTTAATGTTGGAAGTTCAGACGTGTGGATATCTTAGCGCGTGCATTCATTGTCGATTTACATGTAGAATGTGACGTCATTCCATCGGGTTACGACCGTCATGTAGCCAGCATCGCGCTATATTGGGAATGCAACGTCCATTCAGCTTGTATATGAGGTACTGAAAACACGACTTGCATCCGGTAATATGTCTGCTCTATCGGGATTCACTTAAAAGAAGAGATTGATTGGCAGAGTGGACTAAATTATCCATGAACTATTAAATTTGTGAATGAAACTTTGTTCGTATGCTTAAGGACAACAGGGATTTGTAATTTGTTCAGAGTGCTGGTGATCGCTCGCCTACTCTTTTGGTGCCGGCGATAGCTCACCTACTCTTTTGGTGCCGACGATAGCTCGCCTACTCTTTTGGTGCCGGCGGTAGCTCGCCTACTCTTTTGGTGCCAGCGTTATCTCGCCAACTCTTTTGGTGCGGGCGGTAGCTCGCCTACTCTTTTGGTGCCAGCGGTATCTCGCCAACTCTTTTGGTGCGGGCGGGAGCTCACCTACTCTTTTGGTGCCGGCGGTAGCTCGCCTACTCTTTTGGTGCCAGCGGTATCTCGCCAACTCTTTTGGTGTGGGCGGTAGCTCACCTACTCTTTTGGTGCCAGCGGTATCTCGCCAACTCTTTTGGTGCGGGCGGGAGCTCACCTACTCTTTTGGTGCCGGCGGTAGCTCGCCTACTCTTTTGGTGCCGGCGGTAGCTCGCCTACTCTTCTGGTGCCGGCGGTATCTCGCCTACTCTTTTGATGCCGGCGGTAGCTCGCCTACTCTTTTGGTGCCGGCGGTAGCTCGCCTACTCTTTTGATGCCGGCGGTAGCTCGCCTACTCTTTTGATGCCGGTGGTAGCTCGCCTACTCTTCTTCGTGAAGGACACCATGGATCCTTAGCGTCTACCAACGGGTGGCGGAGGGGACGCCCAGTTTGACGTCCATCCGAGGGATAGCACATGCGCACACACTGATGAATCGCCCTGCCTGTGAAACACCGGGATGACAGTTTATAGCTGCGTTGGGTGGGATTCAAACCCAGGCTGGACAGCTTTGAGGTGAGTCTAAATACCTCCAGGTCACTCTCAGCCTATTGAAAGAAACTGATTGAGTATCGAGGGGTCGGTCTTATGTCACCCAGTGAATCTGGATGTTTATTTTTATGCAGTGGCATATATAGAGCAGACGATCTCAAGCTGCCATTAAATTCCCAAAGTAATTGTGGAGGAGGAAGAAGAAGCGCACAAATTGTCGGGTCATGGCGCAGTCTGGTTCGGTCCATGTCCCACTCTCTAACTTGTTGGAATCCGTGTTGGAATGCCTCGTGTGCTTCGAACCGTTTCGTGAGCAAGGCCTGAGGCGCCCGCAGAGCCTCCCTTGTGGACACGTGGTGTGTGCGGCGTGCAGCGAAGGCAACTACAGGCAGGTTGAGGGGGAGAGAGAAAGTGAGAGGGACCTGGGAAGTGGAAAATGGGACGGAATGGTTGACACGAGGGATGATGGACACCAGCACAGAAACGACTCAGACTGTGGAAGGCAAGGGACTAAAGCGGCACTGTGGCATCGCTGTGTCACGTGTGCTAGTGATCACATGCTACTGTCGTGCCCATTCTGTAGAAGGAGGTACTGCCCTGTTCAAGTGGCTGACTGCTTTCCACTTCTGTCAGTACTGCAGCTTCTCCATTCTGAAGACGGCAGGAATCTCAAGCTGTCAAAACTAAAGAGACAACCAGAGGTTTCTACCACAGCGGTGAACTTGCACCAAGGACCTGATGATACCAACTTACATCATAAATCGATGTGCTCCCTCACGTTGCTCCGGTCTTGCCACTCGTTTCCACCACCTATTTACTGGGTTGGTGGTTGGGGATTCCACCCAGGTCAAATCTCAAACCCAGGTGCACTTGCGCTCAGCCGCGCAAGCGCTCGCCTCTTGGTGGCACAGAGAGCGGGACCCTTGGTGTCCTGTTTCTCTCCTGGGAGTCTCAATATGGACACCTTACACTTGAAGTCCAGTCATCACTGCAGCAACCACAGTTCTACCAAAGATGTATTTGTTAGAGAAAATCACAACATTGGTTATTACGACTGTCATGAGCACTCCTCTGTTCGATTACCCTGTACTGGCCAAGCACAGATATTTCCACTGGACGTGACTAGCACAAGGGCAGGAATCATTCTTTTCTCTGATGCGTCGTCTTGTTGTATCTGGGCCATGTGTGAGGGCTGCCCTTCTGTTCCTACGGCACTTCAAATTCTTCCTCTTGGTTATTTAACTCCTTTACCACTGCGTAACCCACTACCAATCGAGCAGCCATGGGGACTCGACGTAGTTGAGATTGATTCTGAGCACTTTCCAGATGATCACGACTTGTATGGTGTCGATGAGAATCCAACGAAGGACAATGGCAAAGTAGATGGGGGTGCGTGGAAGTGCAGAGAACGTGTCTCGGGGCTTCATCATGAATACGTGAAACAACTAAAGAATGAAGATTGGGAAGATCAACACAGAGAAACTGCTGATGGAGGACATTTTAAAAATACAGACACCACGGGACAACAGCAGCGATACCACATTCTAGATTCACAAGAATGTTTGAAAATGAGCAAATACCGAGGATCCAAAGAGAAAAGCCAGGTGCTGGTGGCCGATTCAGGAACCGGCTCACTTTTCCTGCTGCTGGTGGGTCCAAGAGTGGTCCACGGTGAACCGGTGACCGCTCGTGTCTTGTGCTCTGGCTTGAATGGTCCACGGCAGCTCAGGGTGTGTTCTACCGGTCGTCTCGTATGTGTGGCGGAACACGGCCCTGATGCTGTGCAGCTGGTGATGTTCTCTCTCCATGGGGACTTGTTGAGGAGGCTACAAGCGTTTGGTGCATGTGCACCAAGCTGCGGTGTGCGTGCTCTTACCGTGCTCCCGGGTGGCACCATCTTCGTGGCGGATTTGCTCGGCAGGGTGTTGACCTTTGGTCTTTGTGCAGATGGTGCTTGGAAAGAAGGACTTGCCGTTGCACACGGTCTACATTTACCCATCGGCCTTGCCTGTACTGCTGAGGGTATTCTCTGGGTGCTTGATGCGGGTGATTGTGCACTAAAAATGTTTCGTGCATTGAATAAAAGCATTGAGGTCTGAATATCAGGTGTTGCACTGACAATACCTGCATTTACACACCTGTGTCCTTCATTAGGGAGTCAGGTGTTTGAACAAGCCAAAGGGTTTTGTCTGAAATTGCTCCATCAAATACCTTTTGGTGTCTGGTGGATTGGCAGAATAGAAGCACGATAATGCTGTACCACCACTAGAGATTATTTTCTGTCTTTTTGCTTAAGCTCGTAGTTAGTTACGGATTACTTGATCTGCTTTCTTTCAAGTTTTTATTTTATTTATTTTTTGGTTGCTTGTTCCTTTCGTCATCCTGCTCTTTGCGAAAGTCCCCATGGAAACTTTAGCCACAACTAATGACTAGTTTTGACGGACGGGTCCTCTGGCCGAACTTCCATCCGATGTACTGCACATGCGTTAATGTATCGTCCAGCATTGAACGTTTCTTGCTGGGTAGGGATTCAAAACCAGGATGGACAGCTAAAATCACCCTTGCTTTTTGTATAACCATTGTCTTACATCTGCATCTCCTCTTCCCATTGATGCCAAGTACGTAAACTTTTCAACCTGTCAAATGAGTGCATTGTCTCGTCGTCGTCATCGTGTGTGGCATGTCTGCCCTTGCTTCTGTGTGTGACATGTATGTTTATTTTTAATCCCACTTGCACTGTATACTGCTGTATCAGCTTGTCAATGATGAAATTAATTGTGAGGATGAGCCTCTCTTGTAACACCTTGAGAATTGAGTGAATGCTTGTATTTTTGTTGGAATAAAATTCTTCGGAATGGATGGAACAACTTAAAAAAAAAATTTTTTTTAAGGTTCTACAACCCCTTGGGATGTCAGTGCTACATTGTGTTAAGGCTGTAATTTTTGGGAGGGCTGACAGGATGGCCTAGGGGTACGCATGTACACGCCTCTAAGCTGTCTCGCCTGGGTTCGAGTCCTGACCCAGCTATAAACTGTCATCCCCTGTGTTTCACAGGCAGGGGGATTCATCAAAGTATGTGCCGTTCCTCAGATGGACGTTAAACTGGGAATCCCATCTGCCAGCATTACTTTGTTGATGTTAAAGACCCCGCCCCCCTCAGTGTCCTTTACGAAGTGTTGGTGAGCTATCGTGAGCAACTTGAGAAAATTACAAATTCCTGCCCATACTACTGCTGGGAGAGGGATAGCAAACCACCCAGCATGACCCTTGCCAAGAAACTGCTTCGGTAGAACCAATGCTCTGTAAAACACAGTATGGTAGATTGAATAATAATTTGGGCAAATTACCTGTCTGTACCTGTTTGTGGTGAGGATGTTGAAGTCATGGAGAGATTCACTTACCTTGGCAGTGATGTTCATGTCTCTGCTGGCTGAGTCAGAGGTCAATAGACGTCTGGGTCGGGCCTGAGGAGCCATGGATTCATTGGATCATGGGGTGTGGCGCTGTCGGTACCTGTGCGGGAGGACGAAAGTCCGAGTCTTCAGGTCCTTGGTGCTTCCAGTCTTGCTTTACGGATGTTAACCTTGGACTCTGACCAAGGATCTGAGACGGAGACTTCATTCCTTTGGTACCAGGTCTCTTCGGAGACTCCTTGGCTATCGCTGGTCAGACTTTGTGTCCAACGAGCAGTTGTTGAGAGAGAGACTCAAATGAGATTTGTTACCTGCCTAGTCCATGAGTGTCAGCTGCGGCTGTATGGACATGTGGCTCATTTTCCTGACGCTGATCCGGCTCACCAGATTCTCTCAGCGAGGGAGCCTCGTGAGTGGAGGAGGCCAATGGGCCGACCACATGCCTCATGGTTGCAACAGGTTGACCATCATCTCAAGGAGATGGGGATGGGCGTGGCATCTGCCTGGGGGATGGCCAGACGGAGGCCCCTGGAGTACTGGCGGGAAGTGGACACAGCGACGAGCTGCTCTGGCGCATACTCCCATACCTGACCCTGACCTGGGAACTAACCATATCATACTTGTGCAATTCCTAATAAATATGCTTGGCCTCAAAGCATTCCTATATCTATCAAATCCCAAATGTGTTTATTCATTGTTTACCAATGCCCTTGTAATTCTTGTTAAACTACAGTATACTGATGTCTACTGACCGACTTATAATTATTGTTAAAATATTGTTGTGGGACTGACTCTTTGTGGATAAACCTGGTTTGTATAATGTTATTTATCCCTTAGTATTTGTTTAGAATAAGCAGAATGTAATTAATTGTGACGCGAGGTATGCGTCACAATAGCGTGTACATCAATGTTCGTTTTCCCTGCCCTGCTGGTGTTTCTTCCTCCACCGAACCTTTGGCTGTTTGTTTGTTTTTCTTCTGTATATATTTAAATGTTTTGTTGTTTTTTTTAAGGACACACAAAACATTGAGGTGCAAATAAAGCATGTGAGAATGTGCAGGTGTTGTCAAATGCGGTGTTAAAATCACCAGTCGGCACATGGAAAGTTTGTTAGGGCTTTTGACTGGTGGTTACGACTCGTGGTGCTAAAATTCCGTGACAGCCAATTGTGCTGTGGCGTTAACGTCCGAATGAGCCCGTCGAGAGAGCGGTGATTAAAAACGCAGGTGCAGAGGGAGAAGGAATATCAGAATCGCTCCATGGAATTGGTGCAGAAGAAACTGAGCATCTCACCTGCTCCTGGTGAGCCCAACTATGCCCCGCCAGAACAGAGCTATGCTCCCTCCTCTCCTCACCATGGAGGCGATGGGACATTTGCTGTGGAACCAATCTGCAGTGGAACCAAACTGCCACCAGCCTTCTTGCCAAGCTCATTATCTGCTTTGCCAACTATATTTCTTCTTGTCATAAATTTCCCTATGTATGTCTTTTGTCGTGTGATTGAATGGTCCAAAAGATTAGAATAGTTAAGGAATCTACTGTTAAATTAGTTCGTTTCGAGGTTGAGTATGTCGAGTAAAGGGTGATTTTATTCTTTATTCATTACATTCACATTTGCACTGTTTTTACTTCAAGTAATCCTTCCCCTGAACATTTGCTGGTTACTAAACATACCTGGTCTCCGGGTGGATTTTACTTGTTCCGGCTGTCTCGTTTGGTGGTTTATGGTGGTTGAAGTTTGGAAAGCCGGTTCAAACCGGCCTCAGACCGCGCTTATGCTTCGACGGTTTGCTCGGCCGAATTGGATGTCGCGAGCGTCTTTTGGTGCTCCCTCAAGTTAATTCCGTGGCCCAACGAGTAGGGAATGTGGCAAACAGGCCCGGGAACTTGCTCAGGGCTGTGAACTTAGCTGGCAGTTGTGGTTGTTTTGACACGACCCGCAGGACTTGAACCAGGTAACTGGAACGGTCCTGCGACTGTAAAACTACATTGATGTATTTGTCCTCCATTTGATTTGTGTAAATTGCCTCCATGACATGTTTAAAAAAAAAAAATAAATAAAGGAGAGGAATGTTAAAAATTCCATGGCCTGCAAGTAGAAGAACAAATCGATGCTTGAATTAATTAGACCACCATGTATGTTAGAAGCACTGATGCTAAAACAGAAATCGTCATACTTTGGACACCTCATGCGTGCAAAAAAACAAAAGTATAAAGGCACGGAGGTACATGAAATAACTGCCTTGTAATGAAAATAATTTGCCAAAGATTTCAAAACAAACGAACTATGTATACTGCTGTAAGCCTGGCGTTGGCTTTATGGTTAGGGTGGCGGGCTTGGGATCCTGGGGTCGTGAGTTCAAATCCCGCTCACTCTTTGACTCAGCCCGTCATCCTTCCGAGGTCGGCAAAATGAGTACCAGCTTGCTGGGATGATTGAGCCATTCGAGTATCCTGCGTCAGTGATGACCCATCTAAGATTGTGCCCAATAGCGCAGGAGACTGCTTCAGCAGCACCGACACTCTGTACAGAGTATGGTCCCAATGGATGGATACTGCTGTCTACTTTTATATCTAGTTCCGTCAAGTCGTGTCCGACTCCCGGTGACATTCATGATCATATTTCTCCCAACATCCCTATCCTGCACTGTTTCCCAAAACTCTGGTAGAGACAGTATGGTTGCAGCCTTTACTCCATCCATGCAGTGCATCCAAGGTCAGCCTCTTTACTTCCTCTTCTTCCCTCAATCGTATCCAGCATGGTTGACTTCTCCAGACGTTCATTTTCTGCACGCATGATGTGTCCAAATTATGACAGTTTCTGTTTTAGCATCAGCTCTTCTCATGTACATGGTGGTCTCATTTCTTCGAGCACTGATTTGTTTATTCTTCTTGCAGTCCGTGGAGTTTTTAACATTTGTCACCAACAACACATTTCAAAACTGTCAATCTTCTTCCTTTCTTTTTCACTGTCTTTGACTCGCATCCATATTTGATTCAGATGAAAGGGGCAGCTGTGGATCCAACCTACAAGTGGAGCCATCCTAAACTCTTGCCTGCTGAATATTTACCCCATGTGATTGGTGCAAAGTGTGATGAAGCAATTGGTTCACTCTCAATCTGATGGACATCTGTCTGATTGAGGCACTACCGGTACTTAATTTCAATTGAATTTTATATTTTCAACACTGTTGGGTGCTTGCTTGCCTCTCACGCTGAGGACACACCCTGTTGGACTCGTGACACCTGTATGGGTCAAACTGGGGTATTCTGTGCCTTTTCTATCTGTTTCTTCTGTGGAATGCTTGAGGCCCTTATGGATAGACTAATTGAGACCTTCCACCTGTACGAAACCCTGGATCCTCTTGTATTGAAAATAAGTTGATTATAATGAGTGCATTACTTCTCTCGCTCACTACACTTTGAATTCACTGGTTCTCATTGAGTTCTTCGGACTGTCACAATTGCTCGGGAAATAGCCGTGTTGGCTTTTATCATCCTTTGCAGTTTAGAGTATAATTTGGACTTGAGCGTGTAATGCTTCATTGAAATTACTCTCCCGCTAGACAATGCAATCCACTTAACGCTGCCCTTTTCGTTGTCTGGTGTGGAGGGAAATCTGATGCGTCGCCCGCTCAGCCACAAACTATCAAAATTGAGCGACGTATAGATGCAAATAGTCCCTTGATCTGGCTTGGAGCATCTAGACTGATTAGCTGATGTGACCACTCCAACAATATTGTTGTGTGGGGTGGGGAAAATGTATAGCTCGATTGTATTGAGAATAGTATGGATTATGTAATGGTGCAGGCTGCATTTCTCATGATGATTTTTTTTTTGTCCTGAGGAAAGTCTTATTGTAAGACGTGTATGGAGGAGGCAGTGAGTTTTAATTATATAGGAGATACAGTAAGATTGTTGTGTAAAATCTCCTGTTTTCAAGTGAGGCCGGGTGAGGACTTGGACATTTCAAAGGCAGCGAAAAACACTACCTGCTTTTAAAAGAATGACCACAAATTGTTTGGCCAGTGCCCTGCAAGCCAGAGTGGTGAGGTCTGCTGTGGAGCACTGGAGAGGGATGGAAGACTTTTTAAGATGATGACACCCACAGACTGATTGGCCAATGAAAGGGACTCTGTCTGCACGACGATGGTCCCAGGGTTGACATGGGCCGTGACCATGCTTAGCACGTAAGTTGGACTGCACCACCAGCTTCATGCTTGCTCAAGCCCTTGCCTTCCCCTTTGTTGTGTGAATCCCGTATTTGGCACCAGAATGGGTTATTTATTTTCATTGTAAATAATTTTGCATGTCACTCGTCCCGGCTGGTGTCTGTCGACTGCTTGGCTCGTCCTGTGTATTTATTCATAGCATCTTGTCTACCCTTGTCCTCATCCTTTAATAACACACCTTTGAATAAACCACTTTATTTGTAAAGGAATGTCTTCCTCCATTTCTCTGTCGGGTTCCACTTCATTTGCGTGAACCTTGAGGAATAAGGAATAATGGATCCAGTATTTTAAATGGCATTCTGCCTTTATGAAAAATTCAAAGGCCATTGCTAATATTTCTTTGCATCTGTATCGCCTCCCCCACAAACAGGTCTGTGTACTCTACAATTCAGCACCCCCAATGTCACAGCACAACAATACAGGTTTAGTTGAATTCAATCCCATTGGGAGTTGGACTCAAGATCAGACAGCTTGTATGCACTTTACTGTGTTTCATAGAAACCTTTGATCAGTGCATTTACTTTCTTCAACCTAAATAACAACAAATGCAATGATGATCATCATATTGTCCAACAGTCTATTATGTCAGCGGTAATTGATGAACAATAATAATGATGATGACGGCTGAAGCTTGTGGGAAGAAGTGGTGGATTATTGTTTCTTCTCTAAACCCGTTTGAATTTCATCGATGTTCGCTCGTGGGTTGGAGTCTCGAAGGGTCTTCATTGTGCAGGATGTGTGAGATGAGTGGAAAGCCCAGGTTCACCGTCGATCTTTGCTCAATAAACCCTTGATCACGTGGCTTGTAATGCAGAATGACGCTGAAAGTTAATGGTTCCTGCAGATAATCAGGACAACTACACATCAGAAAAGGCTGCATTGTAAGTTTGAATGTGTATTAATGATTGATTACTTTGATAAATTGAACTGCCCTGATAAACATAAAGGTGATTCAATTATTTATTTGATGAACACAACAAGGCACAGTCTACATGTCATGGCATTTTGAATCCTTCTCACTCCTCTACCAGATACCATAATACTCCTTCACTCTTCTCTGTTCCACTTCCTATCCTGTCCTGTCCTGTCACTTCATGGTCCTGTTCTCCCATCTCTCCAAGACCAACCCTTTTTCATGAAGTATAGTACAGTATGTCGATGGATTCAACATGAAACACAACTCAGTTAATTATATATATATTTTTTTTTTACACAGTGATCAGAGAGACTGAAAACCGAGTTTACCGTGAGTCGTTGTAATCCAGCAAGCCTTGTAAACGTGCCCCCCTGTGTTATCGAGCATTGAGGAAGGGGCGATGGATAGGCAGAGGTAGCTTTTGGATCACAAAGGACCTAGGAATAAGATAGTGTTAGACTCTAGAAAACATACCTGAACCACAAATGATCAATGCTATGTAAAATAATAATAAATTTGCATACGTCGTGCTTTTGTAAGTGTTTCATAAAAAATAAATCATTCGTGTATAAAGGTCGCTGTTGTGAAGGCGAGGGTCGATCTGCATGAGTGGAACAAGATGAAGTATTATTAGTTACGATATTCTTCTTCTTTCGGCTGCTCCCGTTAGGGGTCGCCACAGCGGATCAACCGTCTCCATTTCGCTCTATCCTCCACATCTTCCATTGACACTCCAACCACCCGCATGTCCGCCCTCACCGCATCCATGAACCTCTTCTTTGGCCTTCCTCTTCTCCTGCCTGGCGGCTCCATCCTCAGCATCCTTCTCCCGATATACTCCGCTTCCCTCCTGTGAACATGTCCAAACCATCTCAATCTCGCCTCTCTCACTTTGTCTCCAAACCGTCCGACCTGCGCTGTCCCTCGAATATACTCATTCCTTATCCTGTCCATCCTCGTCACTCCCAACAAGAATCGCAGCATCTTTAACTCTGCCACCTCCAGCTCTGCTTCCTTCTTTTTGTGAGTGCCACCGCCTCCAAACCATACAACATAGCTGGTCTCACTACCATCTTATATACTTTCCCCTTCACTCTTGCAGCTACCCTTCTGTCACAAATCACTCCTGCAACTCTTCTCCACCCACTCCATCCTGCCTGCACTCTTTTTCACTTCTCTCCCACACTCTCCGTTACTTTGGACAGTTGATCCCAAGTATTTAAACCAATCCACCTTCCCCACCTCAACTCCTTGCAACCGCACCATACCACCACCCTCCCTCTCATTT
>NC_140969.1:22500500-22520500 GCF_056783735.1 Eptatretus burgeri | reverse complement strand
GTTCGCTGGATGGTTCGCCAGCAGGAAGCCAGGGTCGAGACCCGTTCGCTCCTGCAGCGAGTCAGCAAGGCCAGGCCGCAGTGAAGGCCGGACGACCGAGGAGAACCGGACAAGTTGCTCATCAAGCCGCCCAAGCGACTGGCGCATTCGCGACGCACCGGGCCGAACAGAGACACCGTTGCCTCGTGGTGACCATCGAGTCACCACGAGGGTGGCCAGGTAGCCGGCCCGGTCTCTCAGCGCCTGTTCCGGTCATCCCGGCCCTGAGTACATTAAAGGCATACGAGCCCGGTTCTTTCTTTCTTGGGTTTTGCATGAAAGTCTGTGGGGCCTTTTCCTTAAGTAGAATCGTTGTTAAGTGCCTGCATGTACATTGCATAATAGACCGGCTGTAGGCTTTTGCTCTTGTCTTGTCCCCTATTCCCCCGTTGACTGCTTACCTGCTGGGTGAAAATAAACACCATATTGTTTGAATGTCAACCCGCTCGTTGCGTCACTTTCTCCATTGACTGCCATGATGCGTTCGGGAAATTAGCTGGCTGATTACAAAGCCGATAAAATAATCTGGTCCGACGGGATCTGGCGAATGAAAACCACTCTGCATTCGCAGACGGAACGAGCCGCTTAAGCGGCTCGTTTTCGTGCAGGCCCCGTCGAGGTATAAACTCCCGGTATTTCTGTCCGCGCGAATAGTTAGGTATATGGATAATTCGGCGATTGACCCTGTAGCGCGTGGGCAGAATAGTTGGCTGGTTTATGGTGCATTAAAAACACCCGTAGCTGGGTTTCGGCGTTTGTCCGGAAGCTACGACTGGATTGTTGCGTTCGGTGGACGCGTGGCCTGGATTGGGCTGAAAACGTCGTGCGCACGCCGAACCAGCGGAAATCTATAACACTGGTGTCAGCGATCGGGACAAGAACTCTCCCGTCTCCACATGAAATTAACGGGAATCGGACCAAGGGTGTGTAGAGCAATCCTCCGTTCCCATTAAATTATGAGCGTTCAAATTTTTATACCCGATACGCAAAATGGCGGTTCAAGGCGAGCGGCGGCAGGAGGGAATAGATTTAGAATTAAGCGAATCTATGGCCCAGGACGAAATCACCGTGCAGGACACTCCCATGCAGGAACTTTCCCCACAACTGAATCCGAAATGGGCGTGGCGGCTTTTGACACCCCCCCCTCCGTCAAATTCCTTCCCCGATTCCGGCCGAAACCGCGACCGAACGAGGCAAATCGGCTTCGTCGGGATCAGCTGACATCAACCGGTTGGGGGAAATGTTGATGCGGATGATGCAAGCGATGGGAAACGAGATGAAAGACGAAATGAAAGAAAACACACAGCAGATGGAAAGCAAAATGGATGAGATGATAAGCGATATGCGAACACTGCGGGGTGAAACGCAGAGCATGGGGCGAGGCCTGCAGACGGGCATAATGTCGATTGCATGTGGCGGAGACACCGAACCAACGAGGGGGATTGTGGATGGTGTCGGCCCCGCAATGGAGACGGGTGAGGTCACAATAATAAGGGAGAGCTCGTGGAGGTGACGGAGAAAGTAACGGTGACAGAGAGGGAAAAATGAAATTGGGAGATTGAAATGTGTCGGGCGAGACACGTAGAGACGAGGGAGATAATAAAAGAGACAACGGAAATAAAAACAGACATGGGAGATAGAGGGTGAACGAAATGAAACTAAAGACAAACACACACATGGAGTTAGCGAGGGACAATGGGGGTGAGCTGGCGGAATGTGTCGTGACCCGGTACAAGCAGCAGGATAGCCTCCTCCAGGAACGAGGGGATGGAATATGCCCCCTTGAAGCGGATCGCGACCAGGTGGGTTCGGTCGCGCCGTGCGAGTTAGGGGGGCGAGTGCTGTGAACGGGTACACGCGAAGCTTGGGGGGTATAGAGACCCCGGGAGTGCTTGTGGTGGCGTGAATCCACAGCGCGATTGTCCCGGTGTGTGTGCTTATGAGTGTGGCGAAATGCGTGTTAAAATGCACACATAGCATGAGTGAAATGGCGTGCGTGAAATTGCGTGCGTGAAATGGCGTGCTGAGTAAGATGGCGTGCGTGTAAATGGACAGATGGGTCCAGACAAGAGATAAGGGCCGTGCAGCGGCCGTAGCTATTTTGAGAACCGCGCCGTGTTCACGGGACGTGGTGTGCGGGGCCCGTTCGGCAGATAGCTAACGGCGCTCGCGCGCGCCCCTTCGTGGAGGGATTCCGGTGAGGGAACGTCCCACATATCGAAAAGGCCGTCGCGAGGACGGTTAAAATGGCGACGAGTGTTGGGTGGATTTGGAACACGCGGGTCCCCACGTGGACGCGTGTTCGGGGCATTTCGTACTGCATACCGCGTGTTCTGTTCGCGGAACACGCAGAGCGGGTTTCCAGAACGTTACGCGAGCGCCAGCTGCAGGCTCGGTGCAAGTGTGACGTCATTGGCGGGAATCTCGTGGCACGAATGCCGGACAAACAGTGCACGTCCCGTGTGGGGAATTCCCCGCGAGCGAGCGCTATTCGGAATTGGCGGAGTGACGTCATTACCGCACGAATTGGCCCTTGGAAGGGACGTCGGTATCACCCATAAGGACGAACGGGCGTGCCGTAACCCACCGCCATGGAGGTGCAGAGAAGGGAGAAAAGTCTCGCTTCCAGTACGCGATCCCAGGCAGGGGGTGGGAAACCCCCTTGCTTTTGGCACAGGAAGCATGAGTTAGTAGGATGGGTTAGCGATAGTTTGACCGGCTTCATGGGGACAAGTCCTCATGGGGCCCGTGGAATGGTTAGTTAGTGGGAATTTCAGTTTAGATTTAGAATGGAAAATGGGAATTTTTGATTTTTTTGGAGGCAGAGACAGACTTTGAGTGTGTAGAGGGGATGTAGCTTAAGGCGCTGTCACACCTTGACGATTTAGCCAGCGTATGCCGACTTCTGAAAAATTTGTCAAAAACGCTGGTAGACGTCGAATACGTTATGGGTAAGTTTTGTATACGTTAAGAGCACGCTGAAAAACACTGCCATACGTTGTAGTACGCTGGCTTTAATCGTACTTGGCGGTTGTCCTCAAACTTTAACATGCTTGAAATTTTACGACGTATGGCAGCGTATGGCTCACACGTTCCGCTACGCTGGCCATAAGTTGTAGGCACGTAACGCGATCGTTGACACACGTCGACACACGTTACTTGTAAGTTACTCATAAGTCGAAACACGTCAAAGTAATGGTCAGCGTCAGTGTTCCAGACTCCCTGGTTTTTTTTTTTTTCTTCAGTATGACGGTGATGTTGACACTTCGAATTCTAGTGCGGTTATAATATAATATAATTAATAGGCTACCGCTCAACGATTTAAATCATAACCGCACTAGAAATCGAAGTGTCAACATCACCGTCATACCGAAGAAGAAAAAAAACCCCCAAAAAAAAAAAAACGGAGTCTGGAACACTGACGCCAACCATTACCTCAACGTTTTTTGACTTATGAGTAACGTACAGGTAACGCATGTCGACGTGTGTCAACGATTTAAATCATAACCGTCATACCGAAGGAAAAAAAAAACAGGAAGTCTGGAACACTGACGCTAACCATTACCTTGACGTTTTTCGACTTATGAGTAACGTACAAGTAACGTATGTCGACGTGTGTCAACGATCGCGTAGCGTGCCCACAACTTATGCCAGCGTATGCGGAACGTGTGTCATACGTCAAGTACGTCGAGAAATTTTCAACATGCTGAAAATTTAGACGTACTCGACATGTGACGACGTATGCCAGAAAACTACGACGTATGCCAGCGTGCTCTTAACGCATACAAACGAAACGTTAACGTATCTTAACGAAGTGAGAGGGGCGGATCCAGCCTGGGTGAAGGTGAAAAGGGGGAGGGCGCTGATTTCGGGTGGCAAAGCCCACCGCGGCCCTCCCCTTAGGGCTAGAAAGGGCCGCGTTCGCCGACAAGTGTGTTGTTGTTGGCTGGGTTGGAGAGCGGTTAGTTGAGAGCCGTTGGAGAGATGCCGAGCCACCGGCAGGAATTGAGCCGTTGGAGTTCAGAGTGGAAGGGTTGGAGAGCCTCTGGGAGCTGGTGAAGAGCAGTGAAGTTCGTTTGCTGGAAGGTTCGCCAGCAGGAAGCCGGGGTCGAGACCCGTTCGCTCCTCCAGCGCGTCGTCGGCTAGGCCAGGCTGCAGTGAAGGCCGGACAACTGAGGAGAACCGGACAAGCTGCTCATCAAGCCGCCCAAGCGACTGGCGCGTTCGCGACGCACCGGGCTTAACGGAGACACCAGGGGTCGCCGATAAAAAGGACCCATCGAGTCACCATGAGGGTGGCCAGGTAGCCGGCCCAGTCTCTCAGGGCCTGTTCCGGTCATCCCGGCCCTTAGTACATTAAAGGCTCACGAGCCCGGTTCTTTCTTTCTTTCTTGGGTTTTGCATGAAACTCTGTGGCACCTTGTCCTTAAGTAGAATCGTTGTTAAGTGCCTGTGTGTACATTGCATAATAGACATCGGCTGTAGGCTTTTGCTCGTGTCTTGTCACCTATTCCCCCGTTGACTGCTTACGTGCTGGGTGAAAATAAACACCATATTGTTTGAATGTCAACCCGCTCATTGTGTCACTTTCTCCATTGACTGCCATGATTCGTTCGGGAAATTAGTTGGCTGATTACATAGCCAATAAAATAATCTGGTCCGATGGGATCTGGCGAATTAAAACTGCTCGGCATTCGCATACGGAACGAGCCGCTTAAGCGGCTCGTTTTCGTGCAGGCCCCGTCGAGGTATAAACTCCCGGCATTTCTGTCCGTGCGAATACTTAGGTATATCGATAATTCGGTGATTGACCCTGTAGCGCGTGGACAGAATAGTTGGCTGGTTTATGGTGTATTAAAAACACCCGTAGCTGGGATTCGGCGTTTGTCCGGAAGCTACGACTAGATTGTCGCGTTCGGTGGATGCGCAGCCTGGATTGGGCTGAAAAGGTCATGCGCACGCCGAACCGGCGGAAATCTATAACAATATATAATATATATATATATATATATATATATATATATATATATATATATATATATATATATATATATATATATATATATATATATATATATATATAGTCATGCGCCTCTTTACGACGTTCCGGGCAACGACGGATCGCATATACGATGGATCTGCCAGCTCTGAAAAAAAAAATGCAGCTGAAAAATTCCTATCGTCGAGTGATGAAGCTGACGTAGCGCTGCCAGTTGTATAAAAATAGCACATACAATTATGTACGCTGTACAGTACATAATACTTCATAATGGTAATAAACGACAGTGTGGCCCTGTTATAATGCGATCGTTGAGGTCCATAAAATGTCATTGCGAAAAAAGCAGGGTCGTGCTAAATCGGGATTCAAGGAAATCGGCTTTCAAACTGAGCCAATGTTTGCACGTTTACCTTCTATCAAGTAAATTACCTTTGAATTGAAGAATTCCGCGAATAAATCGTTTTTACAGTTGAAATTATAACACAAATTTCTTTTTGGTGAAGCTTTTCCTGTTGTTAAAACAATTGCACTGTTCCGAAAAAATATATATATATATATATATATATATATATATATATATATATATATATATATATATATATATATATATATATATATATATATATATATATATATCACAATTGACAGGAGCTCGTTTCTTCATTTATAAATTATAACATCGATGCAATGATTACGTATTTATAAAATCCAAACGCTATTTATTCATCTCTCTATAATCGATGCGAGAGGAGATTGTAAGCTGCTGCTAACAACACCGATGGCTGTCATGAACAGCACAAAAGTAAAACTAACGTGTCTTCCGTCTCTCTTGGATGTGTGTTACAATTGCCGACAGTATTCAGTACAGTAACATGCTGTGCAGGTTTGTATCCGAGGAGCAATAGGATACACCATATAGCCGAGGTGTGTAGTTTTGTGTAAGTGCGATGTTCGAAAACGAAAACGAAAAAAAAAAATATGTTCGCACAACGACGACATCGCTTAACGACGCATTTCTCAGAACGTAACCCCATCGTTAAATGGCGCATGACTGTATATATTGTGACGTCCACGGGACTTGAACAGTCCCGCCAACGTAGAATGAGCCGAAACGATGGAGGCGGTTTATTTATTTATAACCCAAACATGGCGGTTCTAATCGCTCTACCGCAAACGGGACGAGGAAGGTGGCACGAGTCACTTTTCACTGAGTTGATGATGTTTATTTGTTTTTATTATTGACCAGAAATAACAAGACTCGGCAAGAAGAGGGATCCGGGGTGATTCGACGGGATGGTGTGGGATCGGGCGTGGGGAAAAACACAGACAATTCCAATGAATATACAGTTCTCAATCCCTCTAAGGCACCAAGCGCACACACACACACACACACACACACACACACACACACACACACACACACACACACACACACACACACACACACACACACACACACACACACACACACACACACACACACACACACACCCACACACACACACACACACACACACACACACACACACAAACACACACAAACACACACAAACACACACAAACACACACAAACACACACAAACACACACAAACACACACACACACACACACACACACACATAAACACACACACACACACCGTAGCTATTTCTGGTGGTCAGGCTGGACCGTGGTGTGGACGCAACTGTCCCTGGATCGGCGTCGGACGAGCTGGCCTTGCTCTCGTCAGGGGGGCAGGAGAAACCGTGGTGCTGTCGACCTCCTGGTCTTGGCCCAAGTCCGCTCACAGCCGCCAGGGAACCAGTTCTGGCGCCAAGTTGTGAGCAGGAGAGGGAGGCAGGTCCGCCCGCCGTTCGACCCCGTACTCCGAGTCAGCAGAACCCCAGAGCCAACCAAGGTGAGGCACGAGGCTCAGCAAGGCTCCAAGACACGATCAAGAACACGATCGAATCAGCACAACAACAAGGATGCTCCCCGCGCAACAGCCTCCCCACCAAAAAAACACGATCTTTTGGTTGTAATCTTCTTCCTCTTCCTTTTCGACCCCGAACAGAACCTTTTTTATCCTCCTGTCCTCGTCACTTCCAATCAAGCCGTTTATTGGCCCACCGCCGTCGCCTTCGGCCAATCGTGATCACGGGGCGGAGCCATCCGCTGCACTGTCCTGTGACGTCACGGCCAGTCTCCAGAGAATACCAAAAGGGGTTTACGCAGACACACTTACCCTATCCCGTGTCCCTATCTAATTACGTGACAATTATCATTTCCCCCCTTGAAGAAATGAACATTTACTAGACAACTTATCACCACTGAATTGCTACTTATTACATCGACATCCTGGTAAACTCGAACAGCATGGCATACCTAATTAAACATCCTAATTACCCTTTGAATGCATACCCCCCTCAAACGTAACACTGCCCCCTCCTCTGGTACCGCAGCTCCTGCAAGGTATATCACAGGCGCTACCGTACCAGCCTTAACACTTACTGACTCACACCTAATTAACCTAACGAAATAAAGTAGGAGGGGCAATGGGCAGCGAGTCGCAGCTAACTTACCTATCCTGCTTAATGTACTACCCACTTATGGCCTTATCCTCGCCTAAACAATCATTCGTTTTTTTATTTTTATTTTATTTTATCACATGAGAGCACTGAGCGAAGTTGCACTCCATCTTCTGCATCATCGCTCTTGCCCAGCACTCTTCCAGTGATCTGGGGAGGGGAAACAAAAGGTTCCACAAAAACACAACACTTATACTTTACATTCCTACTCTAAGCCTTAACGACACTATTCACAGGATATTTACACTTGACCGCCTCCCCCAGTGGATGCTAATAGACCCAGCGTTACCTGGGGAGCCAATTTTCAAATATGCTGGCCCCAAAATTATGCGGACATCATGCCCTTGCTGCACATGTCAAGTTGTGCGGGATCGAGTGGGACTCATACATCTTCACAACACTCACACCATGGTCATCATCACATTTCTAGGTCATGGTCCTCATTTTAATCATGCAGGCTGAATCCCGTCATGGCCGTGGGGTGGGTTACCACAAGATGATGGGGGCATCTCAGGTGCAACCATGCCCACAGGTAAGCTTTAGTCCAACCCAGACGTTTCTCCGCCCCGCTCCCTTTGATTCCCTCCCCCCTGGTAGCCATCAGCTCTAATCCCGTACAACACTCTGGAAGGGGTCTCACTGGCTCCTCTGGCCTTCCTGGGTCGCCAAGGTCCTACCCGCCTTGGTCGCCCAACCAGACCCTCTCCCAGTTGCCTCCAGACACTGTCACCATTAGCCACCAGGTGGTGAATCTCCTTGAAGGGGGTCGCAATTCACGCTCACCGTGAGCTTCAGCAATCCCTGTGGACAAGCACATCATCCCCACCCACAAAACCCACATGACTCCCCCACCCCATCGGCCTTACATGTGACACCTGCATTTCTAACACTTCACCGACCATGACCTTCCCTGTTACCACACCATGTCCAATAAAAAATCAATGTGTGCACCATACATTTCACTACTTCACTTAAAACAACTCACACAGCACTTCTCACCCGATCCACGCACCAGCCATTGGACAGCCACTCGTGCCCGCTTCATTTCCAATTACCCCCTGTCCCGATTGTCACTGAAACCCAGCAGAACTTACAAACCCATGCCAATTTTCCCACAATTCATTTTTTTTCCACCAAAGGAGGGCACTTCGCCACAATCTCAGCAGCCGAGCATGGCCGTATATGCTCAGCCCGATCTAGTCTCCCGGACCCCCGACAGTGATCTCCGGACCCGACCTATGAAAGGGCATCTCGGATAGACCTGGCGGTTCAGCAGGAGGATTCACCCTCTCCGAGTCTAAAAGTCTATTGGAGGGTCCCTCCATCGCCGGGTACTGGCAATATCGTTGCATGTGTCCTCTTCGCCCGCACCGGAAACAACTCCCCATAAAAGGCCCCCGTAAGTATCGATGAAATGTCTCTTCCGGTTCCGGACCCCCTCAGCCATAATCGAATTGCTCTATTGGCTGGGCTGGACTCCGCCGCTTTGGCGCACCAACTACCGAATTACCCCTTATCAAACTTGACAGTTTCTGGCAAATTTCCTGAAACATTTGGGTAATGCCAATTTCTCCCAGCCCCCCTCCCTGATCCTGGATCTCCGCCTGTCGGATCGTCACCGATGGCCTCTCTGGAACCCGACCCGGCCGGCTCCACGAGGCCAGCCTGGCCGCGCACTCGGCCGCTCAGTGAACGGTGGGTGGATCCTGTAGCTCCACCAGCGCTCGGACCTCAGGGTCAGGAAGAGCAGCTAAAAATTTCTCGAGTGCCAGTCTGTCCCACGCCTCCACTGTAAGGTCCCGATACGCGATCCTGACTGATTGGTAAATGTCCTGTGCCAGCTCCTGCACTGTCTCACCCGGCTTTAATCTGCGGTGCTGGAGCTGGGTGGGCCCGCACCAGATCACAGTTTGCCGCGAACCCAAACCGACGGCTCAACGCCTCGCAAATGTGGGAGCTGGTCAACATCCCCTCCGCGATCACGTTTAACACATCTGCGGCTGGTCCCCGCAACGTTGCCACCAAATTCCCTGTACGTTCCTGCTCATTCCACCCGTTTAGTCGGGAAATGCACTCAAATTGCGTCAGAAAAGCTTCAACGCTCCCTGACCCGTCAAAATTTACCAGTGGGATCACTTTTACGGTGGCCCGCTTCTCAGTTTCTCCCTTGTCCGAATCCAGCCCAGGGATCAAACACCCTTGTGGCTGCGTATCCAATTTCGGAGCCCACTGTGGCCAAAGATGTTTTGTGGTGAGGGTCTCATGGGTCAATTTTGCCTCCTGTTCCAAACGTTGAATGGACCGATTCACCTCTTCCCGCAGGATCCTCTGGGCCCGCACCACCTCCTCCAAGGCTCCGTTGCGAGTTTGTAGCTGCTCCTCAACCAACCCGGACACTCTACTTACAAAAGACGGCTCTACCAGGCCTTTATCCAAGACTTCATCTTGGCTCATAATTTTATCTTGTTCGTCCAAACGAGCCTCCAATCCTTTTACCTCCTCCGCCAAATTCATCCCTTGCTTCCTCAGCTCTCCCCACTCTTCAACTTGCAGCTGCATACGAGCATCCACACAGGCACGATGACGTTCCAGGCTTTCATCCACTTTATCAACCCGAATGTTCGTTGCATCAATTTTATCTACCAATTTTTTTTGTATATTTTCCCCCTCCAATGTAATTTCTACCTTTGTTTCCTTCAATCTAGCCTCGAATTTGCTTTGTATTTCTCCCAATTTAACATCCACACACTCCTGCATCTCAGTTTTCATTTTCTCCATCTTTTCCCCCAATTCATCCCTCATTAAATCAATCCCTGCACCCAACTGTACCCCCATTACCCCCAATTGATCTGTCATTTCTGCCCCCTGTGCCGTCATTTTTGCCATTTGTGCCGTCATTTCTGCCCTCTGTGTCACGAATTGATTTTCCATTTGTGCCGTCATTTCTGCCCTCTGTGCCGTCATTTCTGCCCTCTGTGTCACGAATTGATTTGCCATTTGTACCATCATGTCCGCTATTAAACGTTCCAACAGTGTCTGGATCGACATCGCACCGGTTTCCGGCGCTGCCGGCCCCGTTACGGGCGATGAAGCACGGTCCACGCTCGGAATAGGGGAGGTTCCAACCCTACCCCCGTCTCTCCCTTCTTCCCCCGACTCGCTGCCAGACACGTGGCCTTCCTCCTCAAACATCTGCACATCCGCCATGGTGCAGAAGTCCCGTTTGCCACCAATTAATTTAAATTTGAAAAATCCCGCCAAAATTTTCCCGCGCTGGCACGCTTTTCTGCAGTAATTTTATATTCCAATTCGTGGCGAGATTTTAATCTTGGTATATAATTTAGAGGGGTTCGAACATCCCACTCCTGACACCAATGTGACGTCCACGGGACTTTCACAGTCCCGCCAACGTAGAATGAGCCGAAACGATGGAGGCGGTTTATTTATTTATAACCCAAACATGGCGGTTCTAATCGCTCTACCGCAAACGGGACGAGGAAGGTGGCACGAGTCACTTTTCACTGAGTTGATGATATTTATTTGTTTTTCTTATTACCAGAAATAACAAGACTCGGCAAGAAGAGGGATCCGGGGCGATTCGACGGGATGGTGTGGGATCGGGCGTGGGGAAAACACAGACAATTCCAATGAATGTACAGATCTCAAACCCTCTAAGGCGCCAAGCACACACGCACACACACACACACACACACACACACACACACACACACACACACACACACACACACACACACACACACACACAAAACTTAGCTATTTCTGGTGGTCAGGCTGGACCGTGGTGTGGACGCAACTCTCCCTGGATCGGCGTCGGACGAGCTGGCCTTGCTCTCGTCAGGGGGCAGGAGAAACCGTGGTGCTGTCGACCTCCTGGTCTTGGCCCAAGTCCGCTCACAGCCGCCAGGGAACCAGTTCTGGCGCCAAGTTGCGAGCAGGAGAGGGAGGCAGGTCTGCCCGCCGTTCGACCCCGTACTCCGAGTCAGCAGAACCCCAGAGCCAACCAAGGTGAGGCACGAGGCTCAGCAAGGCTCCAGGACACGATGAAGAACACGATCGAATCAGCACAACAACAAGGACGCTCCCCGCGCAACAGCCTCCACACCAAAAAAACACGATGTTTTTGTCCAGATCTTCTTCCTCTTCCTTTTCGACCCCGAACAGAACCTTTTTATCCTTGGTCCTCGTCACTTCCAATCGAGCCGTTTATTGGCCCACCGCTGTCGCCTTCCGCCAATCGTGATCACGGGGCGGAGCCATCCGCTGCCCTGTCCTGTGACGTCACGGCCAGTCTCCAGAGAATACCAAAAGGGGTTTACGCGGACACACTTACCCTATCCCGTGTCCCTATCTAATTACGTGACAATTATCATTTCCCCCTTGAAGAAATGAACATTTACTAGACAACTTATCACCACTGAATTGCTACTTACTACATGGAGATCCTGGTAAACTCGAACAGCATGGCATACCTAATTAAACATCCTAATTACCCTTTGAATGCATACCCCCCCCTCAAACGTAACAATATATATATATATATATATATATATATATATATATATATATATATATATATATATATATATATATATATATATATAAAATTGTGTGTGCTCCTATGTTTATCATGCGTTATTCAAAAGGGTTCCTGCTGTTGGCAGATAATAAGAATGACCGCACTGTGGTCACAACCGGCGATAAAATCCAGTAATGGCCGATTGGAAAATGCGCGTTCAAAGCACTTTCAAAAGATGAGCAGCGTGATTGGGAAACATTTAATGCGCTTCAACGATTAACTCAACACCTCTCATCCCCGTCACCCTCCCCCATGGTTATATCAGAATGAGCTAATTTGTCTTACGGTCACAGATTGTTTAACCCCAATATAGGCCCGTTCAAAAATTACGTAACACTATTTTCTTCAGGAGGCGTGTACCGTTTGTGCTGATGGGCTTGATTAATTCTTACATTTGACATTGATTAGTTTTTTTGTGGCCCCCCCCATCTTGATTAACACTCGGCGCAATCAAAGCCAATGGAAATCTGACGCAATAAAGCAGCAGAGTGTAAAATCAGTAAAGGCCTCATGTGTTAGGCCCATCAGAAAACCAAGATGGCGGCCATATCATTTTGTTTGGGTGCTGTGGTTGGTGGAGACAAGCGACAGATGTGGGTGTGATCCGGTGGCTGTCAGACCAATGGGTGCACATTTCAAAAATTGACCCCCAATAAGAAGAACAGCAGCAACACAAAGCTCTTGTAAACCTGCGACAGGTCACAGGTAAAAATGTCACCATTGGAATGGCTTCAGCTCCTAAGTTCGCTTCTTCTTCTTCAACCCTGGAAAGACGTGTTTTTAAAACAGGCATCTATGTTTAAATGGACAGAAATTTTTGCAACAAGTAAATCAATTATCAGCTTTCCAATGGTACCATTTTTGTTCCCTGCACTTCCGAGACAATCGGAGGACAGGACATTAAAATGAGCTCCGTCCATATACTCTAGTTTTGTGTACATGATGCATCAAAAACCGTTGAACATTTAACTTTCATATTGCAGATATCTATTCCTCATGACAATATCTATCCTGCTTAAATCACAGTGGTGATTGGCTGAATTCTGTTGCCATGGCAACCGCCTCAGTAACTTGGCTTGTGTACGCAATATTTCAAAAACCACTGAATATTCAGCATTCATATTGCAGACATCTATTCTTCATACCGTCCAAAAGGAGGGTGACCGAGAGTATCAGCTCCTTATTGCTATTGTAAGAACTAGTACGGGCCCGTAGGTGTGGGCCCGTAGGTGCATGCCAGTATGTGCAGTCCTCTCTCGCCCCCTCTCTCTCGCTCCCCCTCTCTCTCCCCTCCTCTCTCTCCCCCCTAGTCTCGCCCTTCCTCTCTCCCCCCTCCTCTCTCGCCCCATCGCTCTCACCCCCACTCTCTCGCCCCCCTCTCTCGCCCCTCTCTCTGTAAATGTATTCACAAATGTCTACCACGCACAACAATTAATTCAAACCTTTGGAAAAAAACAGCTTTCAAACCCTTGGGAAACTGCTGTTTCCCTTGGGAAAATTCAAACCTTTGGATTAATTAATAATTTGAACAATTAATTCGAACCTTGGGAAAAAAACAGCTTTCAAACCTTGGGAAACACTTGGGAAACAGCTGAAACTGATAAAGAACGATATCAAACCTTGAAAAGGCACATACGTCCCCAGCGTCGATTGTGACGTCATACCAAACAAAGAAGAAGAATTGTGACGTCAATCGTGCAAAAATAAATAAATAAACATTAATTGTGACGTCATAGCACCGTGTCTTGTCATTGGTTGACAGATAAATGGCCGTAACTTGGGAACCGCTTATCCGATTGATATCAAACCTTGAAAAGGCACATCCGCGGGGCCCCGGCAATATTCCTGGCAAGTTTCAATCAGATCGGACCGTCAATCGTGCAAAATAAATAAATAAATAAACATTGTTGGTGACGTCATTAGACAGTGTCTTGTCATTGGTCGACATATAAATGGCCGTAACTTGGGAACCGCTCGTCCGATTAATATCAAACCTCGAAAAGGCACATCCGTGGGTCCCCAGCAATATTCCTGGCAAGTTTCAATCAGATTGGACCGTCAATCGTGCAAAAATAATAATAATAATAATAATAAATTAAATAAATAAACATTAATTGTGACGTCATAGCACCTTGTCTTGTCATTGGTCGACAGATAAATGGCCGTAACTTGGGAACCGCTCGTCCGATTAATATCAAACCTCGAAAAGGCACATCCGTGGGTCTCCAGCAATATTCCTGGCAAGTTTCAATCAGATTGGACAGGTGGTCGTCGAGAAACGGCGGTCGCAGACAAACAGACGGACAGACAAACAGACACACACACAGAGATTGCTGGAATTATAGATAGACTAGTACGTGCCCGTAAAAAAAAATAATAATAATAATAAATAAATATTCAAACCGCGAGCAAGAAACAACAACCACACAGGCCGTTTCTTCGCTCTCGCATGCCCGTACGTGCGTGGCCCGGAAGTTCGCATATTATTCGCAGTTACGATTATTCGCAATTTAGTTTTAATGCCCAACAGAGATTGCTGGAATTATAGATAGATGACACGTGTATATATACATGGAAGGATGTTTCTCCTTTTAGTAATAGATTGTAAAAAAAATTTCACTTTTTTTTTTTCATGAACCTTTGCTAAAAGCAACGTTAAGTTGATGAGAGTGAGTATATCACCATGGAAACCCAGATGCAGCTGACTGAGCATTATCTCTTTGTTCCTCATAGCAGTTAGCATATTCTTTATTATAAATATTCTGTTGTTTATCAGATATTGCCTATATTGCTCGACGATCGCCCAGTTGAAAAAACATCTATGAACAACAATAAGTTAACTCCCTGCTTGCCACCAGTAGCTGAACCGAGCTTAGAATCCTTTCCGATTTGTCGTAAAGGATTGACGACAACACGGGCCGTCTTTGCAACAGAAAACAAGTCAATATTTGTTCCCTTGCAAATAACTTCAATGCAGGAGAGGTCTATTTGGCCCATCAAGCCCACACAATGGTTGCCAGCCTATAGTTGTTTGTCCATTCTACATCCTTTTTAAATGCTGAGTGTCAAGCAAAGAATCGGCACGTTCCATTTGTAATGGTCTTTGGTATGTATGACAGCCAGGGTCCTGTTCAAACTGCCGACCTACCAGACTCACAGCGGATGCTGCAACATAACATCGAACACCACCGAGTCTAATCAGTATAATAAAGAAGTCTTCATGGCATCCCATCATCTACGATTCTATCAAGTAAAATTTGTTGATGTAATGTTTTTTTATGCTTCTGCACCAAGGGTGCCGGAGGCATTATGTTTCTGGGTTGTCCGTCCGTCCGTATTTTCATTTACGCGATAACTCAAGAAGCAAATTGTAGAATTTCATCAAACTTGGTAAAAAGATAAATTAAGACAGGGCAATTAAGTGATTAGATTTTGGGCCAGATGTGATCAAGATCAAGGGTCAAACGTCAAGGTCAAACTGAAATTTTACTGTTTACGCCCTAACTCAAATATTGGACAGAATTTCATCAAACTTGGTACAAAGGTAAAGTTAGGCAAGGCAATTAACTGATTAGATTTTGGGCCAGATATGATAAAGGTCAAAGGTCAAATATGTCAGTACTCAAGTGTTTGTGCGGGAGAGCGGAGACATACCCGTTGACTGCGCGCAGTTGAATTACTCTAGTTTCTTTTATTTCAACACGCTCGTCACCATTCTTCAGGAAAGGGTGTTTATTGTACTTGCTATTTTATTTAATCGACGGCCAAGACTCGACGAGTTAGCTGCGAGACAATACAATATGAGAACCAACCATCAAAAGGACCGTATCCGAACGTTTAAAATCTCTTAACGTGTTATGCTATTTTTATGTATTTGTACCGTGAAGGATATTATTGCATGAATGAGTGTGTACTAATAAATCATTCTCAAGCACCACAATAAATTCCGAGTGACAAGTTCTGATTACCCAGTACCTTGGGGAAGTCCTCCAGCATAACGGTAGACCATTCGACATCGAAACTTTTTTTCATTTGTAATGTTGTGTACACGACCAGGACATTGGAGTACTCTGCGGTAAAAGCGAGCCGTACATGGAATCCATCCCCCATGTCTAACTGCAAAGGCCCAGGTAAGTCTGCAGAAGGAAAGAGATGTCATCCAATATCCCACACACCACACACCATACACATATACACAGCTGTATGTATCCAAATGCTAATTTCGATAATCTCTGATCACTTTATTGAAAAGATTCCCCCAGAGATATAAATACCCTATTGCTCAAAACGAGAACAGCACTCCATAGAGCGAACACCTCCGCCAGGCTGAACAGTTTACATTTTGTATCCCATTGATAGACCGGATCTGAATCTGGACCTCACCAAAATCGAAGCGGCTTGTTTTTGTCATCTAATCAACTCATCCACCAAGTTTTGTCTTTACTTCTTGAAATGCTTTGCTACATATCATATTGGGCCTTATCTCTCAATAGTGAAGAATCACTTCGAAAAATAAAAAAAAATTTTGATCGTATCTGGATCCGGATTCAAATCTTCATTAAAATGAAACTAATTTCTCCTCGTCACACACCCAACCTGTCCACCAAGTTTTGTCCGGATCCATCCACAACTTTTTGAGATATCCTGTTTGCAGCCAGACAGGAGTGAAAGCAACCTCCGTCCACCATCGGTGGTGCAAAGGAACACCTGTTAAAAATAATTTAACATATGGACTTGCAGTTTTATTTTAGGGTCTAAAGATTTCCAGAAAGATTATCATTCACAAGACATGCACAGGATATTTAATCTCAACATCACATATCATCTAACATCCTACGCACAATATGCATATATCTCAAAAAGCTTTGGACGAATTTGATGAAGAGGTTGGATGTGCGACAGGGACAAATCGATTTGATTTGTGTGAAGATCAAAATTGGGATTCGATAATTTTTTTTTATTTCTCAAGTGATTCTTCACCATTGAGAACTGGGGCCAAAAAGGATTTCTTCTTTTTTAATGGCCACCATTATCCCACCTTTTTGTGGGGTCGGCTGGAGGAAGCTTGGCTGGATTTTTACGAACCGGCTGACCAGGCTTGATGTTCGACTAATTAGGGCAGGAATTTGGAATTTGCCCATGGTGCCGGTGATAGCTCGCCTACTCTTCGGGGAGGGCACCATGTCCACTAATGAATGCTGTCAGAAGGGATTTCCATTCAATGTCCATCCGAGGGATGACAAACACATTGATGAATCAGCTTGCCTGTGAAACACCAGAATGACCGTTTTATAGCTTGGTCGGGAATCAAACCCAGGTTAGACAACTTGGAAGCGAGTGTGCATACCTCTAGGCCGAGGGCATCCTGTCAGCCTTGGGGCCAAACCAATATAAAGCATGATATTTCAAAAAGTTGTGGACAACTTCTAACAAAACAATGTGGATGAGTTGGTGAGATGACGAGAACAAGCCAATTAGATTTTGGTTCAGGTCCGGATCCCATCAGGTCAGGTCAGGTATGGGAGCATGTGCCAGAACAGCGCGTCGCTATGTCCACTTTCCGCCGGTACTCCAGGGGCCTCCGTCTGGCCATCCCCCAGGCAGATGCCAGGCCCATCCCCATCTCCTTGAGATGATGGTCAACCTGCTGCAACCACGAGGCACGTGGTCGGCCCACTGGTCTCCTCCACTCACGAGACTCCCCCACTGAGAGAATCTGGTGAGCAGGATCAGCGTTAGGAAAACGAGCCACATGTCCATACAGCCACAACTGACGCTCACGGACTATGCAGGTAACAAATCTCATCCGAGTCTCTCTCAGCAACCGCTCGTTGGACACAAAATCCGACCAGCGATAGCCAAGGATTCTCCGAAGAGACCCGGTACCAAAGGAATTAAGTCTCCGTCTCAAATCGTTTATTGGTCAGAGTCCAAATCTCGCATCCATAGAGCAAGACTGGAAGTACCAAGGACCTGAAGACTCGGACTTTCGTCCTCCCACACAGGTACCGGCAGCGCCACACCCCATGATCCAGTGAATCCATGACTCCCCAGGCCCGACCCAGACGTCTATTGACCTCTGACTCACAGCCAGCAGAGACATGAATATCACTGCCAAGGTAAGTGATACATCCTCACCTCAACATCCTCAACATCCTCACCACAAACAGACACAGACAGGACAGCAGCATCCAAGATGTCACCGAAAGCCTGGATCTTAGTTTTGACCCAAGAAACCCGTAATCCCAGCGGCTCCGACTCCTCATTCAGCACCTCAAGGGCTCCCAAAAGGATGTCTAAAGTTTCCGCAAAGATGACTGCATCATCTGCAAAATCAAGGTCCGTGATCTTGACATTCCCAAAGGAAGCACCACAGCTTGATCTCTCCGACATCCTCCCTAAAATCCAGTCCATACAAGTGCTGAAAAGTGTGGGGGCCAGTACACACCCCTGACGAACTCCAGTAATAACTGAAAATAAGTCAGAGATGGTACCACCACACTTCACAGCACTCTCAGTACCAGAGTAGAGTTCAGACATCAGATCGATCAGTTTTGGTGGCACCCCACGAAGACCAAGAATCCTCCAGAGGACATCCCGATTCACTGAATCGAATGCTTTACAGAGATCAACATAAGCTGCAAGCAGCCCCTGCCAAAACTCTCGTCTGCGTTCGGTGAGGACACGAAGAGCAAGGATACGGTCAATCGTTGACCTCTCTGGTGTAAAGCCTGACTGCTCTGGACGCTGGTGCTCAAGCAGATGGTGGCGAACCCAATCAAGAATTATCCAAGCAAAGACCTTGCCCGGCACTGAGAGCAGCGTCACCCCTCGGTAGTTGTTGCAGTCTTGGCGATCACCCTTCCCTTTCCAGAGAGGAACAACAAGGCCCCTCTTCCAATCAGTTGGATGATGCCTGTGTTCCAGGCAGAGTACAAAACTGCATGCAATGACACGAGTGCAGCATTTCCACCAGCCTTGAGAAGTTCAGCATGGATGCCACAGATCCCTGGAGCTTTGCCCCGTTTCAACCGGTTCACCGCAGCCCGTGTTTCCACAAGCGAAGGTGGACCACAGTTGATTCGAGGGTCAGCAACAGGCATTGTAACACCCTTGACGTCCAACTCCGACACACTCTCCCGCAATCTGACCCAGGGATGTTACCCCGTGGTTTCCCTCCTATCATCAAAGATTGGGGGTCCCAAAGGCTTTGCCCCAATCCCGTCATCCAGTGAGCTGCCTACGAAGGGAAGCTGCACAGGAGGTACTCCCACGGAGTGGGTTTTCAGATTTCTTTGCGTTTTTGTGTTTTGCGGAATGAAGGGTTTTACGGTGGCCGGAGTGCAAATCCTGCCACCAACCTCCTAATAAAAAAGTAACCCAACTGCGGGAGGACGTCCGCAGACACAGTTGGGCAGTAGATCTGGATGGCCGTTGGCTCACAAGTAGCTCCTCCGCCCTTTGACAGGTTTTGTTTTTAATCCTGCTGGGTGTCCATATCCAAACACCCTCCTCACCAGAAAACCTGGTGGGGGAGACGGTTTAGTCGCCGCCAACCCGACCATGGAACAGGTTAGTACAGGTTTACATGGTACCTGTAGCAGGTCACAGATCTAACCTGACCTGACCTGATCCTATCAGTGGGATACAAAATGTAAACTGTTCAGCCTCGTGGAAGTACGAGTGCCGTTCTTGTTTACTCTTGTGCGATTGTCATTGCACAACAACAACAACATCAACAAGTCATTCCAGAACAAGTTGCAAACTTCACAAAATGTGCATGAGACAAGTATAATGT
>NC_140969.1:22470500-22495500 GCF_056783735.1 Eptatretus burgeri | reverse complement strand
ACCGATTGGACGGAACAAAAGTGGGCGTGTGTCGTTTTTGATCCGTTTTTGAAGTGGAAAATCCGTGGTTTTGTACACGCTGTTCGGCGCGCGCCCTGCACGAGTCCAACACCGGTACCCACAAGCGGCGCAAGAACGGTGGTGATGCGACGGTTGCGAGGTGTGACATGAAGCGGCGCCGCGGTGGGTGGTTGATGTTGTGGTTGGTGGTGGTAACAATGGCGGTTGGTCCAAAATAAAGATAGTAAAAGAAAAACGGCTATCCTGAAGAGTCGCAGCACGCATGAATAACATTTATTCCCACTAGACAACGGGTTTGGGCCAAACTACACATATACTTACGGAGATATCTCACCTAAGGGACCTGAATGGTGGTTTGCGAATTTGGTAACCACAACACTACCCCCTCCCCTTTTTACAGACTCGTCCCGAGTCGTCAAATTCTCGTGTGCCATCATGTGCAGTTTTCCCCTAGTACATTTTACCTACGGATCCCTGAGTGCGACATTCATGGTATTCGTGTCCCCAAAATAAATAACCTGAGGGCTGCGTAACTACCTAAACAAACTCACTCACACGGACGACTAATAAAATTGCCGGCGCTAAGACAGACATGCCAGGGGCGCACTCATATTTACAGTACATCTTAACCTTAACTTACAAATTTTACACTAAACCATGGCCCAGGATCACTGAACTCTGCAAAAAGAAAGCAGTTAGCAGGGAGCCAGGCTGCCCACATGCAGTCTCTGGCTCAAAACAATGCAGGTGACAGGGAACGTGGCTGGCTGCTCACACGCAGTCCAAGGCCTTCCCTTTTGAACTGAACGCAGTGAACCACAACGGTGCATGGGCTGCACAAACGCAGTCTCCGTGCCAGCTCAAGTGGCACACGCAATGAGCACAACGAATGGATGGATGGACACAAACACGGTGCACGGGCCGCCACTGCAGGCCCGTGTTGTAGCTGCCAACAGGGCAGTTCTCGCAGCTTGCAAACTGTTGCCTTCTGATCCTGGCGCACATGGAAATGAACGGGGGGGGCAAAGCAAAAATTGAACGGGGCTGGTGAGCATGGGCAGTGGGCATGGCATGGCAAAGGCAGCAGGCAAACTCAGCCCGCAGAATAAGGCCGCTGCAGGCAAACACAGCCGGCAGACGAACTGGCCGGCACAGGCCTTGCAGAAAACAGCTGCAGACGATCCAGCCGGCACAGGCCTTGCAGCAAAACAACAGCTGCTGATGAAGTGGGCCGGCCTTTGCCTTGCAGCAACGCAGCCAGCAGATGAAGCTGGCCAGCCTTCGCCGTTCAGTGGAGGTTGGTGGAGGGAGTGCGGTGGTGCTGGCCACTCGGAAGGCGGGCTCGGACCTACCCTACGGTCTCCCTCCCAACCTATCGCCTTTGCCTGTCACTGTCCATACCCACTCCCTTAATTTGTCCAAACCCCAATTTAGCCCCAACTTATTTTTTTTATTTTTACTTCCCCACTATAAATCGTCCCCTCACCCCCTTTATCGTCCTTGTTCGGCTAACCTATCCTGTCACCTAGCCTACTCCCAACCCCTACGTTCCCTTCCCGGAGGGGAATAAGGGAGAGCTAACGTCCTGTGTCGAGGCCCAACGAAGCCTCAGAATGGCCTCCCCAGAGTTCGGCGATCTTAACACCAAGTGGGTCCAGCGGCCCACAACGAGCGAGGGGATGGATGGTGCGGAGGGGTGCATCTCCTAATCTACCCTAACCATTTAACTGTTAAACTACCCCGGGGCTTTCAACAAGCGCCTCTCGCTTAAACTATTGGTTCTAACAACCCAGATTCCCGTCGCCTGTGTTGGTGTCCTCACAATTTCGGGGCTCGCCCCCCCAATTTTCTCTCCGTGCCCTCACACGGTCTCCTGGCTGGGACACGTGGCTCCCTTTGGCAGGCACGACCCTCTGCCGAATCTCCCGCTATGGCACCCCCGGGCACTACACTGCCTCCGAGCCTACCAGCTCCCTAACACCGGGGAGTGCCCCCTATGGCACCTCCCCTGAAACACACACGTGGCAGGCTGGCTTCCCAGGCCCCTTTCCGAGGGTCACCCTTGCCCACAACACTGCCCACATGGCTAATGGCGCCCCGGGCCCCCGCACCAAGCAGGCGCACCCGTGCCCACTACGCTATCCCGGCCCCCCATGGGCCCTTGGCCTACCGCGGCCGACTAGCCTGGTGCCCGGGGTACCCACTCAGCGATACTCACCTTTCGCAGCCACGCTCCCAAGCCCGTCAACAGGGCTCCTGCACCCCTCCAAATGGGTCTCGAGCCTACTTTCCCACCAACAACAAAACGACCTCCATTTTTCAATTTGACTAACCCAGCTAACTCAATCTACACTGACCCCGGGGTCCCTTGGGCGGGAGTCACTCCTCCCCCCAATCACTCATCGCACCATGCATTCCCCATTCACTCCATACACACAGACCCGCTGGCCTCACTCACTCACCAAGCACATGCTTCCACCTCACTCAACATGTACACGCTTCCAATTCACTCACCAACAACTCTTCAACACACACACCACTGAACTCTGCCATCCTTCTATCTGCACCCCCTAACTAACTCGTGCTCCCACGTCGTCCCTTACACTATAGCACATTCCTTTTAACACTACGTAGCTAAACTACGTCCCCTCTACACATTCACAAGTCTGTCACTGTCTCCAAACTCAAAAATTCATTTTATTTCCCAACCTAAATCTGGCTACAATCCCTCTAACTAATCCATTCCACGGACTCCATGAGGACTTACCCCTGCCCCATGGAGTCGGTCTAACTAAGCTAACCCTTCCCCCTAACTAGTTTCCATCCTGTTCCCAGGTAAGGGGGTCTTCCACCCCTTGCCCAGGAATCCTGTGCACCCGAAAGTGAGGCTTGCCTTTTTTTTTTTCATGCGCATCACCAGCGCGGCAACTCGCGCACTTTGCACCTGCCCGTGACGTCATGCAGCTGCACGTGTTCCTCGTCCCTCCTTGGACGGTTCCATCCGGCAGAGATACCCCTCCTGCCGGATTCCAACCCCACGTGCAGCCATGACGTCACCGTGCGCATAAAAAAAACACAAGCCCCACGTCTCGAGGGGTTCCCCACGCGAACACATGTGCTTTGCCCGTTGGAGCTTAACACACACGATCGCGTGGAGAACCCGTCCGGTCCAAATCCATAATCCTGCCTAAACTTTGTCCGTCCGCGGGATCGGCAAATCCACCGCGTGCGTTTCCGGACCGGGACTTCACTCTCGCAAGCGAGCACGTGGCGGTCTCGTGCGTTGCACAGCACGGACCGCGTGCTCACTGCTGGGTGAACCCGGCACGGTCCCCGAAACAACTACAGCCGCTACTCGGCTTTCTTTCTTCTCATGTCGCCTTCGTCGTCGCCATTCAACCCACGCACACCTGCGTGTTACGACGCACACAGTCCACTCCATCACATTCACACCGGGAGACGCGGCTGCGTGCTCCCGCATGCCAACCGACATCTCCCTCACATACCGCTCTCTCACACACACGGTCTCCCTTGCATACGGCCGTTCACTCACGCGTTCCTCACTACTCACACAAACCATACTACTCACACACGCGGGGCCACTCACCCGCGGTGCCTCACTCACACACGCGGGGGCACTCAACCGCGGTTCCTCATCCACACTGGCCGTTTCACTCACACACACGGCCTCTTCCACACACGGTGCCTCATCCACACACGCGGGGGCACTCACCCGCGGTCCCTCACTCATACAGGCCGTTTCACTCACACCCACGGCCTCTTCCACACACGGTGCCTCATCCACACACGGCGTGCTGGGAAGCACGTACTCTGGCACCATCGCTACCACACCACTCACACACGGGGACGCACCCACGCCTTGCACCACACACACAGGGACAACCACACTGGGGATTCGTGTCCCCACAAGGGTCTCCGGGGCCTCTATACCCCCCAAGCTCTCCAAGCACCCGTTCGCAGCACTCCTCCCCTCAACCTCGCAAAGCACGACCGAACTCACCTGGTCGTGACTCGCCTCGAGGGGGCATACTCCCTCCCCTCGTTCCTGGAGGAGGCCATCCAGGTGCTCGCACTGGGTCCCTACACGCTCCGCGAGCTCACCCCATTATCCTCCACTACCTGTGCGTGTGCGTCACTTACCTCGTCTTCATCGTGTTGTCACTCCTCTATTTTTTCTGTCTCCCGTGTCTCTATACATTTATAAGTTTCTGTCGTCGTCACCTCGTGTCTCGTCTCACACGTTTTGGTCTCCCCATTTAATTTTTCCCTTTTGGTCACCGTCGATTCCTCTGTCACGACCCTCGCCCAACACGCCCCCCGAATTATTTTTTCACCCGCCTCCACCGCGGGCCTGTCAGCCGTTGCACCCCCTTCCAGCTCGTTTGCTTCCACACGTGGATTCGCCATTCCCAGCTCCCTGGTCACGGCCTTCATGCCCGCCTGCAGGCATCGGCCCATGTTCTGCGTCTCACCCCGTAGCTCTTTCATTTCCTCCTTCATGTTTGTTTCCATTCCGTTCATTTGTTGTGTATTCGCATCCAATTTTTGTGTATTCGCATCCATCTTTTCGTTCATGCCTTTCATATCCGCATTTATTTGTTGTGTATTCGCATCCATCCTCGTTTTTACTTCGTCCATTTGCTTGTTCATGTTCGCATTCATCTTCGCTGTCATTGCCGCCAGCATGGCGCATAGCTGGGCCATGTCTAGAGAACATTGTACTTTACGGTAATTCTACATATCGACGGTCCCCTGTGCCAGTGCGCATGCGCAGCCTGACCCGGAGCCAGGGATGTTGTGGGTGTTTCAACCTGTTCAATACTTGTTTGATTATTGTCGTTCCACGCTAATAAAGTGGTCGAACAAATTGAACTCTGTTCTTATTTATAATCAAACAACTTGATGCAGTCGAGTAAAGATCGTCGGTGCTGAGGAGGACACGACTGGGTGAAAACGGACCACGAGAACGTCGACAGTGAGTTTGGATTTCTCGGGTTCTGTACCCAATCTTCGCCCCCAGGACACTGTACACACGTGTGCATCACCGAAAATAGAACGTTTACTCCAGAATAACTGTTCCTATGGCGCCGGTGGAAGCCGAGTGCCCGATCGAGGGTTGTGACTATATGGCTACACACGCAGAGGCGGCAGTGGTGGCCGCCATGTTGAGTATACACGGCACTGTACGCACGCCGCCGCCCAGGGCGGCGAGCCTCGAATGCCAAGATGGAGAAACTCAAGCGTCCCTCCATAGCACTGGCCGGAACGGGCGAGGCCTGGTCGTACTTCATAACCCGCTGGGGCGAATACAAAACAGGTACTAAGCTTGTCGGACCTGACATAGTCGCGCAGCTACTGGAGTGCTGTGAGGAGGAGCTGAGAAAGGACCTCACTCGCGCGGCGGGTCGGAGCCTCGTGGGCAGCGATGAAGAAGACGTCCTCGCCGCCATGAAGGCGCTCGCCGTCCGGACGGAGAACACGATGGTAGCTCGAGTGGCCCTGTCTAACATGCGGCAGGGACACGAGGAGCCCGTCCGGTCGTTCCACGCCCGCATCAAGGGGCAGGCGGACACGTGCAAGTATGAAATGAAGTGCACCAAGGCGGGGTGCGATCAGGTCAACGACTTCACCGAAGAGATATTGCGCAACGTGGTTGCCCGTGGCATCGCGGACCAAGCAATACAACTTGACCTACTCGGTGAGAAGAACCAGGACATGCCATTAAAGGACATGATAGAGTATATCGAGGCCAAAGAGTCTGGAAAACGCTCGGCATCGCGCCTGCTTGACACTCAGAGCACGGACGCGATCAGTAGTTCGTATCGGCGGGGAAAGCGACAGGACGTCCGCGCCAGAGTAGGAGCCAGGCCGGAAAACGGAAGGCCAAGCCCGAAGGAGTATGCATCTACTGCGGCGAGGTGGGCCACGGCAAAACGCCTCAATGGCGCGCCAGACGCGCCGAGTGCCCCGGATACGGTAAAGTGCCGGAAGTGTGACCGCCAGAATCACCTCGACAAGGCGTGCCTGGGCGGCCGATCGGCAAGACCCCATCTAAGGAGACCGACGGGATGTACCACGAGCAGACGGCAGCCTTCGTCGAGCTATGCACGGTCACCATGGCCAGCACAGAGGACGAAATGCGCACGCTTCCCTCGCTCACCACCTGTACGATGATATGTGTGATAAGTGGATGAAACGCATATCCCGACCCGCAGCCATACGTCAACCTCACTCTCACCAACAAGCGCGAGGATTACAAAGCGCTGGGTTTTAACCTCCTGAAACACACCGCGCGGTAACCCTACCCGCTATGGCCAGACACGGGTGCCAGAGCTGCCTGATCGGCATTAAAGTCGTCCAACAAATGGGGCCTGAGTACCGAGGACCTCATACCTGTATCCATGACCATGAAGGCCGCAAACAACAGAGGAATTCGTATCCTCGGAGCCGTGGTAGTCAGATTCGCCGGTAACAGTGACGGACGCCGGAGATTGGAGACGCGCCAAATCGCGCATGTGACGGACTCCTTCAGACCGCATATTCCTCTCCCGCGCGGCCTGCATGGACCTGGGAATGATCTCGGACAGATTCCCGACACTCGGAGAGGTGAATCTGGACGACCTCGGAATTGTGCGACTGCCCGCGACGCGCGGAGCCGCCGACTGCCGACCGCACTCCCATGCCAGCGACCGAGGCCAACAGAGAGGCACTACAGTCACATTTACTCAGGATGTATGCTCAGAGCACATTCAACACGTGCCCACACCAGCCACTACCGAGAATGACCGGCCCGCCACTACGCCTTATGCTCAGTGAGAACGCGACACCGGCTGCCCATCACACTCCCATCTCCGTGGCCATACATTGGCAAGATGAGGTAAAGCAGGCCTCGACCAGGACGTTCGGCTCGGCGTGTTGGAGGAAGTACCCTGCCGGCACGCCTCGGTGACATGGTGTCACCGCATGGTAATTTGCGCGAAAAGAATGGCAAGCCGCGACGCACCGTCGACTTTCAGGCCTTGAACAAGCATGCGTTCCGCGAGACCCACCACACCCAATCCCCGTTCCACCAGGCGAGACGCGTACCTAACGGGAAGCGCAAGACAGTATTCGACGCATGGAACGAGCACCATAGCGTCCGCCTACACGAGGACGACCGCCACAAGACGACCTTCATCACTCCATGGGGGCGCTACCGGTACCTATCTGCCCCACAAGGGTATATGGCATCGGGGACGGTTACTCACGACGATACGATGAGATCGTCGCGGACATTGGTAACAAGACCAAGTGCGTAGATGACACGCTCCCTATGGTCAGACACGATTGAGGGAGCTACTTCCAGGCGGTCCAATGGCTGGATATATGCGGCCGGAATGGAATCATCCTCAACCCGGAGAAGTTTGTCTTCAGCGCACCCACGGTGGACTTCGCGGGCTTCACCATCACCATGACCGACGTGCGACCATGCAGCCGCTACCTGAAGCAATCCACGATTTCCCACAACCGCGTAACATCACCGACGTCAGATCGTGGTTTGGGCTTGTCAACCAGGTGGCATACGCCTTAGTATGGCCGAACGAATGCAGCCATTCCGGAAGCTCCTGAAAAGTGGAGAACGCTTCCAGTGGTCCATGGAGTTAGAGGACATATTTCGCGAGTCGAAAGACGTGATCATACAAGAAATCGAACACGGTGTCCGCATATTTGACAAAACTAAGCCAACATGCATCGCCACGGACTGGTCGAAGGAGGGAATCGGATTCTGGTTGCTTCAAAAGCACTGCCGATGCGTGCCAGTTAGACCATTCTGCTGCACTGATGGATGGAAAATAACCCTGGTCGGCAGCAGATTTACACACGCGGCAGAATCCAGATACGCGCCCATAGAGGGCGAGGCTCTCGCAGTCGCGGACGCCTTGGACAAAGCGCGCTACTTCGTACTGGGCTGCGAGAACCTGATCGTTGCGGTAGACCACAAACCACTGCTGAAACTCCTTTCGGACAGAGCACTTGACGACATACCCAACCCCCGCCTCAGGAACCTCAAGGAGAAGACCCTGCGTTATCGCTTCCGCATCATACATATCCCGGGAATGAAGAACAAGGCGGCAGATGCCATGTCGCGCAGCGCAGTTGGCACCACGCGACCTCCACTCATGAACCTTCCAGATGACAATGCCACCATAGCGACCCACCTCCAACCAAGCACGCACACCGACGTCCTGTCCCTCCTACGCCAAACTGAGCCGGAGTATGACGACGACGTCGAGGACAACCTGGCATGGTGTGCCGCGGGCCTCGAATCATTGCGATCAGTAACATGGGATCGCGTCAGGGAAGCCACCAGCAGCGATGGCGATATGCACATATTGGAGGGAATGACAATGAACGGCATCCCCGACTCAAAAATCGAGATGCCAGAGACAATTCGCGATTATCACCAGTACCGCGAGAACATTACATCGACAGATGGAGGATCCTATACAAGGACCGAGTAGTCATACCACCCTCACTCCGCGGCGATGTGCTGAGCGCCCCACACGCTGCCCACCAGGGCGTATCAATGATGACCGCCCGCGCAGAATCCTCTGTATTCTGGCCAGGCATGTCGGCCGACATCAGCGCCACTCGGAAAAACTGCGAACACTGCCACCGGATGGCACCATCACAGCCTGGAGCGCCACCAACTCCACCTATTCCGGTCGTTTACCCCTTTCAGGCAGTGTGCTCGGACTTCTTTGTACACAGGGGTGCACACTACCTTGTGACAGTGGACAGATACTCGAACTGGCCGATCATCTCAAAGTCGACGGGTGGCGCCGCCGGACTCATAAACCACTTACGTCGCGCCTTCGTGACGTACGGGACACCAGAAGAGCTCGCGTCGGATGGGGGACCGGAGTTCACCTCCACCGAGACCAGGTCATTCCTGCACAGATGGGCGTACACCACCGCTTGTCATCGGTGGCCTTCCTCACAGCAACTGTCGCGCGGAGATTGGAGTTAAGACAATGAAACGACTTATCACGGACAACACCAGCCCGCAGGGGAGAACTTGACACTGACGCTGTGCAGAGAGCGATACTACAATATCGTAACACGCCTGACCCTGACACGAAGATCTCCCGGCAATGTGTGTCTTCGGCCGCCCGATACGCGATTTCATCCCACTATCCCCGGGAAGTACAGACCGCACGACACTTGGCATGAGACCCTGAAAGCGAGGGAGGAGGCCCTCCGCAAACGTCATATCCGCACAGCCGACACCTGGGCAGAACACACCAAATGCCTTCCGCCACTTGCTGTAGGGGACCAAGTCCGCGTACAGAACCAGACAGGATTCCACCCAAAAAAATGGGACAAGACAGGCAGTATCGTGGAGGTACGCCAACACGACCAATACGTGATCAAGATCGATGGCTCGGGCAGAGTCACACTTCGGAACAGGAAATTCCTGCGCAAGTTTAGCCCAGTTCGCAATGACCAGCTGCCACCCCGGTCTATCTATGATGATCTAGCAACCCGAATCACTGTACCTGCACCCGTTGTAACACCGCAACTGCCTGACCTCGACAGCGAACCCGTGACATCTGCGACGCCAACGGGGCCCACGCCGGCACTGACGTCAGTATGCACACCCCGGCGCAAGACGACACCCGTTTTAGACACGCCAGCAGCACCAGGACGAGGCACACCGAGGCGCGCGATCCTTCAGACGCCACCATCGGCCCCTGAAACCCCGAGAGCCCCATCCCCACTGGGGCCCGATGTGACACCACCAGCACCAGCGATAGGTCAACGCCGATCCACCAGAGCGACCAGCGTGCCTGCCTGGCACAAGGACTACTCCATGGAATAGTCACACGATGGGCGATATAAACTTTTGTTCATTCATTAAACTTAATATTTTCTCAGCCTTTATCTATTAACATAATAAAGACTCGGAGGGAGATAGAGAACATTGTACTTTACGGTAATTCTACATATCGACGGTCCCCTGTGCCAGTGCGCATGCGCAGCCTGACCCGGAGCCAGGGATGTTGTGGGTGTTTCAACCTGTTCAATACTTGTTTGATTATTGTCGTTCCACGCTAATAAAGTGGTCGAACAAATTGAACTCTGTTCTTATTTAATGTCGGGTGCGCTTGAGTGAGCCATTTCGGCAGGGGTTGGGGAAGGGTTTTGGTGGAGAGGGGGGGGGGGAGGTGTCATACACCGCGGCCGCTGCCGCACCCATTTCGGGCTCTGGGTTCAGTTGGGCGAGTTCATGTTCCTGCACGGGCATTCCATCCTGGGCCATGGATCCTACACATTCTACATCCACTTCTAATACCCCCGGCTCCCGCTCGCCTTGAGACGCCATCTTGCTTCTCTTAAAGGGTTAATTTCGCTCGCTCGTAATTTGGAGGGAATCGGGGGTCGCTTCTCTCACCCCTGGACCGATTCCCGTGAATTTAGCCGGAGACAGGAGAGCCCGTTTTCCTGTTCTCCGATACCAGTGCCGCGAGGAGGGCGATGAATTTGTATCGCACGACCTGACACCAGTGTTACGGATTCGCGCCCGCCGGCGTGCTGACGGCCACGTAACTCGAATCGCGGCACGTCGCCCACCGGACGGACAATCCAGTCGTGACCCTCTCGGACTAACGCCGGGAACCAGTCACGGGTGGACCTTTCGGTCTCACCGCGATCGAGCCAATCAGCCCCCGCGTGGGATAGGGTTGCTCGCCAAATTCGACCTACCTAAGTACCCACACGGAGGGTAGACCGGGCGATCGCACCTCGCCGCAGGTCGACTTCGGACACGGGCCACTTAAGCGACCCGTTCTGTACTATCGGGATAACCGAGCGGTGTTATCGTCGGCCTCGACGGTTCGATTAATTATCGGGCGTATTCAGCCCACTACCAACCCTTTACGTGAAGTAAGATTACGTGAAGGGATTCAATAGAGGAAAAGACGAAGCGAAGCGGGAAACAGTTCAACACAAAGCACATTTATTCGTGATGAACGGAAAGCACACATATTCAATTCCACCAAAAGCACATAGAAAAGGAAAAGAAACACAATGCAATTTTACACAAAAAGCAAATGCGACAATGCAGATCTAATACCGATTACGCGAGCACACGGCAACACTTATACAATTTTACTTCACAGACGGCGCCGACAACACATATCCAAAACCAAGGAAAAGAACACCCTCAAAGATGAGGCGGGCCTGAGGCCGAGACCGGGTCGGGCCTACCCGTCTGGTGATGAGACGCGGAGCGGCGATGGTGCCTCAACTCCGCGGGCCTCGCGGGCAGTGTCTGGTAGGGGGTGGGAAAGGGGCCCCCTTGGTCGCACTATCTCAGCGCGGGGGGAAACAGGAGGGGGTTGCTGATGCTCGGGGTATAGAGGATTTCTACTCTGCCTCGAGTCCCGCGACGAGCGTCTCCACCTCGGCCAGGTCGCGCCGTCGGCCTCCCTGGTGTGCAGCTCCCTGCACGACGCGAGCACCCCCTCGTCTGCCCTCGCCGCCTCTCCACAGCTCCGTCTCCTTTTGCTCCGACTCCAACGCACACGACGACGACCAACTCCTTCTTGCTTCTTCTTCCCAACTCCACCGCCCGCGAAGTCTCCCTATTCTCCCTACTCCCTATTCACTTGACTGACGAACACGGTCGCTTATATAAGCCCCGTAGCTTCGCTCTCTCATCTTTGACCCCCTGCCTTCGACCTTTCACCTCGCTCCCCATTGGCCCGAGAAAAAGTGGGCGTGAATGCTTTTTGATCCATAAATTTGCATATAGCGATCGCCCTCCAACGCCCTGGAGGCGGGGCCAAATCGCCCCTCGCTCACCGATTGGACGGAACAAAAGTGGGCGTGTGTCGTTTTTGATCCGTTTTTGAAGTGGAAAATCCGTGGTTTTGTACACGCTGTTCGGCGCGCGCCCTGCACGAGTCCAACACCAGTACCCACAAGCGGCGCAAGAACGGTGGCGATGCGATGGTTGCGAGGTGTGACGTGAAGCGGCGCCGCGGTGGGTGGTTGATGTTGTGGTTGGTGGTGGTAACAATGGCGGTTGGTCCAAAATAAAGATAGTAAAAGAAAAACGGCTATCCTGAAGAGTCGCAGCACGCATGAATAACATTTATTCCCACTAGACAACGGGTTTGGGCCTAACTACACATATACTTACGGAGATATCTCACCTAAGGGACCTGAATGGTGGTTTGCGAATTTGGTAACCACAACAATATATATATATATATATATATATATATATATATATATATATATATATATATATATATATATATATATATATATATATATATATATATATATATATATATATATATATATATATATATATATATATATATATATATATATATATATATATATATATATATATATAAAAGGGTAATGAATTATTTTATGAAAAAAACATGTAGCACACCAAATTTTAAGTACTTTCTGATGAGGTAGCCATATATGTTGCCATTGTGGGTGCATGATTGGCTGTGAAATGTCACAAACTTTTCACAGCCATATATGAAGTGCTACGGCAATGTATGGCTCACGAAAGGCAATATATGGCTCACAGAGGCTATCAAGTGAAATGGCTCATGAAAGCACGAAAGCTGTGGCTCATGAGAGCTATCAAGTGAAAAATATAACTCCTATCTGTATGCATACCTCACCGTTATATAAAAATATAATGGTGAGATGTAGTAATTCTTCGGAATATGGATTGTAAGTTTTTTTTCATCTCATAATAAAATAGGATGTTTTATGATAAAAGTTTAGTAATTGCAGCTAAAAATTATTTTAAAATAATTATGAGGATTGAAGTGAAGGCATACTGTACTGTGAGTGACTTACGTGGCATAGCCGAACACAATGTTGCCAGTCACCTCAAACTTCACCGGCTCTGGCACAGAAGTGTCATGGACATTCCTGCAGCACAGGAAGACCTCCTGGCACTATTCTCAAAGCACAGTGCAATGTGATTATAAATGTCTTTTACTTAGTAATTGTAGACCTCGATAGCACGCTCAATACGGGACTTTCAAAATGATGTATACATGCTAACGAGGCCTTTCGCGCATGCACTGTGTGCGTTTTCAGTGTGACTCGTTTCTGCTTTTCAGGGCACTTTTAACCTGCCGTCGCTAGCACGAAATCTGAATTCAAATCGTCTTTTTAAACATAATATTCAGCATTTAAATGAAGGAGTGGCTTTCAAAATAGTTAACCATAGTTGTTGTTCCTGGATGCAAATCAGACTCACGGGAATAGAGGAAATCCAAGAAATAACAGTGGAAGTCAGGTGTCGACTTCTTCCAATTTCCTGTTAATATGCAAAAATCGAATATAATTACCTCTGCCACCAAAAGTGGACGGAGGTTATGTTTTACCCTGTTTGTCTCTCTGTTTGGACAAAACTTGGTGGACAGGTTGGGTCTATGACGAGGACGAATTGATGAAATTTTAGTGAAGATCCGGATCCCAATACGAGAATTTTTAAAGTGATTCCTCACCATTGAGAGATAGGGCCAAAAACGATATATAGTACAGCACAATATCTCAAAAAGTTATGATTACATTCGGACGAAACTTGGTCGAGAGGTTGGGTGGGTGACAGGGACGAACCAGTTAGATTTTGGTGAAGATTTTTTATTATTTATTTATTTTTTGTATACCTTGTCGAGGCTCGTATAAGAGCTAACACACAACGCGCAGCAAGAAGGGCATGAGACAAGAGGGGTGGGAGTGGGAAGGACAAAACAGAGGGGAACAGAGACATGAGGAGAAGTGAAAGGTAGAGGGATGGGGTGGGGAACATGGGGTATACAATATGGACACCACAGGAACTTTCAGGAAGGAAAGCAGGGAATTTGAAGGAGGTGGGTTTGGGGTGGATTAACGGGGGTAGAAAAGATAAGAGATGGTGGTCAACAGTGTGGACCTCAAACATCTTCGGTCTCCACTCTAACTTGACAGATTTTTCAATCCAGGTCCCTGCCGACAAACCAGACATCATCTGTTTAGCAGAATCCTTCCGCCCACAGGACGTTTCCAACTTAATGTCTCTCCCAAGTTATTGTCTCCTCCGATTTTTAAGGCCTGAACCACGACCCGGCGGTGGAGTTGCACTTTACATCAAGTACCTCTGACTGTGACTTCCCCTCCAGTCCCACCTCTTGTTCATCTATGTGTTGTGATATCCCCAAACAGTGATGACTCCATTTACATTTACATCTCTATCTCTCTCTACATGGACAAACTTTTAATCACTCATCCCAACTCTCTCTTCCTCACATTTCAATTGTCACCATGGAAATTGACTGGGTGGTGGTTCCTCTCTCACCCACCATGGCACTTCAGCAAAGGACTTCTGTGACTCCATGGGACTGACTCAATCTGTAAACTTTCCAACCTGGATTTCTTCCAATGGCAAATCATGCCTTCTGGACTTGGTGAAGATCAACTTTCCACCAAGTGTCTCCTGCTCTTCCTCTGCTCCAATTGGTTCATGTGATCATGTGCTTGTGGAAGTCATCATCCCTCTGGTTATATTCTTGGAGAGCTGCCTCAATGTCGGCAAGTCTGGCAGTTCACTCAAGCAGATTGGGAGGAATTGCAAGCAGCCATCTCTCTTCAGAACTGGTCTCCCATATCTATAGTACCTCCCCTGATATTAATCCAGCCTGGAAATTCTTACACAAAAACTTGCTCACTTTCTCTCTCTTTCTTTCTTTCTTTTCCCTCTCACTCTCACAGATTCATCCCATCTCATCTTTAATTATCCTACCTTTATTCCTGCCCATTGTACACTGAATTGCTCTGAAATAACTTTCCTTCTCTTCTTGGAAGGCTAATCTGACCAAAGGCAATCTCAGTGCATTCCAAAACTACTGCAACAAGTGTGTTCATTCTCAGGAGAGCCAGAAAACAACATCTGTCCATCCTCAAGAATGAACTTTGAAACTTGTCTCCCTCCTCTACAACCTGCTGGCATCTTGTTATGTCTGTCTCTGGAGTATGCATCCCTTCCATCCCTTCTCTTACTTCAAATGGCACCACAGCTCTGACTGCTAGTGAGAAAGCTGAATTGCTCAATTCTGTGTTTGCTTCAAAATTTGTGTCCCGAACCTCTCATGCTCGGTACCTATCCTTCCCTGTCGTACCCAACTGCTCCTGGATCCTGTGTCTTTCGTACCTGAGAAGGTTCTTTCAACCCTCAACTCTGACTTTGCTACTGGATCGGATGGTATCTGCTCACATGTCCTAAAAACCTGCTCTGCTGCTCTTGCACATCCTCTCTCTGCCATTTTCACATGACCATTTGTGCAAGGTCATCTTCCACCTGCTTGAAAATCCACCAACATCACTGCACTCCATAAAATAGGTGCAAAAACTCATTCCCTGAACTTCAGACCTATCATAAATCATCACCAAGGTCGTGGAATCCATCATCACAGTTGATATGAAATCCTTCCTTTTCTCTAACAACCTCATCTCAGATCACAAATTTGGTTTCAGACCAGGTCATTCCACCTTGGACATACTGCTTCTACTTACCCAACAACGGACGGAAGCCCTCAATGTCATTCATGAGATCAGGGCCGTCTCTCTGGACATATCTCGTCTGGCATCCTGCCTTACTCTCCAAACTCTCTGCCTATGGCACCTCTTCAGAACTTTTTTTTTTAAACCACAACCTGGTCAAACATTTAGAAAATGTCTTTTAGTGTCTTTTTTTTAGAAAAAAAAATGCTGGAAGTAGTCCAGAACAATCCAACTGTACACCTTACTGTACAATCCAGACTGATTAGGCATCAAATTGGCCAAGGGCAGACTGACAAAGCAGAAAAGAGGCAAAGCCTATTCGGAAATAGTCCAGCTCGACACAGAGAAGCATGTTGAATACCTCTTGCGGCACATATCCAACAGCAGAACATTGAGGGCGGTTTTATGATGCTGCATGGCAGCCAGTAGTGGTTGAAGGTGAACGCAATCTGTGCTGTGCTGGGTAATTGGTGCATCCACGGGTACGAGAAATGCCTGTCCCAGGTTTTCGTAACCATGTCCGGCATAGTAAACAAGGCCTGTAACAATGAGGAACATAGATAGTAGATAGTACGAACCAATGTAATCATCATGCCTATCAAATACCATTGTCCATTAAAGTTTCGATGCTATCTTGTGGAAGGCTTTACCATACACTCCTTCACCAAGGAGCTCCAGAAACTCATTCAGAATGCTGTGCATTTCAAATAGAGTGAGGTCTATGGTGGACAAAACCTGCCAGGCAGACAGACGTGTGAAAGGTATTTTGAGGGTCAAGCCGAATCTTTATCCCAATCAAATAAATATCACAGCACCACACACAAAACAATGAGGAGTTGACAACGACAAAGGCTATAAAGCATCAGTTTGTCAAACGTGTCCCAGCACCTTAAATCCAAGTTGCCGTAGGAGTATTCCAAGCGTGTACACATCAAACATTGGAGCACGCAGCTTGGGATGGTGATGGTAGCTCTGATTGCCGATCAACAGGGCCACCTTGTCTACAGCTGCAAGTCCGGCGGATACAACACAAAAAAATATTTGTGAGGCCTGTATAGCATTCATCATACTTTTTGTTTCGCAGAATCACAGAAAGAGAAATAGCGGATGCAGTTAAATTATGAAGGCGTGTTGAAAAGGAAAGCCTCCTATTCTTTTTGGCAAAACAGGTAAAGACATTCGAATGAGTCAAAGCACAATCCACACATTAGTTCGTCCCGCCAATGGGTGTGAAATTTTTTTGTTGTACACGTATAGAGTCGAGGCTCGTGGAAGAGCCAGTACACTGAACAGATCAGGATGGAATAGACAAAAACAGGATGTAAAGGAACGGTGGAGACGCACACAAAAGGAACAGTCGAGAGAGGGGGAAAACATCAATAATAGAATTGAGGGCCAAGATAGAGGGAGACTTGGACAAACAGTGTGTGTGTGGAGGAATGGGGGCAGGAGAGGATGCTTGGGGTGGACAATATGGACACAAAAGGAAACTGGAAATTACCGTTTTCCCAAGGAGGGAAAGCTGGAAATTTGGAAGGAGGAGGGATTGGGGAGGATCTGAGATGGTGGTGAACAGCTGTCTTGAAGACCTGGAGGGAAGAACGAGGTTCAAGAGAATGTGGAAATTGGTTCATGGAAGTTGGCAGTGGTCCTGGATTTTGGGAGTTTCACTAGAAGGGTGTTAATTGTGGACCATGTGAGCCCTGCAGAAACCTGGAGGGGGTGGGGAGGCGGGGGGAAAAATCACAGAAAGAGTAGAGGGTGCAAGACCAGAAATGAGGTGGTAGAAGATGGAGAGATCAGTGACCTATCTGTGATGGCAATGTGACAGGCCCATAGACTTAGCTTCGGCTTGGGAGATTTCAATAATCTTAAAGGCCTTGATTTCTACGGTGTCAAACTGAGCAATGTGTGAGGCAGGTGCACCAGCCCAGAGGAGAGAACAGTGCAAGCAGCCATCTCTCTTCAGGACTCACAAATCCAAGCATGTACACATCAAACATTGGAGCACATAGCTGTGTTTGACCAGCTTGTGTTTTTGTTTTTTTAAGGGAAGAGACTGCAACCTGCCTGTCTGAAGGATAAGGGTTGTCAAGGCAGATGAGGGAAGAAGACTTGGCCCAGCACACTGCCTTGGGGCACTCCAGCCTCAACAGGAACAGGAGATGAAAAGGTTTCGTGATTCTAACACGAGATGTCTCGGGACTACGTTGGTCAAGATGGCGAGGATAGCTTGACGGTGTCAGTGCTATAAAGCATAAAGTGCTGGAGATGAGAGTTGGGATGACTGACTGGGGTTGACAGGATGACTGACTGGAGAAGAGTGGAGAGTAGAGTGCACAATTACGATCCTGAGAGTAAGATATGGTCAATGAAGTAGCACCACAAAGGATCACCAGCACCTGTCAGATTTTAATATGTTCCCCAAACTTCACAGAGAGCATTTTTCTTCTGACAATGATGTCACATGACCTCTGTTAAGCGCGAGTCAGTAGGACGTACAGTCGCATCGTGATGACATCACAAAACTACTTAAACGTTGGTCGAAATGTGTCCACCACAGTGGTGATTATGTTGACATACATATGCACCATGGTAGAATAAAGGTTGATGCCAGTATCTGTCTTTGTTTCATTCAAATATCTTTATCTGTTTTGGAGAAAAAGAATAGGAGGAATTACTTTTCAACACATCCTCATATGAAGGTTGATTTGTTCCACAAATTATTTTGACGCTCGAAAATTGTTTAGTCCTGTTATTGGAAATTTGATCATCATTAAGCAGATGGAAAAATTCATTTTTTGAAACCCCTGTGGTTGTTTCCCAAACCCGTGCAGGTATGGAGCCATTTTTACCTACCAAAGTATTCCACATCCTTTGAAGTATCTTCTTGGATCCCTGAATGAAAAAGGAATAAGGAATTTCAGATGTAACCTGATAATCCAGAACAAAAAGCACCAAAATATGTCTCTTACTTTGGAGATGTCTTTTTTTTTCCTTTCTTTTTTTTTGTATACCTTGTCGAGGCTCGTGTGAGATCTAACACACAACGCACAGCAAGGGGGCATGAGACGAGAGGGGTGGGAGTGGGAGGGACAAAACAGTGGGGAACAGACACATTAGGAGATCTGTGGAAGGGAGAGGGATGGGACAGGGAACATGGGGAATAGAAGACGGACGTTACAGGGACTTTTAGGAAGGAAAGCAGGGAATTTGAAGGAAGTGGGCTTGGGTGGATTATCGGGGGTAGAAAAGATCGAGGATTTGGATGGGGGATGACAAGAGGTGGTGGTGAACAGCTATTTTGAAAGCCTGGAGGGAAGAATGGGAAAGAATAGAGTGAGGGAGTTTATTCCAAAGGTGGGAAAAAAGAGGAATGAAAGAGTGAAGGTGAGCAGTGATTCGTGATTTTGGTAGTTTTACCAGAAGGGGGTTGTTGGCGGACCTTGAGCGCCCTGTGGAAATGTGGTGGGGAGAAATTGCAGAGCGAGCAGGGGGGGGGGGCAAGGCTGGAGAGGAGACGGTGGAAGACAGAAAGACCACCGACCAACCTGCGGTGATTGAGTGAGAGGCCCAAAGACTCAGCCTCATTGCGGGAGATGCCGATGATCCGAAATGCCCTAGTTTCTACAGCGTGAAGCCAATAAAGGTGGGAGGCAGGAGCACCAGCCCAGAGGGGAGAGCAGTACTCCATCAGGCTACGGACACAAGCTTTGTAAGTGGTCAGGAGCTCAGGAGGGCCGGGAAAGGACTTTGCACGATGGAGGATTCCCAGTCGGCGACTGGCTTTGGAGGCGAGGTTTGAAATGTGGCTTTCCCAGGAAAGGTCATGGCAGATAGTGAGACCCAGAAGCTTGAAAGAAAGGACTTCTTCCAGAGGATTGTTGAGAAAGTGGATGGGGGTGTTTTCTAAACGATCTTTTCGAAGAGACATAGTGAGAGTGTGAGATTTGTCCGGATTGAAAGACATGTTCCATGTGTTGGACCAGTTTGTGATTTTATCCAGATCTGCAGTGAGCGAAGAAGCTGCTGCTTGCCGGTCTGATGGATGACCGAAGGTACGGCAGAGGGTGGAGTCATCAGCAAAGAGATATAGAGGATTTTCCAGAGAGTCGGAGAGATCATTGATGAAAACCAGAAAAAGAACAGGGCCCAGAATGCTACCTTGAGGAACTCCAGCCTGGACAGGAAGAGGGGATGAAAGAACTCCATTTTGGGCCAAACGTTGACTGCGACAGGAGAGGAAGTCTGCGAGCCATGAGTGGAGATGGCCTTGGATACCATGGGAAGAGAGTTTGGTGAGTAGGGTAGGGTGCCAGACTGTGTCAAAATCACGTGATATGTCCAGGGATACGGCTCGGCTTTTCCTGTCTGGCATTGAGGACCTCCATCCATTGTTGGGAGAGCAGAAGCAGCATATCCAGGGTAGAGTGACTTGGTCTGTAACCAAATTGCTGATCGGAAATCAAGCCATTGGAGAAGTGGAAGGATTTCATGCCTGAGGCGATGATGGATTCCATAACCTTGCTGATGATTGGGAGAATGCTGATTGGTCTGCAGTTGCAGGGATCTGTTTTTGCACCTTTTTATGCAGGGCAATGATGTTTGCAGATTTCCAAGCAGATGGCAGATGACCTTGAGCAAATGAGAGGGTGAATAGAACAGAGAGAGGGTGAGCAAGAGCAGAGGAGCAGGCTTTGAGGACATGTGGGCTGATGCCGTCTGGACTGGTTGCAGAATCTGAGTCGAGGTTTGAAATCAAGCTCTCCACCTTGTCAGGAGAAAAGGACACAGAGTCCATGGACAGTTGGGTGCGACTGGGTAAGGTGGGTAGAGAAAGTGATGGGTTTTTGACACAAGATTTAGCTGCAAACACCGAGTTTAGGCATTCAGCTTTTTCACATGCGATATCAGCAGTGTGGCCATTTCAGGTAAGGGAGGGGATGGAGGGGGAACATACACCAGAAACAGATTTGATTAGATGCCACCAGGATTTTGAGGAGGGAGAGAGGTTTGAGAGTTCAGACGAGATTAGAAAGATGTTGTTTTCTGGCTCTCCTGAGGGTAGACACACACTTGTTCCGAGCTTTATGGAAGGAACTGAGATTGCCCTCAGTTGGGTTTGCTTTCCATGAGGCAAAGGCAAGTTGTTTCAGGACAACTGCCTCGCCACAAGCTTCCGTAAACCAAGGGCAGGAGGAAGGGGAGGACAACTGAAGACGAGAGGGAATAAATCTGTGCATGAGGGAGAGCAAGTTTCTTTGAAAGAATTCCCAGCATGCGTTGATGTTGGAGAAAGTAGCGATAGGAGACCAGTCTATAAGTTTGAGGGCTGCTTGGAGACCCTGCCAGTCGGCTTGAGTGAAATGCCAGACTCGACGGCGGTGAGGTGGTTCTCTGATAATAGCCAGAGAGATGTCCACTTTGACAAGGACGTGGCCAGAAGAACCGATTGGAGCGAAGGAAGAGCAGATATTGTCAGGGAAATTTGTCAAAATCAGATCCAGAAGAGATGGAGTACCATTGGTTGAGATCCCGGTCGGGAAGTTGACCGATTGAGTCAGTCCCAATGAGTCACAGAAAGCTTTTGCTGCAGTGCCATTGCAGGTGAGAGAGGTACCCACACCGAGCCAACTGACATGATGACAATTGAAGTCGCCACATTAGAGGAAGAGAGAGTTTGGATGAGAAGATAGAAGATGGTCCATGTTTTCGGATAGTGAGGTGTAGATGGAGTCATCACTGTTTGGTGGAGGGTACACTACACATATAAATATGAGGTGGGAGTGGAGGGAAAGCCGTAGCCAGACGTATTCCTGGCGGTGTGGGGGAGTGAGGGCAGTGCATGGAGAGTGAGGAATAGAGTCTTTGATGAAGAGAGCAACTGCTCCACCAGGACGAGGCTCAGGTCTGTCAAACCGGAGGAGGGAGTAACCGGGGAGAGATTCTTGGGAGTCAGACACGTCTTGGGGGAGGAAAGTTATTGTTAGGCAGATTATGTCTGGTTTGTCAGTGGCAACCTGTATGGAAAGATCTGACAGGTTTGAGCGAAGGCCCCGGATATTTGAGGTCCACACTTTTAATGAAGAGGTAGCGGAGGAGGCTTTGGGTGCAGGGGGTGGGGGAGGGGGAGGGTAGGACAAGGGACGAGGGAGGGAGGTAAGCAGCGTTGTTGAAAGAGTGTGGGGGATTGTAGAATAACTAGGGGAGGGGCCGAATGAGGAGGAGAAATGGCTCTGTCGTGCTGGGGGAGAGGGGGACAAGAGAGGGGGAAGAAGGCAGTTGAGGATTTGAGGAGGTGGAGTGAAGAGATAGAGGTGAGAGGGCAGTGGAAGGAGACAGCTTTGTGGATGAGAGGGGGTTTCAACTTTGAGAAGGATGAGTTAGGGGGATGAAAGGTGGGACAAAGGTGAGGGGGAAATTTTTGAGAGAGGTGAGAGGGAGGCTTGGAGGGAGAAGAGTGGGATGGTTGCTTTGAGAGTGAGAGTGAGGGGTGAGAGGGGTGAGTTGGCACTGAAATTGGAAAAAAAGAATGGTTGATGGAAAGCGAACATTCATAGCAAACTGGGGTTTTAAAAGGTTTTAGGTCAGAGATGCGATTTAACACAATTCTTGATGGATGCAATGAAGGCGAATTCAGAGAATGGAGAGAAGAAACGCTGTAACAGTTGGATTTTTTAGGCAAGGAATGAAGGAGAGGTCAAAATGAGAACAGTCTGTTAAAATAGCAGAAGAGTAGTGCATTATGAAACAGTAAAGAGTACCACATGTGTGAGAGAGGAAGATGAAGCATTATAAGAGATTGTTTTTGTTATTATTATAAATGTTTGAGAGTTTAACAGATTAGGTCATGGAAGTGTTGTAGAAAAAAAAAAATCGAGGAAGAAGGAGGAGGAAGAATGAGAGGAAGAAGAAGAGGTGATGAAGAAGAAGAAGAATCAGGAGAAAGGTAGCATTTTTTTTTGTTTGTTTGTTTTTTGATTGAAGATAAGAAATAGAGTGATTAGTTGGGAGGGATGGGGGACGTTAGGAAAGTGGGGAAGATAGAAATTGAAGGTAATGGGGAGAAAAAAAACAAAGAAAACGATCGTACACCAAGGGGAACCGGTAGGCCTCAAGCCTTAGCCTCAAACACCCGGTAAGACATCGTCGACAAAAACTCACAAAATTGCATGATTTTTGAAACAAAACTGAACTAGGAACACACAATAACATGTAGGTGAGAAAAATAAACAGTTAAAATGGGACAAATAACGACCAGAAACTTAACTTTGAGATCGTCAGCAGAGAGCCCCTAAGGAGACCTCTTGACGCTCCAAACCCGGAACCGGAAGTTCTTTTTAAAAAGTCTTTTAAAAAATTATCAATTTTTGCTGGGTTTACCTGTTTGGAATTCCCATTTAACCACAAGCCTCTTGATGTTGAAGTCTTTGGATCAAATCCCATCATCTGTTCATTCAACCATTGCCTATCAATGTCCTTGTGTTGCACATGAAATTACACCGATGTTTCTGAATGTCTTTGTTCTCTCCACCACCAAAGGTGAAGGAGGTTATGTTTTCACCCCTCTCTGTCTGTCTGTGTACAGGATATCTGAAAAGGTTGTGGACGGATTCCGATGAAGCTTGGTGGATAGATTCATTGTGTGACAAGAACAAACTTATTAGATTTTGGTGAAGATCCGGATCCGACTACTATAATTTTTGAAGCGATTCTTCACCATTGAGAGATGGGGCCAAAAATGATACATAGCACGATATCTCAAAAAGTTGTGGACAGATTCGGATGAAATTTGGTGGACATGTTTGGTGTTTGGCAAGGACGAATTGATTGGATTTTGGTGAAGATCCGAATCTGGATCTGGGTACGAGAATTATTTAATTTTAAAGTGATTCTTCACCATTGAGAGATCGGGCCAAAAACGATATAGTACTGTATAGCATTACATTTCAAAAATGTTTGGGCCCGATATGTTCTCGTGGATCAGGCATTACCTGGTGAAGGTATGCGCTCCACCGAGTGCCCTTCTACTTCTGCATGTTTTAGAGTCTTAAACCAGAGCAAAAAATATGTAGTCCAGTTGCCAGGTTGAGTACCTTGTTGTTGCGAGAAGTGTATTGTTTTTTGATGGTTTCATACTCGCATGGGTCTATAGAAAAAAATTAGCTTGGTTGCCGGAGTGCAACCTTGGGGAACTCCGATAATTTGCATAAATCCAAGATGGTCACCGCGGACGGAGGTAGAAAATAACTTTTCAACCAATCAACCTACAATCACGTGTGATACATTTTTTTTCCGTATAATTTTGAGGTGAGGAATCGATTTCTGAGGTCAGTTGTGTGGTTCGGGGTCAAATTCAGGGTCAAAGGTCAAGTTCAATGTCATTTTTGGACTATTGAGGGGTTTAAAACTTTTTGACCCCTGCATCAACTGCAGATCACTCCGACTCGATAGTTGATGAACGATCCCATTGATTCTAATCTCACCTCTTCTTCTTTTCAGAGAAACGTATGATGGCTGACTCAAGGTGTCTTCTCCCGGTGTGTCACGGAGGTGGAGAAGAAACGAAATTCACTGAGATCGGGATCAAGAAGCTCATCTCGTGCACCAAATCCCATGGAGATGGGGACCTGCAGGCTAATATAAGCTACAGAACATTATTGATGTTGGTGGAGATGCAGCAAGCATAGCCTGCCACAAAGGTTGCAACTGTACTTATACATCAAAAGAGAAAATTGAGAGAGTGAGAAAGTCACAGAAAAGAAAGGCTGAAGATGAGGGTGTAAGGACATCTACAAGGTCTCATACTAAGGTAGCTGACAAAGGTGTGTTTAGAGTACAAACGTGATTGTATGTTCTGTAGCGAGGAATGTTTACCCATTGATGATAGACACCCAGAAAGATGGGACCGTGCTCGTGAGTGTATGACCGAAGAACGTTTTGACACAGAACGTAACCCACTCCCAACTATGAAAGATATGCTCCTTGATATTGCTGAGCAGCGTAATGATGATGTCGCGAGAAGGGTCAAGTTGCACCTTGCTTTTGTTTCTGATCTACCTTCTGCTGAGTGCAAGTACCACGTCCGCTGTTATCACAGTTTCACGAAAGTCCCCACATATGCTGATTTGCCAACTGGTAGTGCAGATGAAAATGCTCTGAAGGAAGTCATCGAGTACATGAACCGAGACAGGTCCAGAATATGGAATAGTGTTGAACTGCATTCCCTGTACTCGGATCTAGGTGGCAAGCTCTCCCGATGTGACATGTTTAGCAAGTTGACTGACTGCATGAGTAAGGATGTTATCGTTGTTCGGGTAGATGGCTGTGCTTCCATTGTTGGTTTCCGTGAGTTCGTTGCTAAAAGTCTCAAGATAGTTAAGGTAGACGA
>NC_140969.1:22410500-22463000 GCF_056783735.1 Eptatretus burgeri | reverse complement strand
ATAGCACGATATCTCAAAAATGTATTTGGCCCGATTTCTTCTCGTGGATGAGGAATTATGGGGCAGAGGTATGCGTTCTACCGAGTGCCCTTCTAGTTGTATACTAGTTTGAATGTCCCCATTCTCCTCTGTGTCTTTTCATTTGCTTGGTTCGTACTGTTTATAATTGTCTTGTGTACCGTCTCCGCTGTAGTTGTCCATACAAAATAAACCCTGTAAAGGGTAAGAAAACGTGTTCAAGCCATTTGCTTCCTGTGTGCGCAGCGCCGTATATTTCAGCTCATTTGGGCGACTTTGGGGAACGGTAAAGAATAACAACTGAATGCAGTGCAGTAAGAGACCATTTGGCCATATCCGTAGACGAAAGGTCCTGGGGCTGAGACACACTGTATTAACTCAGACATGACAATAAGCCAAAATTTCAGGAGATGCAAGGGTAAAGGATAGATTAAATGCATGAGGAGAGGAGAAAATAAAGATAAATTGTGAAATAGAAAGAAACTGGCAAATTATGTAAGGTTAGGGCAGGAGGCAGAAATGGGGAAGAGGAGGGAGAGAACAAAGAGTGGGAGGGGGAGAACAAAGAATGGGAGGGAGAGGAGGGAGAGAACGAAGAGTGGGAGGGAGAGGAGGGAGAGAACAAAGAGTGGGATGGAGAGAACAAAGAGTGGGAGGGAGAGAACGAAGAGTGGGAGGGAGAGGAGGGAGAGAACAAAGAGTGGGATGGAGAGGAGAGAGAGAACGAAGAGTGGGAGGGAGAGAACGAAGAGTGGGAGGGAGAGGAGGGAGAGAACAAAGAGTGGGATGGAGAGGAGAGAGAGAACGAAGAGTGGGAGGGAGAGAACGAAGAGTGGGAGGGAGAGGAGGGAGAGAACAAAGAGTGGGATGGAGAGGAGGGAGAGAACGAAGAGTGGGAGGGAGAGGAGCAAAGCAAAGCCGAAGTTTTGCAGGGAGGAGAACATAAGTACACAAGGTAGGATTCATTAGATGAAAACAAGTGGCCTATGAGTTCATTATCATCTAAATGAAGTCAGGGAACCATGTGATGTCCTCTTACCAATATCGACTGTTGCTGTATCACTCAATATGGAGACTCCAACACTGTTGAATATGCGACATCGATAATCACCATGGTGAACCATCTGAACATTTTTTATCTGGAAGAACATCCATGACGATTAGAGGCCCACAAATCAGTGTAAACCTAAAATAACAAATCAAAGCAATTAAATCAAGCAATAACCTTCAGCCTGCGGCCCTGTTTTCCAATCGAGGCACCACCTTCGTGCAACCACTGGTAATTTGGCAATGGACAGCCGACGGCACCGCACTCCAATCTCAGCGTTTCACCCACGTGCAGACGCACTCCACAAGGCTGCTGAACCACACACAGGCTTCCCGAAGGTGGTGGAACAGGCCCTAGAGGGCCTAAAAATGGTTCGAAAAATTTTGTTATGACAAAGCTTTAATATTTGGGTAAAAAAATATTTAAACATCACAATAACGTGGTATTACGCACCATACAAAATGTGACAGACACATTGGTGAACCCCTTATATACCATGTTTACATTTGCACTTTAAATCTTCCCCCCAGTTCCTGCATTTACACGAATACAGATTACAGTATACAGGCGGAAGGATATACAGTATACTGCAAACTGTATGATACAAGTTAATTTATAGCGAACACAGTGAGCTTCATACTTAATGCGTGCACGTGAGAATAGGTAAACAAACAACAACACAATACCCCTGGCTATTTCGAATCCGTGTCATTGGATATGACCTTTTGCTTCCGGTTGTTGTTAAACGCTGTGCGGTGTATAAACACGATTGGGTTTTATTTCTGTGGTGTACTGATAGAAGATGCTTAGCAGGCAGACACGATGCGGGGGAACAGTCGAGCCGGGCTGTGTTGCACAAGCGCGAGCGCGAGCGTACTTTGCCCGCGGCTCTCCTTTATTGCGTATTCAGCACACTCACGAGCCGGGCGACTCCAGCATTACTACGACGCCTCAGGCGGCGCGCACACCTTATATTCCTTGCAGATACGATGACCACAACGACCCCTCCTCCCATCATCATGCCCCGCCCTGCATACCCGCAGGCTACACCACCACACTCCTCCCTCCTAAAACGATGATTATTAAATGATCACCATCATAATAAGCATAACCAGCACAAAGGACTACGGTATAATAGTAGACAAGGCACAAAAAATGAAAACAGCGAAGTATAACAGCACATCACATCATATAATGCGTGAAAGCGAGCTAATGGAGCTGCCCCGGCCAGGTTCCGAAGACGGAGGTGCACACAGCACCTCCCAAACTCTGGCCGCGTTACCGATATGAAGCAGCAAGGCGAAAAGCACAGCAGCCCTACACAGCGGAAACGCCCCCAGGCGGCTCATGCTGACATGGCCCTCGGCGAGGCCGTGGCGATCTCCCGAGCAAACCTCCCCCGGCACCATCAAACGCCTCCGGCACACTTCCCCCAGGCAGGCCCGACGTAGATAAACATTCCGAGGAAGGAAGCCCGCTGTCTGGAAGCCGTGGCGCCAGCGCCAGCCTCGATTGACCTTGGATGGGGGCGCTGAACAGCGCCGCCGGCTGAACGCACTCAAGGCTCCAAAACAACCCACGCATCACAATCAGTTGAGACGCCAACGCCCGTCTAAACGGCCTTGAGCGAACACAGAGAGCTGCGCCCGCAACCAGAGGTGGGGGTAACGCCGACCAGCGCACCAGTCTTGGCTCCGAGTCGATCTCCGAGACCCACACGGCAGTTAGACGGTAGCAATTCCATTTAAACCACACTTCAATCATAGGTTCGTTATAAATCACTACGAACATCATTCGAACCATTGCAAACTCATGTTTCCGTACAGCACGTTCTTTTGATAAAATCCCAGCACATGACAAAGCAACTACCCGCGGCCCGGGACAATGGAAGGCCAACCCAACCTTTTTATTCGCCACCACCGCTCCCAAAGCCACCACATCACATTGATCATAATACAAATCCCATTGATTGATCTCCGCCAAACCCACTCTCACACGGGAACTGCTGGCATTTATTTCAACAACGTTAAACTGCATCACAAGAGCAAGGAAAAACACATATGCAATGAACAGCAACCCACAACCCACATCACGAGTCCGTCTCTTGGTTGTCGACTCGATGTTGTGACTCGCGACTTCCTTTAACGCCACGGGCTCACCGCAATCTGTTGAAGCTGCCCGAACAACACCAGCGCGCATTGCCTCACGAACGCTGCCGAAGCGCGGGAACTCATCGCGAGAGCTGATACGGCTCTCGCCGCTCCCGAACCTTACATCACCGCCGCAGGCAGCAACGAACGGCCGCTCCCGTTGCATCGACGCGTCCCCCGCCGCCAGAACCTCGCCCTCGGTACTCGACGAAGGCATCAAAGAGAGCACTGGCACACCTGGAGGTACGAACCGGAGATCCAGCCCGAGGTGCACCAGCCAGTCCCGACCCAAAAGGGCGGGCCCCTCCCCTCGCACCACGAACACCGAGAGCCGGGCGCGTCGACCTCGGTAGCGCACTGAGACGTCGGCCCTCGCAAGCGGTGCAATCGCTTCACCGGTGTACGTGTACAGCGACAAGGCCGTCTTGACCAGGTGAACACCGCAAAGACCACGAGCCGCCTGCTCACCCATGACCGACACCGCAGCCCCGGTGTCCACGCCAAACACGGTCGGCTCGCCATTCACTTCGACCTCCACCGTGAACGGCGTCGTCATCTCCGAACTAACGGAAAACAGACTCAACCGTGGTTGCATCTCCTGCTCCGGCCCGCCGGCATCGCCATGCCCCGGTTGCAGGCCGATCTCCAGGTCACTGGGGTCCTCCCGCACCTCGTCATCCAAGACCCCAACGGAGGCCCCCGCCATCCGACACACACGCTTCAAATGTCCCACCTTGTGACAATGCAAACACACGGTGTTCTTATACGGGCACATTTGTCGCAGGTGCGGACCCCCACACCCCCAGCACCCCTGGAAAGCCACTTCGCTCCCGGTGCGACCGTGCTGCGGTGCGCGCCCTCGTCCCGCACCGCCAAGCGCGCGTGCGACCTGCGGCACTTGAGTCATCGCGCGGACTCCGGGCTGCGCGACCTGCGGCACTTGCGCGGTCACCGCGTGGACCTCGGGATCAGCCGACATGCCCCAGCTGGAGCTACTCATTACGTCCTGGCCAGCGATGGTGCGGACATCCGTGAGTGTCTGCTCGACAGACGAAGCAGTCCCGACCGCCGAGTCGAATGTGATGTCGGTCAACCGCAGGATGGCTGCTACCATCTTTGCGTCTCGCAGACCAGAAATAAAACGATCTCTGAGCCGTGCCGGACGCTCCTCTGTCGTGAACTTGCAAGGCACAGCCGAATGCTTCACCCGTGCTACGAAGTCTGCAACGCGCTCCTCGCCACCCTTAGCGAGGTGATCGAACTGGAACCGCGCGAGATGCAATGACTTCTCTGGCGCCAAGTGGGTCTTCATTTTCGCCACGATGTCCTGAAACGATAGCCCGTCATCACTGGGCTTATTCGGAAGTTAGCTTATAGGAAGTTAGCAAAGCAAGAAGTGATGCCAACTTGAGCTCCTACTAAATCTCTGTTGTTATCATGCAACTCTCAGTCACAGCCAGACAAACTCAGAAGTGGTTGCTCCATTGTTCAGGACTTCCCCAACGGACCATGCAGCCCTGTACACTGGTCTAATGTTGACACAGGACATCTCTGCTTTTGTGGTCGGTCCAGAGAGAAGAATGATCATTACGCATGACCTGGATCTTTATAACTGCGCACTCCAGATTCAGCAGACAGTGGGTTACACCAACAGGATTCTCCAGGCAGGGGTTTTGCATATTGCCTTTGCTGCCTTGCATGACCTTGGTAAAACGATTGATGGAAGTGGTATCGACACATGTGGCATTGAAAGCGGAACATACACCTCTGCAGCCCTTCATGGGATCTATGGTGGCCAGGCATACAAGCGAGGAATTGAATACCACATTAGGGCTAGCTTGGCGATTATAATGATGAGGTTTGATGCCATTTCCTCTGCATTTCCTCAAGGATCTCTACATGGGCAATGTGGCACTCTTCGAAAGGCTCTACAGGAACACAGTCCAGACATGGTTGACATCTATGAAAACATCCAATTCGGGTACTCCACAAATCTGAAGCCGCATGAAGGAGATGACAGAGGTGAGCTCACTCAGTTTCTCATGCAGTACCTTGAACAGGTAGAAAGACTTCTAAATCTCATCAGTGTCTGTTGCTCAAGAGACTGGGAACTTTACTTGGTAACACTGGAGAACCTCATCAGCACTGGAGAACATCTCGCTCAAATGAATGCTCTGGAACAGGATGATCCTGTTACTTGGGAAGCACTGAAGTCTGCAGACTTTGTTGTGGCAAAATCGGAAGTTCCCTTTACCCACCTATTCACTGATCAGACCCTTGAGCAGGAGATAAAGGGGTTGAAGTGTCATTGGACTGAGTCAAGACGAAGCTGCTTTGGACAGACTCGTTACCACCACCCCTCATCTTGCTTGAATAGTGAAACAGTACCTCAACAGCTTCCCTCAAATCTCCAAGTCTTCTTCTCTAGGATGGGAAATGTTTCGTTCCAAGAAGTTGGAGGAAGAGTTGGAGGAAAAGGAAATTGGAGGATGTTACCTCCTACTCGTGATGCCTTACAAATTACATTGCCATGCGTGATAATGATAAGTCAAACATTACCAACTGTCCAGTTCTTCCACCGATTGAAGAAAATGGTTGGAATGTTAAGGAAGGTGTTTATGTTCCAGTGAGGTGTCTCACCCTGCCCACACCTCAAGCTGTGATTGAACTGACGAAATGTGCATGTAAATCAGGGTGTAAAGGAAGGTACATCTGCTTCAAGAACAGACTTCCCTGTACTTCTCTCTGTTCGTGCAATGGCAGTAAGTGTGGAAACATAATAAAGGATGATACCCACAAGGATGACAATGAGGATGATGAATAAATCAGCAAACAGTTTAATGTGATGATGATTGACGTGGATCAGGACAAGGATGATAAATAATTACGGTGTTGGTTTGCATTCATATTTTTAATATTACTTTGTACTTGTGTAAATTAAAACATTCCGAGTTTATTAAAAAAGGACAAACCGAAGGTACATTGACAATTTTTACAACGATCCTTGTAAAGCATGTATTTCATCCCAGTTTGATTGCATTGTGAAACAAACACAACAATAAAGGTGTACATTGTGATTGGTATTTTCGGTTTTTATTTCATATTTAGTTTTGTGCAAAAATCGCTGGATCATCTCATCAGACGGTTCAGTTTCGGTCGGGTCCCTTGATGATACAATGTGGAGATCGCTCAGGATGTGATATTTATTGACTCATCTTAATTAAAATAAAATAAAAATTCCCCCAAACATCTCATAATGTCGGACACGTTGATTTCTTATTTACCCAAGATAAGCGCAGGTTTATTACAGGATGGGGATCCATTGACGGAACACCCCCCCCCCCTTTCTTCCCCCCCACCGACCTTGCCCATGACAGGGGTTACTGAATGCATATGTTACTTTGAAAGTGTCAAAAATGGATTCAGCATCATGAAAAACCACTAAAACGACACTAAGATTATGAAAGTAGGTTCATTTTAAGCGGAGCTAGTCCCGGGGGGGGGTCATAGGGTGGAAAGGCCCCCCCCGGAAGGGGACCCAGGGCCAGAAAAAAATGAACCCCATCATTTCCCTAGAGTTTGACCCATATGCAATACAAAAAAGCAAAAAAAAAACAATTTTAGCACCCAAATTATATGGGAGATACTTTTAAGAACACTTCATACCATACTATAATGGTTAGGGTGATGTGCTTGGGATCCTAGGGTCCCGACTTCAAATCCCATTTGACCAGTGATCTTCAATATTTTTTAGAAGGGGGCCTTGCTGATAAGATATCAGTGTGAGAGCTGCCACACCGTATGAAAGACTCCAAAATGGCTGCTATTAGGCCCCGCTTCAACATACTCTCCCTCCCCCCCCCCCTCTCCTTGTGGTTACTGGGCTGCAAGCATAATTGTTTGCATACTGCCACCTACTGATGTAGTTACGCTGTCATGATGATGGGATGTTTTCATATTTGTGTATTATCGGCCACGCATCAGGGGCCGCACTTTAGGCCACCAGGGGCCGCCAGTGGCTCACGGGCTGCGCAATGAAGAACAGGGCACTTGGCTGTTGAATTAATTCCAGGTGTGGTTGACTCAGCCTGTCATCCTTCCGAGGTCAGCAAAATGAGTACCATGTTGCTGGGATGATTGAGCCATTCGAGTATCCTGTGTCAGAGTGGTGACCTGTCCAGGATTGTTCAGAGCGTCGGTGCTACCAAAGCAGTCTCCGAGGCTATTGGGCACAGAGTATCATCTGAATGGATGGATGGACTCACATTCGCCCAAGAATTACCAATATTTTTTATTTCAATACACAGTGTCTTTATATATGAGGAAAAGTATAACTAGGAAAAGTACCCATCCCCAGTGACAGGAAAAGTTCAAGTTAATCCATCAGTTTAAATTATGTCATGAACTTTAAAACTGTTAATTGTGTCGTCACAATACCCAGGAGGCCAACAGGGGTCCACCCTACATGGCATGCTATTTTTGGTATGAGCATGTAGATACGTTAAATGGAACCATAGTAACAAATTCAGATGAGACAACCCTGCAGATATTTCACTCGATGGTTTAAAAGAGAAAATCCAAGATGGCCACCACAACACATATGTGGTAATTGCTCTTTTGGTTATATTGTTACGGATTTTGAAGCTTACTGCACTCAACATTCAGGTCCTTATAGAACAGTTATATGGGTAAGTGTGTGTTTATAGTTAGGGCCCCCTACCTGTGTCTAACAGGAACTACGTGTGTGCGCTGCGGAGTGTCGTTGACAACAAACCTCCTTCACTACACTTCACACATCGACGCCATTGCCCACGTGCGTTTGGCAACGTACGTGGGCGGAGATTTCCATCGCCTCAGACCGGGACTCCACCCAGGAAGGCAGGGGCATGCCCCTTGTCCAAGCACACCACAGAGAGCGACTTTCCCACAACACGCGGCCAATGGGGGTTGAGATGGCCACAGAGAGCGATTTTCCCACGAAGCCCCGTCCAATCAGGGTGGAGATCGCCTCAGATGGCGATTTGCTCACCCTGGAGGAAAAAGAAAATAAAAAGGAACGCCAGGCTGGGTGGTAAAAGGGCCGAGGTGGTGGAGGTCATGGTGGTAAAAGGGTCGAGGTGGTGGAGGTGGTCGTGGTGGTAAAAGGGTCGAGGTGGTGGAGGTCGTCGTGCTGGTAAAAGGGTTGTGGTCATCGTCGTCGTCGTGGTGGTCATCATCACCGTGTTGCGGGTTCGAGTCCCGCCGAGCTGGATCATCGTCGCCTCTGATCTTCTCCTTGGCCTTGGTCGATTGGTGCATGGCCGGTTGGAGAGCGCTGTACCTGGTGCTTGGAGCGGCATCGTGTTGCGGGTTTGAGTCCCGCCGAGCCGGATTGTCGAAGCCCACACGAGGCGGACAGGTCCAAGCACAGGCTCTGGTCTCCAGCTCACCTGTCTTCGAGCTGGAGGCCTTCAATAAAGATCCGACGGGTCCATTTCTGTGTGTGTGTTTGTGTGTGGGCCCGTCTTTAAGTAGCAACTGTATAAGTGCTTTTGCTTGTACATTGACTGCATTTCTTATAGTCGGATAACTCTGCTCTTCTGTGTTCCCCTCCTGGCCTATTGTAAATAAATACCCATTTTGTTAAATGTATCAGCTCGTTTCTGTGTTTGTATCATTGGTTTGCCACGCTACGAATGGGAACTAGGAGGCCTCATTGCTGCCGAAATCTTGCAATCGGCCCGGCAGGATTCTGGTACTCCCCGCTCGGGGTACGGCTCGGATCCGGCTCGGTAACGGCTCGGATCGCGCAGATCCTGCCGAGGGTGAATTCCCTCGGTAGTTTGGACGATGTGGGTATTTAGGTAAATTGAAATTGGCAATCGACCCTATCCCACGCGGTCGACCTATTGGCGATCTTCGGTCCGATAAGGGACCCATCGGCTCCGGAGTTATCCGGGGTGACGACCTATAAATTCCGGGTGTTTGGTGGAGCCGACTCTACTGCTCCACCTAGCGGGCGTGATCGCCACCGAAACTCAGCTCAACAACAACATTTCAGTAACCAGGGCACATAAAGACTTCAAATAAAGTTCTAATGTGTGACAGATCTTCCACAAGCCTGAGTAACTGTAGAAAAAGAAAAGGAAAGAAAAGAGAGGGGTAAAGTAGGGGGGAAGAAGAGAAAGGGAAAGGAACATTTTAAATGTACCTCATCTTGAGGGGATAGAGGAAGGTGGCAGTGGTGGAGTTTTAATGCATTTTCATTGGAAATCATTAATTTGATTGTTTTTTTGTATTCTCATATTCAGGTCGGTGTATAAGGTGTATAGATGCATGAGAAAGTGGGAATGTTCAGGAAGGAGGAAAAAATAAAAGGAGAAAGAGAGAAATTGAAAGGATTCATAAATGAGGCCTACATGTATACGTTACATCGTCAGGACACACACACATGAAATCAACACAAAAACACCAATAAATGCATGAGAAGGCACGATAAGGGACATGCAGTACGATTAACAGTGCAGGTAACAATCGCCAATCATTATACGAGAGAAATCTGGAATGGTATCCTTTTAATTGGAGGCCGTTCGAAGCAAAAAGAAACTCATCTATGTGCAGAGGTAGCCGGAACCGAACTCCAGTGCAAGTTGCGCTCAAATCTAAACCTACTGCAGCTTCCTCTGCAATCTTTATCACACACCGTCTGTTTGCAGCACTTCCAGACGAGCCCACTCCGAGAAGACGCAGCCACGGAGATCTGCAGACCCACGAGGTAGTGTGCTCACACGACAGATGTAGTAACCAGCGGCTGAAAGCGGTGTGTTCTCCCACGAGAGCACAGGTCCACTTGCCACGGGTACCTGCATCACAGGCACAGATACATATGAACACACTTGAATTGTCAATTGATATTCTTACTTTATCAGGCCATTAGTATACACATAGGATTAAAAAAACAAAATCCAATTACTGAGAGTGAAAATTCAAAAACAACACGAGTTGAGACACAAATGTTGATTGTTAACACATCACACAATTGTACACATGTCAGACATGTTGAAAGGCCTGTGACCCCTTATATAATGCTTAATAATTCTTACATTCCTTGGTAAGGGCCTCAGAAAAGAAGGCAAGAATGGTTCATTCATTCAGTGTTGTGTGTCCTGAGTGGCCAGGGCTCACAAATGAGCAAGGCCTCTATATGTTCAATCAATCACAAACTACATGTATGTGCTGTCAGCTTGAGTTCACCACAACTCAGGAATGAACGTGACATGTTTTAGGAATGTTCTTAGTAACAAGGTAACGAATTCTCCACTTGATCACGAATGAGTATTTTTGTTGTTGCAAGTTATAACAGGTCTAATATATTTGAGTCATTAAATGCTTTTTCCCTGAGTGGTTGAGACTCGTCCACAAATCAGAAAAATGACAAGTAAATGAAATTTGTGTTGCTTTCAATATATCGAACTAATAAATAAATTCTTTCAATAAGACAAAAAAAAATCCATCGATTGACTTTTGGGGAAAGGGGGACGATCGTTTAGGTCCTCCTGCTGTGGTTCAAGTTTTTTCCTGGTCATGTCACGTGCACCTGCAGTAAATGTTCGTGGCAAGTAGAAATAAATTAATGTACGTGCTTAACATCATTCTCTTGTCCACCCCACCCCACATTCTCTTGTCCACCAGCAAAAGTGTGTGTGTGTGTGTGTGTGTGTGTGTGTGTGTGTGTGTGTGTGTGTGTGTGTGTGTGTGTGTGTGTGTGTGTGTGCGTGCGTGCGTGCGTGCGTGCGTGCGTGCGTGCGTGCGTGCGTGCGTGCGTGCGTGCGTGCGTTTGTGTGTGTGATGGCACCTGTCATAAAGTAAGTTAAGACTGTTTAAGACTGTCTAAGTTTATTTGGGGTAAATCTTCACTCTGACACATAACTTTTCTCGCTTTGTTAAAATTAATGTGCTTGTTATAAATGTACCCAGTTCGTTTTTGTCTTTTCCTCCATTGGTCCAGCATGGTCCGCATCTTAGCATAGCCAGGAAGTAATACCCCAAAAATCTGCTTATTAGCCAGTGCGTACTTGGCAGCTCCACTCGGCTGCATCTGATCAGGTAACTAATGCAAGTACGCATTGAGGGCACAATTCCCTGATAAGGCGATCATGTGTTCCTAATTAAACGGAAGTCAGACGGAGGACACTGAGTCACGTGGTCAAATTATTGGCGTTTGCAGTCGATGAGTGACCCGCCATGATACAAACTTAATCATGTGCAATGGCCTGTGATTCCCGGTGAGTCCGGGGAGAAACCAGAGATATCTCCCCTCTCGTTGTACGCCTGGAAAAAGTTCCTCGACCGGGGCCGCAACAATATCACAATATCTCAGAAAGTTATGGACGGATTCAGATGAAACTTGGTGGACAGGTTGGGAGTGTAACAAGGACATTGTTACGGCTGTGGAAATTTGCAGACCACCATAAAGGACCTTAGATCAGTTATGACGATAAGTATATGTGTAGTTAGATTTCCCCACCGTTGTTTCGAGGGAATTTTCCATGTTCACAGGGCTGCGATCCTTTGAGATAGCCATTTTTCTTTTGCTGTCGTTATTTTGGACCAATCATCCCCCAACAACCAAATCGCCACCACCATCATTCCCAAAACAACTACAACTCAAACGCCACCACCTTCGCCTCTTTACCTCCACAACTCCACCCCGTGAAACATCGCTTCACTGCCATTCTCAAATGACGCCCGCCAACAACCAAATCGCCACCACCAACACCCTTCCCAAACCACCACAGCAAACTCCCACCACCTTCGCCTTTCTACAGAACGTCGTGCCATGGGTTGTGAATGGGATCCTTTTGAAGAAGAAATCGGATCAGGAATGATTCACGCACACTTTTCATCCATCCAATGGCTGAGCATCAGGTGGTGTAGCCCCACCTCCATACCCGCTGTGATCCACAAATTTACATACGCACTCCTCCCCCGGCCTATATAAGCATGAGCACAACGCAGCTCGAGGCAGTCTGGAGGGGTCGGAGAACAGGACGGAGTTCGAAGAGGCAGACGGCGGCAGTGTCGGTGCAGCAGTGTCGGTGGGGCAGAGTCAGGAGACGGAGCTCGAAGCAGACGGGGAAAGGCAGACGGGGGCCGATCGACGGAAAGGAAGGAGCTCGGAGCTCAGTTCGAAGTTGAGGGGCGAGGAGGGCGAGTTGCTGAGTGGAGCAGGGACGTGGAGGAGGGCTCAGAGGCGAACCAGAGGGCTGCGTGGGGACCGCCGCTGGAGAAGGGGCGTAGTGGAGGACACAGCCAAGAGGAGTTCGCCGGAGCCAGTGCGGTCCAGAGCGTCAACTCGTTGGACGGAGCGTCAGCAATTCCCCTCTCCCTTACCGAGCTCCGCGCTAAGAAAGCACCGGTAACCCGTCCGTTCCCCTCCCCAACCGTGGTGCCGACGGTGAAACACGTGCCTGCGCGGAGAACGCCGGAGAGAGCTCATCGGCCACGCCAGAGGCACGAAGCCAGGCGCAGCTACACTGACATCGCGGCTTGCCCGCCATCGCACCATGAGGGCGCGGGTAAGACCCTTCGGTCTCGTGGACCTGGCCGCTCATCCAGGTTCCACGCACATTTGGTCCACGAACCTGTCTGCCACCCTTGCCTTTGAGGGTGGCTTTTTCCTTTGCTTTTGTGTAAATGCATGTGGTGGCGCCATCTTATAAGTAAAATTGTCTAAGTGTGCATGTGGAATAAAGACACTTTATTCGGTTGTAATTCTTAATTTGCTTGCTTGACTGTTAATATACGTGCATGATTTTCTGTATGGCTGTAAAATACGTGCCTTGTCTGAGTGTGCAATAAATGTGCTTGTTGAACTGTTCCCCGTTTCATTGCGTCCTTTCCCTTGTTTGAAAGTTCCATCTTGCATCACGGAAGGAATTGGTAGAAGGATGTAAGCACCCAGTAAATAGAATCACGTCCGTCGGGGCCAGCGATAACATCGCTCGGTTATCACTGAAGCACGGAAGGGACCGCTTAAGCGGTTCGTGTCCTACACCGGCCAGCGGCGAGGTACGATCGCCCGGTTAACTACTTGCACAGGTACTTAGGTAGGTCAAGTTTGGCGAACAACCCTATCCTGCGCGGGTGGCCGATTGGCACGATTGTGGTGGGGTCGAAAGACCCACCTGTGACTCACTCCTGGCGGTAGTTCCAAGGAGGGTCACGACTGAATTGTTCGTTCCGGTGGGCGACGCGGTCGCGATTTGAGTTACGTGACCGATCGCACACCGGGTGGACCGAAATTCGTAACAATATATTGATTCAATTTTGGTGAAGATCTGGATCTGGACATGAATACGCTAATTATTTAATTTTTAAAGTGATTCTTTGCGATTGAGAGATCAGGTCAAAAACGATATATAGCATGATATTTCAAAAAGTTATTGGGCTTGATATGTTCCACTGGATCAGGCATTGCGTGGCGGAGGAATGCGCTCTACCGAGTGCCCCCCTAGTTTAAAAATGTTTTTATTACATGTCATGTTTTGAAATATTGCATTGTGCTTGCAAAGTGAAAAAGGTAGCAAGCTATATTTTACAACAAACGACTTTATACCCGTAATCTAAGGTTCATGGAGGAACTTGTGCATACCTCATATGCAGAACAAAGACAATGAGACATCAGTGTACTTTCACATGAATTACAAGGACAGCAGCAAGACAAGGTACAGATACTTTTATTGTACATGGGGGGGGGGGGTTGGGAACACGAACAGGCCAACCCAAATTGTACATAAAACATGAAAGTGCTTTCACAGGAAGACTGATATGTTGTACACTGACACCATGAAGACACACAATGTGGTGGTGTCTATCATTTCTGGTGATATTTGCCTACACTGAAATACTATATTTGCCATAATGAGGTTGGCTTATTGATGGTATAGTACCTTGTTGTGGTTGTGGAACCATTGGTAACGCAGAACTTTAAGTGCCTCTGCTGAACAGGAAGATGGACTTGCAGCAGCCCTTAACTGCCTGGAAGAACCTTGCTCTTCCGTAGCGTGGCAGATGAGGGAGGCAGACCAGCCTGCCACAATAGCCAATGACTGTGGCTGTTGCACAATCTTTACTTTATGAGGCACTGTCCGACACAAGGAGCACATTCGTCAGATTCAGCCCCTGAAAGACCCCAAATTGCAATGATACACCATTTGCTCAATGACTTTACAAGGAATGGAGACTGCTATCTACTAATGTCTTCGTCCTGCATGTTATTTATGTGCAAGCTCTACTACGAGCCTCAGGTTGATGTCAAAAAAGTTCCTCTACTGGTGGTGTGACTGAGTACCAAAAATTTTTTTTTAAATAAAAATTGACTTCCCATCTGCTCACCAGGTTATTTGTGTAAGTCACCCCACAAGATTGCTCCAGCGTGGCTCGGGTAACTTCAAGTATTACAGTATTGGTGGCTCAGGCCAATAAATGTAGCTAGTTTGTAGTCGCCAAAGCAATGCATGTACGTAGAGAAGTATCTGATCCATATGTGGAATTCTCGACAGTCTTACAAGATGGTGCAGGAAGTAGCACACTCACATTTGAGGTGTCTATTTTTTTTTTGTATACCTTGTCGAGGCTCGTGTGAGAGCTAACACACAACGCACATCAAGGGGGCATGAGACAGGAGGGGAGGGAGTGGGAGGGACAAAACAGTGGGGAACAGACACATTAGGAGATTTGTGGAAGGGAGAGGGATGGGACGGGGAACATGGGGAATAGAAGATGGACATTACAGGGACTTTCAGGAAGGAAAGCAGTGAGTTTGAAGGAAGTGGGCTTGGGTGGATTATCGGGGAGAGAAAAGATCGAGGATTTGGATGGGGGATGATAAGAGGTGGTGGTGAACAGCTGTTTCGAAAGCCTGGAGGGACGAATGGGAAAGAATAGAGTGATGGAGTTTATTCCAAAGGCGGGAAAAAAGAGGAATGAAAGAGTGAAGGTGAGCAGTGATTCGTGATTTTGGTAGTTTTACCAGAAGGGGGTTGTTGGCGGACCTTGAGCGCCCTGAGGAAATGTGGTGGGGACAAATCGCAGAGAGAGCATGGGGGGAGGGCGAGGCTGGAGAGGAGATGGTACAAGACAGAAAGACCACCGACCAACCTGCGGTGAATGAGTGAGAGGCCCAAAGACTCAGCCTCATTGCGGGAGATGCCGATGATCCGAAATGACTTGGTTTCTACAGCGTGAAGCCGAGAAAGGTGGGAGGCAGGAGCACCAGCCCAGAGGGGAGAGCAGTACTTCATCAGGCTACAGACAAAAGCTTTGTAAGTGGTCAGGAGCTCAGGAGGGCCGAGGAAGGACTTTGCACGATGGAGGATTCCCAGTCGGCGACTGACTTTGGACGCGAGGTTTGAAATGTGGCTTTCCCAGGAAAGGTCATGGCAGATAGTGAGACCCAGAAACTTGAAAGAAAGGGCTTCTTCCAGAGGATTGTTGAGAAAGTGGATGGGGGTGTTTTCTAAACGGTCCTTTCGAAGAGACATAGTGAGAGTGTGGGATTTGTCCAGATTGAAAGATATGTTCCATGTGTTGGACCAGTTTGTGATTTTATCCAGATCTGCAGTGAGCGAAGAAGCTGCTGCTTGCCGGTCTGAGGGATGACCGATGGTACGGCAGAGGGTGGAGTCATCAGCAAAGAGATATAGAGGATTTTCCAGAGAGTCGGAGAGATCATTGATGAAAACCAGAAAAAGAACAGGGCCCAGAACACTACCTTGAGTGTACCCTGGACAGGTACACCAGCCTGGACAGGAAGAGGGGATGAAACAACTCTATTTGGGGCCACACGTTGCCTGCGACAGGAGAGGAAGTCTGTGAGCCATGAGTGGAGATGGCCTTGGATACCATGGGAAGAGAGTTTGGTGAGTATGGCAGGGTGCCACACTGTGTCAAAAGCATGTGATATGTCCAGGGATACGGCTCAGATTTCCTGTCTGGCATTGAGGACCTCCATCCATTGATGGGAGAGCAGAAGCAGCATATCCAGGGTAGAGTGACCTGGTCTGAAACCGAATTGATGATCGGAAATCAAGCCATTGGGGAAGAGGAAGGATTTCATGTCTAAAGCGATGATGGATTCCATAACCTTGCTGATGATTGGGAGAAGGCTGATTGGTCTGTAGTTGCAGGGATTTGTTTTTGCACCTTTTTTATGCAGGGCAGTGATGGTTGCAGATTTCCAAGCAGATGGCAGATGACCTTGAGCAAATGAGAGGGTGAATGGAACAGAGAGAGGGTGAGCAAGAGCAGAGGAGCAGGCTTTGAGGACACGTGGGCTGATGCCGTCTGGACCGGTTGCAGAATCTGAGTCGAGGTTTGACAGCAAGCTCTCCACCTTGTCAGGAGAAAAGGACACAGAGTCCAGGGACAGTTGGGTGTGACTGGGTAAGGTGGGTAGAGAAAGTGATGGGTTTTTGACACAATATTTAGCTGCAAACACCAAGTTTAGGCATTCAGCTTTTTCCCGTGTGGTATCAGCAGTGCGGCCATTTGAGGTAAGGGAGGGGATGGAGGGGGAACATACACCAGAAACAGATTTGATTAGACACCACCAGGATTTTGAGGAGGGAGAGAGGTTTGAGAGTTCAGACTTGAGATGAGAAAGATGTTGTTTTCTGGCTCTCCTGAGGGTACATACACACTTATTCCGAGCTTTATGGAAGGAACTGAGATTGCCCTCAGTTTGGTTTGTTTTCCATGAGGAAAAGGCAAGTTGTTTCAGGACAACTGCCTCGCCACAAGCTTCAGTAAACCAAGGGTGGGAGGAAGGGTAGGACAACTGAAGACGAGAGGGGATAAATCTGTGCATGAGGGAGAGCAAGTTTCTTTGAAAGAATTCCCAGGATGAGTTGATGTTGGAGAAAGTAGCGATAGTAGACCAGTCTATAAGTGTGAGGGTTGCTTGGAGACCCTGCCAGTCGGCTTGAGTGAAATGCCAGACTCGACGGCGGTGAGGTGGTTCTCTCATAATAGCCAGAGAGATGTCCACTTTGACAAGGACGTGGTCAGAAGAACCGATTGGAGCAAAGGAAGAGCAGCAGATATTGTCAGGGAAATTTGTCAAAATCAGATCCAGAATAGATGGAGTACCATTGGTTGAGATCCGGGACGGGAAGTTGACCGATTGAGTTAGTCCCAATGAGTCACAGAAAGCTTTTGCTGAGGTGCCATAACAGGTGAGAGAGGTACCCACACCTAGCCAACTGGCATGATGACAATTGAAGTCGCCACATTAGAGGAAGAGAGAGTTTGGATGAGAAGATAGAAGATGGTCCATGTTTTCGGATAGTGAGGTGTAGAAGGAGTCATCACTGTTAGGTGGACGGTACATTACACATATAAACATGAGGTGGGAGTGGAGGGGAAGCCGTAGCCAGAGGTATTCCTGGGGGTGTAGGGGAGTGATAGCAGTGCATGGAGAGTGAGGAATAGAGTCTTTGATGAAGAGAGCAACTGCTCCACCAGGACGAGGCTCAGGTCTGTCAAACCGGAGGAGGGAGTAACCGGGGAGAGATTCTTGGGAGTCAGACACGTCTTGGGGGAGGAAAGTTTCTGTTAGGCTGATTATGTCTGGTTTGTCAGTGGCAACCTGGATGGAAAGATCTGAAAGGTTTGAGCGAAGGCCCCGGATATTTGAGGTCCACACTTTTAATGAAGAGGTAACGGAGGAGGCTTTGGGTGCAGGGGGTGGGGGGAGGGGGAGGGTAGGACAAGGGATGAGGAGGGGAGGTAAGGAGGGTTGTTGAAAGAGTGTGGAGGATTTTTTTTTTTATTTTATTTTTTTTTTTTTTGTATACCTTGGTCGAGGCTCGTATGAGAGCTAACACACAACTCACAGCAAGGAGGCATGAGACAAGAGGGGCGGGAGTGGAAGGGACAAAACATTGGGGAACAGACACAGGTGAACTGTGGAAGGGAGAGGGATGGGGATGGGACGGGGAACATGGCGAGGGGAAGATGGACATTAAAGGGACTTTCAGGAAGGAAAGCAGGAGAATTGAAGGAAGTGGGCTTGGGTGGATTATCGGGGGTAGAAAAGATCGAGGATTTGGATGGGGGAAGATAAGAGGTGGTGGTGAACAGCTGTTTTGAAAGCCTGGAGGGAAGAATGGGAAAGAATAGAGTGAGGAAGTTTATTCCAAAGGCGGGAAAAAGAGGAATGAAAGAGTGAAGATGAGCAGTGATTCGTGATTTTGGTAGTTTTACCAGAAGGGGTTGTTGGCGGACCTTGAGCGCCCTGTGGAAATGTGGTTGGGACAAATCACAGAGAGAGCAGGGGGGCAAGGCTGGAGAGGAGTCGGTAGAAGACAGAAAGACCACCGACCAACCTGCGGTGATTGAGTGAGAGGCCCAAAGACTCAGCTTCATTGCGGGAGATGCCAATGATCTTAAAAGCCCTGGTTTCGACAGCGTGAAGTCGAGAAAGGTGGGAGGCAGGAGCACCAGCCCAGAGGGGAGAGCAGTACTCCATCAGGCTACGGACAAAAGCTTTGTAAGTGGTCAGGAGCTCAAGAGGGCCGAGGAAGGACTTTGCACGACGGAGGATTCCCAGTCGGCGACTGGCTTTTGAGGCAAGGTTGGAAATGTGACTTTCCCAGGAAAGGTCATGGCAGATAGTGAGACCCAGAAGCTTGAAAGAAAAGACTTCTTCCAGAGGATTGTTGAGAAAGTGGATGGGGGGGTTTTGTAAACGGTCCTTTCGAAGAGACATAGTGAGAGTGTGAGATTTGTCTGGATTGAAAGACATGTTCCACGTGTTGCAGAATAGCTAGGGGAGGTGGCCGGATGAGGAGGAGAAAAGGCTCTGTGGTTCTGGGGGAGAGGGGGCACAAGAGAGGGGGAAGAAGGCAGTTGAGGATTTGAGGAGGTGGAGTGAAGAGATGGAGGTGAGAGGGCAGTGGAAGGAGGCAGCTTCGTGGATGAGAGGGGGGCAACTTTGAGAAGGATGAGTGAGGGGGATGAAAGGTGGGATAAAGATAAGGGGGGAATTTTTGAGAGAGGTGAGAGGGAGGCTTGGAGGGAGAAGAGTGGGATGGTTGCTTTTGAGAGTGAGAGTGAGGGGTGAGAGGGGAGAGTTGGCACTGAAGTTGGAAAAAAAGAACGGTTGATGGAAAGCGAACATTCATAGCAAACTGGGGTTATTAAAAGTTTTAGGTCAGAGATGCGATTTAACACAATTCTTGATGGATGCAATAACGGCGAATTCAGAGAAAGGAGAGAAGAAACGCTGTAACAGTTGGATTTTTTAGGCAAGGAATGAAGGAGGGGTCGAAATAAGAGCATTCTGTTAAAATAGCACAAGAGTAGTGCATTATGAAACAGTAAAGAGTACCACATGTGTGAGCGAGGAAGATGAAGCATTATAAGATATTGTTTTTGTTATTATTATGAATGTTTGAGAGAGTTTTCAACAGATTAGGTCATGGAAGTGTTGTTGAAAAAATCGAGGAAGAAGAAGAGGAGGAGATGGAGGAGGAGGAGGAAGAATAATAATAATAAGAAGATGCAATGAAGAAGAAGAAGAAGCAGAATCAGGAGAAAGGTGGTGTGTTTTTTTTTTTGTTTGTTTTTTAAGATAAGAAATAGAGATTAGTTGGGAGAAATGGGGGACATTAGGAAAGCGGGGAAGATAGAAATTGAAGGTAATGGGGAGAAAAAACAAACAAAACGATCGTACACCAAGGAGAACCAGTAGGCCTCAGCCTCGGCCTCAAGCCTCAAGCCTCGGCCTCAAACACCCGGTAAGACAACGTCGCCAAAAACCCACAAAATAGCACGATTTTTGAAACAAAACCGAACTAGGAAACACAGTAACATGTAGGTGAGAAAACGAAACAGTTAAAATGGGACAAATAATGACCGGAAACTTATCTTTGAGATCGTCAGCAGAGAGCTCCTAAGGAGACCTCTCGACGCTCCAAACCCAGAACCGGAAGATGAGTTTTCAGTTTCTATTTTTTTAGTCTAGTCTATTCTAGACTAGTCTATTCTAGAGTTTTTAGTCTATTCTAGTTTCAATAATTATTACACTTATTAACAAGAAATAGATCAATCAGAGATTGCACACCCTCACCAGGACTTGTTTTGTGTGATGTTTGTGTACTGGTGTTACGTAATTAATTAGAGACAAAATTAGAACTGCCACTTTATAAATGCTGGCAGTGATGACCAGGTACCAAGATGTCCTGCTTTGATGCAACCCCGCTTTGATGGGACCACTTGACCTTGACCCATGACGTTTATTATTATTTAATTGAATTTAGAATGGGATTAAAATATATTCAACTCAAATCAAATGGAAGATCAAATAGGTACAGTCCTGCATTGGAGGAATCAGAAGGAACCCGAACAAGCATAGAGCAAAGATGAAGGAACGTGGATTGGATTCATATTTAGCTACTTCTCCTCCACCCTCAAACCTCCCTGTTCTTCATTGCACAGCTCGCGAGCCACTGGTGGCCCCTGGTGGCCTAAAATGCGGCCCCCAACGTGCAACAGATAATACACAAATGTGAAGACACCCCATCATAATCCACCATAAATGCAATCAAATTGACCCAATGGTTTCAAATGAGTTTTCCAATGCGAAACATTAAAGTAACTTAACTACTCAGGACATGGTTGCAGTATTCAAACAATTCTGCTTGCAGTCCTGTTAACCACAATGAAGAGTATGTGAAGGCAGGGTCTCATAGCAGCCATGATGGAGTCCAACAAACAGTGTGGTGGCTCTCACACTGATGACTTATTGGCAAAAGTGCTCCCCCCTCTAAAGCAAGCTCAAATGAGCTAAGATCCTTGTCCTCTGAATGATGACGTCATAAAAACGAATATGACGTCATTGTGATGTATCAGGTTTGCGATAAATTATCTGTGCTAATGCCCGGCTTGATTCCTGCAAACAAAATTCAAACAGCTTGCCTAGTTTTGGAGATAATGGTATAGGCGATTTCCATTAGCGGCGATATTATGACATCAACTTTTTTTCTAGGAAGAATTTCCAAAATCGGAGATGGTTACTGCCTGTGCATGGGCTTTCTGCATATGCATGGCAAGTTTCACGAAGATCCGATGAAAACTCTGGGTTGTAAAACAAAAAATGTCAAAAAATAGGAATGACGTCATAAAAATTGATATGACGTCATAGTGATGTATCATATGTGTGGTAATTCATCTCTGCTAATGCCCTATTCGATTCCCACAAACAGAATTCAAAAAGCTTGCCTAGTTTCAGAGATAATCTTTTAGGCGATTTCCATTAGCGGAGATATTTTGACGTCATAACTTTTTTTCTAGGAGGAATTTTCAAATCAGAGATGGTTACTGTCTGCGCAGGGTATTTTTACATATATATGCCAAGTTTCAGGAAGTTTCGATGAAAACTGTAGGCTGTGAAACAAAAAAGTCCACAAGAAGATGAAGAACAACAACGTGAGTAAGACTTAGAGATCCTCGACGAGGATCGAAAAATAGTGAAGATCATTGCTCAAACCAATCCAAGCACAGCCAAGTGAGCCTTATTCAAAACATAAATAAATAAATTAATAAAAATAAAAAAGAACCCATTTTAAAAAATGAAATAATTCTGGCGGCCAGTCCATTAGTCTGATCAGGTTGAAATTTAAAACATATATACCACATCACTACTAGATCATGAATTTGAAGTTTCACATCGACTGATTAAGCGGTTTCAGCAAAAGCATTATTTTAATATTTTCTTCAATCCAATATGACTGCCAGACAATGTGCCTTATCAATTATTCATGACCACTCTGGTGGCCCCAAGGCTTGGGGAACATGTGTGTGAAGTTTCTCCTCGATCTGTCCAGCCGTTCTGGAGAAGAAGATTTTTATGGGTTTTTGGGTAAATACAATATGGCTGCCAGACCATGTGACATCAATTATTCATGAATACCCTGATAGCCCCAAGGCTTGGGGAACATTTGTGTGGTTTCCCCTCGATCTGTCCAGCCGTTCTGGAGAAGAAGTTTTTTATTGGGTTTATGGGTAAATCGAATATGGCTGCCAAACCATGTGAGCTATGACATCATATTTGGAACCTTTTGTTCCTCATGGATAGGCAGCCATACATGTAAAATTTTGCCTCGATCTGTTGAGCTACTTCAGAGAGGAAGATTTTTGAAGTAAACAAACAAACAAAAACAAAAAACAATATGCCTGCCAAATCACGTGACCGATGATGTCATCAATATTTTTTCTGTGGACCATTTTGTCCCGAGATAACTCTCAAAAATGTTCATACTAATCAGATGTAGCTTTCTACATTAGGAATTATGCCGTCATAATGAAGGCACCTATGATGTCATACAAAAAATCACACTTATTCCCCATGAGTACTTGCCGTGTGGCAAATTTCAATTTTTTCCTTGGTGCGGTTTCAGAGATGAGGTCCAAAGTTTTTCCGTTTTTCCAACATGGCTGCCACACCACGTGACCTATGATGTCATAAGTATCAACATTCTACATGAGTCGTCACTCCTATGGTGAAAATTTTGTCTCAATCCGACAAGCGGTTGTGGAGAAAAACACTTGTAGAAAAGTTAGAAGACTAGATCATAAAGTTCTGTGCAGACAAACAGACAGACAGACAAATAAACAAACAAGCAGTCATCGACTGGTAATTACGAAATCGTCAACTTGACCTCTGACCTTGTCTAATAAAAGCTGTCTCTCGACAAGGTAGCGAAGCAAACCAGAAGTTTCTACAATGATTCTGTACCAAACCATCAAAAATTGAATGTTTGACCTCACTGTGACCTTGACCTTTCACCGATTTTAACCAAAATCTAATTAGCACTAGCCATCACCCTCCTGAATCATGTGGTGTAATTTGACATTGGTAGCTTCTTCCGTTCTCGAGTTATCGTGCCTACAAACAAACACACAAACACACAAACAAACAAACAAACAGAGGATAGAAGTCATCAATATACTTACGAAATCTTTACATTTCGTAAGTAACAAACGGATGCAAGTACAATACCCTCTCCTTCGGCGAGGGTAATAAACTGTTGGATTAGTGTTTCACAGGCAGGTTGTTGCATCAATGAATATGCTGTCCAACGGAAGGTAATTAAGCTGGAGACCCATCTGCGAGCATGAGCTAGTGTACCTTCGAGATCCCATGATGTCTTTCTATGAAAAAAGGTGAAATTCCAAATTCCTCCCCCAACCAATTTGCGGAGTCGCATCAGCAGCACAAACGTCGTGCCTAGTAAACAACGCACATCTGCAGGTCAAACTCATAATCAACTCCCGGCCCTTCCATACTTGCACTATAAGGAACAATTCCATACTTTCTGTCCATTTTTTCTTCATTGTAACACTTTTCCTATCTGGCCTACTGTGTCTATCCAACCTTGCTCTTGACCGAATTGTCTTCTTTCGTTTTTACTTGCATCCTCAACTTCCTCTTCCTATTTTAGCATTTATTTCAGGCTCTAATTTTTCTTTCTTTCCCAGGAAAGAGTTTTGGCTTTTGCTCTCCTTGCTTTCGTTATGCTGTTCAGCTGGTAAGCTATGGAGTCGATGCATTCATTTTTTAAAATGATCTGTCTTTGTCTTGCAGAAGACATCATCAAGTTCAAAAGGCCATATTATGTTGATATCGATATAATCGTATCATTACATAGTGCTTCTTCCGTGCTGTGATATTGCCCCATGGAAATATCCTTCCACATGAAAATAGCTCGGGAAACTTCAAGAATTATGGTCTTGGAGGTTCAATCCAATAGACGTTGTCAGAGACATCCAGCAGAAATCTTGTGTTCCAAGCAACATCTTCATCCATTGGTGTCATTCAGATGAACTGAAATAGCATTTGATCAAGCTGATGACCTTTGACCAGATTGAGATTCCAGTTCTAGCAAAGAGGAACAATAGTGCACTATTGAAGAATCAAGCAAAATCTCATTGAAGACTGGATCATCTGCACAGAGCGTGAGATACTCCCAACCATAAAACAACCTTGGTCTCCAGGGCAATTCTCAGAACCTTGATCAAAAATACTGCAGAGCAAGGAGTGATATTAAACTACAATACCAAACACCAGAATACTCATCTCTTTGAAGACAGAAAAGGTAAACAATGGATTTTATCAATTTGTATAAAGTAGGTTATTTATTTATTTATTTATACATATGCAGACTATGGCTGTTTGGCTGCATCGTTTTCTGGGGACACGGCTGTGCCACTGATGCAATGTCCCCGTTACCAGCTATCTGGTACTCATTTCAAATTCTCCTCGGTTGTTGAATTAATACCAGGTGGGGTTGACTCTGCCTGTCGTCCTTCCCAGGTCAGCAAAATGAGTGCCAGCATGCTGGTACACTGTGTCAGAGTGGCGACCCGTCCAGGATTGTGCCCAATAGCCAAGGAGATTGCTTACGCAGCACCAACGCTCTGCACAGAGCATGGTCCCAATGGAAGTATGGGATGGTACTCATTTTTCCAACCTCGGAAGGATGACAGGATGAGTCAACCCTACCTGGTGTTACTTCAACAGCCAAACCAGGGCTTTAAGCTCAAGATCCTAGGATCTTAAGCCAAGCACCTTAACCGTTAAGCCAACACCAGGCCTATAAAGTAGACGAGCTATCGCCAGCAGCGTGCAACAAATTCCAAATTCCTACCCGAATAATTTGCAGTCCTAAAGTGAGGCCTGGCCACCACTTCATAAAAAGACGAGTCAATCTTACAGTGCTCTCTGAGCTGGTGACCCCAACTTCATGGGCCATGATGTAAAAAGATTGCCATGTGATAAAGTCATGAGTTATTGTTATTTTCAGTGACGAGGATTTTTATAAGGGCATTTGTAAATTTTCTCTCTGCCTTTCATCGCCATTTTGGATAAAATTGGCGTGACGCATAAATGGTTAGTAGTACCTTGCAGGTTAAATATAAGTACGCTTAATAATGAGAACAACTATGCTTACCCACACTTGAGATGTGCAAGCCGTGTGCACCCATGGCTATGTTATCTATATGATGCTCCATGTCCAACTTGGAAGCTGCGAAACAAAATAAAAAGTTGTGAGTCTCCACAGTTCATACTTTTGTTAGAATTCTGAAATATTTACATGGAAAGATTATGGGAATAAAACAATATGTCTTCTCTTGGTTAGATGTAGTGAAAGTTAGATATAATGAAAACAAACTAGCTACATGATATGCAAGCAGCAGTACTGCTGATTTATGGGGCCATCCATTTATTATGTACACAAAAGGTGGGGTGGGTTGTTAAAAGAAATTGAATGAGAAAATAAAGGGAAGAGACGGGATTGAAAAAGTGAAGGAAGTGTAGGACAGTGGAGGAGAAATGGGAAGTGATGGTAAAAGATGTTGAGAGGAAGCAGGACTAAGTGGGGGAGTGGGTGTTGGGGTATGTATTGGGAAGAGGTAAAAGAGATTATACCATTTTGGAAAACGTAATAAACAGATGGCCAATTTACATAAAGTGTCCATTAGACAGCTGAAAAAAACAGCCCCAAAAGGATGTGTAAGTATTCATAAGAACAATAGAAATTCAGATAGCATCTTAACAAATTAGAAAGTAAAAAATCAATCCCTTACAAGTAGCAAAACAAGAAAAAGATCAATCAGAGATTGCAGACCCTTGCCAGGACTTGTTTTGTGCAGTGTTTGTGTAGTTTTGTGTGATGTATTTTGTGTGGTGTTTGTGTATTGGTGTGTTACATAATTAATAAGAGACATAATTAGAACTGCCACTTTATAACTGCTGGCAGTGATGACCGGGTACCAAGACGTCCCGCTTTGATCGGACACCTGACCCTGACCCATGACGTTATTATTATTATCCAATTGAATTTAGAATGGGATTAAAATAAATTCAATTCAAATCAAATGGAAGACCAAATAGGTACAGTCTTGCATTGGAGTCATCAGAAGGAACGCAAACAAGCAAAAAGCAATGAGGAAGTCATCAGGAGGAACCTGCGTAGGATTCACAATTCAGCTGCTACCCCTCTATCCTCAAACCCATCCAGAGGTCCAAATTTTTTTCCCGTTTTTTACAACATGGCTGCCACACCACATGACCTATGACGTCATAATTATCATTAAAATATTCTTCATGAGAAGTCGTGCCAATGGTGCAAATATCGTCTCAATCAGACAAGCGGTTGCGGAGAAAAAAACGAAAGTTCTGTGTGGACAAACAAACAAATCAAAAATCACTCGTAGAGTGACACTTGGCGAAACGGGTACTCCGTGGAGAACATACCTCCTCCACCAGGCTGAACAGTTTAAATTTTGTCTGCCACTGATAGGTCGGATCTGAATCCGGACCTTAACCAAAATCGAATTGGCTTGTTCTTGTCACCTAACCAACTCTTCCACCTCATTTTGTCACAAGTTGTCAACAACTTTTGTCGATAACATGCGATACATAATTTTTGGCCCCATCTCTCAATGGTGAAGAATCACCTTAAAAATTCAGATCCGGATTCAGATCTTCATCAAAATCGAATCACTTAGACCTCACACACCCAACCTGACCAACAAGTTCCGTGTGAATCCACCCATGACCTTTTCAGATATTGTGCTGTATCGTCGTTTTTGGCCCCATCTCTCAATGGTGAAGAATCAGTTAAAAATTAAATAATCTTGCATCCAGATCTGGATTCGGATCTTCATCAAAATTAAATCAATTCTTCCTGGTGACACTCCCAACTTGTCCACCAACTTTCTGCAGAATCCATTCATAACCTTTTAAGATATTGTGCTATATTATCGTTTTGGCAATATCTCTCAACGGTGAAGAATCACTTAAAAATTCTCAGATCCGGATCTGGATTTGGATCTTCACCAAAATTAAGCGTTTCTATCCTTGGCCGGTCACTGACACAAAAAAATTCAGAACGAATGATTGAAAACTGTGGCCGAATATCATGTAACAAACAGACAGACAAACGCTGCAGACCAACATACTTGCCAAAAAATCTTTTTCGCCAAGTAACAAACGGACCAAATGCAATACCCTCTCATTCAGCGAGGGAAACAAGAATCACCCTCAAGATCAATAAAAATAACAAATTTTGAGATGGAAGTTATATATGAAACTGGGCCAGTGGGCTGCTTTGATCATTGAAATGCAGAGTAAGTGTCAAGGATTCCCAGGGAATGAAACTTTGACTTTGTAAAACTCCACGAATATCAATGTGAAACTAGGTCCAAGGGTGTGTGTGTGTGTGTGTGTGTGTGTGTGTGTGTGTGTGTGTGTGTGTGTGTGTGTGTGTGTGTGTGTGTGTGTGTGTGTGTGTGTGTGTGTGTGTGTGTGTGTGTGTGTGTGTGTGTGTGTGTGTGTGTGTGTGTGTGTGTGTGTGTGTGTGTGTGTGTGTGTGTGTGTGTGTGTGTGTGTGTGTGTGTGTGTGTGTGTGTGTGTGATTTCTTATGAGCTTTCACAAGTGTCTGTTTCAGTAATTCAGGGTTCCCACTTATTTTGAGATGTCTTTTTTAAGGACTTTTTAGGGCTAAAATAACCCCTTTTTAAGGACCACATCCTATAAATTCCAGAGGTAAATTGAAATTCCAATAAAATATCATTTTTAGCCACGTCTCGTGGAGCGAACGTGGCTCTAAGAGAGTTTGGCGTTGTTGTTGTTGTTCTCCTTCTCCTTCTCCTTCTCCTTCTCCTTCTCCTTCTCCTTCTCCTTCTCCTTCTCCTTCTTCTTCTTCTTCTGACAAAACCTTTAAGACTCGGCTCTTTTATATACAGGATCCGGATCTCCTTAAATACTAAACACCTGTACACATCCTCGCATTGAGGGTGCCTTTTGAGAGCGTCTATCATGAACTTTTAAATATATTCGGACATTTTCTTTAAAGTTTCGAAAAGTTCAAGTTACTATTTAAAGATTATTCCATTTAATGCATTGTAATTTCGTAAATACACTAATTATTTCGTAAATTCGTAAATACACTATGACGGGTCTCGCTATTGGCTTAATCAAGGCACATGACGAAATATCGGAAGTTGTTTTTTTTTCTTCTTCTTCTTCTTCTTGTTCTTCTTGTTCTTCTACTTCTTGTTCTTCTTCTTCTGGTGAAGACAAAACCTTTAGGACACGGCTCTTGGACACATTTGTCCTTGTTTAGAATACTAGTGCGAAAAAAATGAAACACCCTTCACCAAATAACAGGAAAATCTGATTTTTATCGACTTTTATTGACTTTTGAACATTTTCCTGAACTTTAAGGACATTTAAGTACTTAAATTGTACAACTCAGAAATGTTGGACTTTTATGGGTTTTAAGGACCCATACGAACCTAGGCAATGGCTTCTTTCTTGCCACCTGTCCAGAGAGGCCAGCTTTGTGAAGGGAATCGGATATTGTTGATTGATGAACACAGACCCCTATCTCGGACATAGAGCCTTGCAGATCTTTCAAAGTCATTGTTGGATTTACAGTGACATCCCGAAACAGTTTCCTTCTTGCCCGGCTGTCCACTTTGGATGGGCAACCTGATCTGGGTGGTATGATATGTCTTCCACTTATTAATATTGGATTTCACCGTAATCAAAGGGGTAATGAGCGACTTTAAAATCTTCTTTTGACCCTCTCCTGAACGGTGCTTCTCCACCACTTTATGTCTGACTTCTTAGAAAAGCTCCTTGGTGTTCATGGTTGCCTTGTTGGTTGACCAAGTGAGTTGCACCTTAAAACTCCTGAGATAAGTGGGGGAGATTAATTTTTAAGGAAAACGATTGATTACGTACAGGTGAAAACTATTACACTTATTTTGTAACCTTTCAAACAAATAATTGCCGAATTAACCATAAATCACTTCAGAATGCAAAGGGTTTAAATACTTATGCAACTGAGAATCATCTGAGTGTGTGTGTGTGTGTGTGTGTGTGTGTGTGTGTGTGTGTGTGTGTGTGTGTGTGTGTGTGTGTGTGTGTGTGTGTGTGCGTGTGTGTGTGTGTGTGTGTGTGTGTGTGTACATATGCTGTATGTGGGGTTGGTGTATATGTGGTTGGTGTATATGTGGTCGGTATATGCGTGGTGTTTGTGTGGTCGGTGTTGGTGGTCAGTGTTGGTGATCGGTGTGTGTGGTCGGTGTGTGTGGTCGGTGTCTGTGTGCTGGGTAATGTGCTTGTTCAACACCGGGCTGTTGTTCGTTTACAGCTAAAATATCCGCAAGTCGGCCATATTGGATCTGATCTCGAAAAAAAATTCGGTGTATATGTATACCGTCATGTGTTGTCTTTGTGCCAAGTTCAAATAAATTCGGTCCGTACATGTGCGAGATATGGTTGTGGATGCACGCACGCACACGAAAATCGAGACCAAATCCATTAGCCCCCGTTTCAAACTAAGTCTAACGGGGCTATTAATAAGAGAGTTAGTGTGACAGGACCTTTCACTCAGTGAATAGGTAACAGTCTCCCTGGAAAGGTAGCAGCAGCAGAAACAGTAGGCAGGTTTAAGAAATTTGGGCTGGATAGGTATACCCAGAAGAATAGGGGATATAAAGATACATAAACATTTGCAGGACTGGTGGTGGCATATTTGCAGGTATGGATGGGTGATTGTACACATTTCACGTGTGGTGATTGTGATGTTTTTGAGTGGATCTCATCCAAAAATAACCGTTTTGTAAGTTTTTGTTCACTCCTCACCACAACCTCCCCTCCACCCCCACCTTTAAAAAAAAAATTAACAAAAAAAATAAATAAGGAAATAAATAAATCCCTGTACCTGCCTCACGATTCTCCTACACATTCCTCTGCCACAGGTAAATTAAGTAAGTAAACCGATAGACTGAATTAAAGTGTTGATAAAGCTCAGGCATGATGGGCCAAACGGCCTCCTCTGTGTCCAAGTCCCTCGAGTTCCTTGTATAAACCCTCTTTTCCAATCCATTTTCTCTCCTCTTTCCTTACCTTTGTCATTCTACCCATCAGGCACCCTTTAACCTCCGACTACAAATTAAACTACATACTTAATAAGTAGCTCGCAATTGTGTGCAGTCCGTGGCTGCGTCATTTTCTGGGGGCACGGCTGTGCGGCTGATGCAGTGCCCCTGGTATCGGTAAGATGGTACTCATTTTGCCGACCTCAGAAGGACGACACCCACCTGGTGTTAATTCAACGACACAACAGGGGCTTGAACTCAAGACCCTATGATCTTAAGCCAGCCACCTTAACCATTAAGCCAACACGAGGCTGCCCTAATAAGTATGTCAGCCTTTACTTGCCAATTAAAACTGACGGTGTTAATACTCACCCACAGGCTGTGGGTGTGGCCACAGCTGTGGGCCACAGCACTTTAACTCCGCGGCAATCGACGTACTCACCAAAACTACGTGCTCACCAATGGTTCAACGTCATTGCGTGCGATTCCACCGCCATTGCATGCGACGTGAGATGTTGGATTTGCACACCGATTGCACTCTCCGTACAATGTTGCTCACCTGTAACGCGCACACACACTACGGGAGCATCTCCTGACGCTGCGCTTCCGCAATCTTTATACGTCACTGTCAACCGCAACCTTGGTTCCTCTTTCTCCGCTTCACTCTGAACGAGACATTCATTATTACTGTGTACAGTATCACTCAGTGTATGTTGTTATATAGTCGTGGATTGCTGGTAGTGGTGGTGATGCTGGTTGTGGTGACCGTGGTGCCCTTTACTCTTTAGAATTAGACACTTCGATACTCTTAATAACAATTAACCTGATAATTGCATGTGATGCGATTAACGACGGTTGTTAAAGCAAAATAATGGCTCCATCTTGACTCTGTCCCTTCCAGGTCTCTGCAGGGTGCACATCGGTGTGCCAGGTAACCCTCTTATTGAGAAATTTGCAAATTTATTTTCTCTCATGTGGAACCAACTTCCCCATTCTGTTCAATCCCACTCTTCCCTCCATGGATTCAAGGTAGCTGTTTACTAAAATCCAGGTCATCCCCAATCCCCATCTCTTCTACTCCCCATCCCCAAACAACCCCATTCCGAAGCACTCCCTTTTCTAGGTTTATTGTGATTTTTTTTCTCCTTTCCCTCACCTCTTTTTGTTTCTTAGTTGTTGGTTGTTTGTTCCTTTCCTGTTTCATCCCTGCTTTCCCCTACATGTTGCTGTGTTTCATTTAGCTAATTGTGTGTGGCTTGTTTACCCCCACATGTCCTTCTCTCCCTCCCCTTGATCGCATTCTCGAGTCTATTCTGCTGTTGCTGTTTTCCCTTTTCCATTGGGTTCCGTTCCGTTCTGCTCTAGCTCGGTCTTCCGCGAGCCTCGACCAGGTATATAAAAAGGTAAATAAACCAGAATGGCACTCGGTAGAGCGCATCGTCTCACCTCGCATGGAAATTCTGAACAAAAATACCATTGTTAACTGAACACGCGACTATTATGGCCCACATACCCATATCATCCATGAATCCCAATTATGATGTCACATACATTGCCATTATCCGTAGCTTTATTGTTTATTAAGATATTTAACGACCACTTTTGTGCACATTAAGGCTAAATTGCATCAATGAAGGTGGATATGAAAAACAATTCAAACTATATTCTCCATGGCGAGTCGATCACACGTATGAGGTTTCGCATCAATTTGTTAAGCGGTTCTGACGAAGACTTTTTTACATGTTTATTTTCAATCCAATATGGCCGACAGACGACGTAACCGATGATGTCATAAATTTAATTCCTTGCTCACATCATGTTTTGGAAGCCTGGTGTTGGCTTAACAGTGAGGGTGGCTGGCTTCAGATTTTAGGGTCTTGAGTTCAAGCCCCTTACCCTTGAATTTACACCGAGTGGGTTGACCCAGCTCGTCATCCTTCCGAGGTCAGCAAAATGAGTATCAGCTTACTGGTAACAGGGGGCATAACATCAGTGGCACAGCTACACTCGGAGAAAATGATGCAGCCAAGCAGACAACGGCTGCATACGAATAAATAAATCACGTTGTAGATCAGACACACACACACACACACACACACACACACACACACACACACACACACACACACACACACACACACACACACACACACACACACACACTGGGCCACGGCAGTCATTGCCCAAAGGGGTTGGTGAGGGGGAAACAAAAAACACCTCTGAAACAAAAAATGTCGAGACGGGCCCCAGGAAGGTTATAGGCTAGGTGGCGAGGCTCCTCGGCAAGGGCGGGGGGGGGGGGTGGATTTTAGATGGTAGTTTATATTTAATGGGATTTTACAACCACGGCCATCGTAATCAATTTCAACAGTAGCCGCAGCCCTAAAATCCCATTAAATATAAACTACCGTCTAAAATCCCTCCCCCCTCCCCGTACCCGTCCCCGGCCAAGGGGCCTCGCCACCTCGCCTATAACCTTCCCGGGGCCCATCCTGACATTTTTTGTTTCAGAAGTTTCCTCCTATCATTCACAGTTCAGGAAAATTAGCGCGTGCAGACAAACAAACAAACAAACAAACAAAAACTTCAAATTATATATATTGTTGCGGAGCCGGGTATCGGTTGCGAGCACGAGCACAAGGTGGAGCAGTAGGGTCGACTCTACCGATCACCTGGAATCTAGATCGTACCTTTCGGAAAACTCCGAGGGTACGGGTCCCTAACCGGACCGTGAATCGTCAATAATTCCACCACGTGGTACAGGGTTATTTGCCAATCTTCAACATATCTAGAGATCCACGTGACGAGTTACTGAGTATTCACACCCTCGAGGGTACTCGTACGAGTCGAACCGTTAGTGTGCCCGACCCGTGCGCAATCCCAGCGGATGGTTGCCGAAGTCCCGTCGGTCCAATAGCACATTTACAGTGGCAACAGCCTTTGTAATTCACCAACATGCGCCATGCTAAGCCAATGGAAGAAACACAGCAACGAACTGATACATTAAACAAATATATTTATTGATAATGGGGGAAAGAGGGGAGCACGCAAGAAGCAGAGTTATCCGACTATATAGATGAAAGTATGTACAGCAAAGAGCACTTAAACAATTCCTACTTACAGACGGGCCCACCGACAGACAGACACACACACACACACACACACACACACACACACACACACACACACACACACACACACACACACACACAGATATCCATAAGGACATGGACCTGTCCACCTCGTGTGGTTCGGCTGACACGGGCGAACCAGGCCAGCGTCAAGATGCGATGATAGAATCCAGAGTTCCCTTCAGCGCTCGTCTCGGCAACCAAAACTCTCCTCTGTATCCCAAACTGTCCAGAAGGCAGGAGGTTTCTCTGCCACTTCTCCAAGTCTTTGAGTCGAACGTCAAAGCAAAGGCTGAAAACTCCACAGTCATTCAACCTGCCCGTCAGATTGACCACAACCTTGCCTGCTCGATGGTCATCAACTATCTCAAAGGCTCTCTAGTTCACCGACAGAGAGACGGCGCGCAACCGATTTGCGGTTCTTGTCGAGAAAGGATCTCTCTTCGTCCGATCATGCCGCAACCTTATTCACCATTCTCCAGGGGGGGGGAGGGGAAGAGACGCCTCTGCCCTCCCCGCTCTCCCTCACTGGACGGTTTTGGCGCACAGGATCGCTCGTCGCCCTGTCATTGGCCAAAACGAGCAGCAAGTCCGTCGATTGGCCCGGGGGCGTGGTGACGTCACGCGGACCGCCTTTCTCACTGCGAGGCTCCTCCTTGAACTCCACCCACCATGGCGTCGGCCTGAGCGAGGTGAAGGTGAGGGTGATGCTGGCGTTGTTGTAGTTGATGTTGGTGGTGTAAAAATAAAAGAAAACCCTGACTATCAAATTCACTTCGCAGCGCATGTACATTTAATTACCCATTAAACAAGGGACGGGGAGCTATCTATCCACATTTACTTATTGAAATAACTGAGCTATCGGACCTGTATGTTGAGTGCTCATGGCTTCCAGATTCGTAGCATTTTTTTTTTTGTGGTTCTGGAAACCACATGCCTCCAAGGCAATGGCATCCAACATCCAGTGATCCCCAGACACTTATTTCATTAGTAAACATGCAGTTAGACCTACCCCTCAGGGCTAATGGGTCAACAGGACAAAGTGCGTTATGTGGGTCTCATAGTTAGGTCTGATTATATCTTTTTCTTCCTTTCCGCCATCAGCAAGGCCGCCGCGTCGGTACGTATGAATGTCCTCGCGGAGGCCAACAAAAGCATCAACACCACGATGGCAGACCCATGTGCAGCCCCGTGATAATTACCATCGCACTGTACGGGATGGCGCGCATGGTGCACATCTTTGTTCAGGTTTGCACCCTGGTTTACAATGGTGCCATACCATTGGTCTTCGCCCGCCACCGCGGCCACCAATATCTCCCGCAGACGGCAGAGATCTTCTCGCAACTCCACCTCGATGCAGCCGCCACCAAGTAGAGGCATGCTGTACGGCCCGGATCGCTCGGGTTGCATGGTGTATGGATGGAACAAGCGCATTGATCAGCGAAACCGCAGAGTGCCGGGGGTGCCCGAGCGGACATGCGGGGCCGACGCGACCCTCGGCCAGTCAGCGGAGCACGGTGTGGGAGTTCGGTGCAAGGCGATTCATATCACGGGGTTCAAGCGGGACAATTTTGTACCTCGGCCATGTCTCGCTGGATGTAAAATGAGGCCGTTTCAAGCCGTGGCGGCCGGGCCGCGTGGTGGCCGGGGTCCAATGGGAGCGCCCGATTTGGGTGATGACGCATCGTTTCGGGTCGTCGCCCCCACCCTACACCATGGGCCTTATAAAAGACGATTGTGAAGCCGTTTGAGAGCGCTGGCCTTGCCTCAAAAGCTGTGATCTCTGCCTCTCGCCGCTGGCTCCACCTACCCTCCTGACTCCGCCTGCTTCTCGCCACCTTCTCCACCCACCTGCCTGACTCCACCTGCGGGCTCCACTGACTGCCCTCTCACGCCTGACGGCCCCGTCCATTATCTGGACTGGTGCATGCGCTGCGCGCGGCACCGTAACCATGCAGGAGACAACGTGCCATCTCTCAAGGAGGGATCGCTCAGCGGGGCATTCCCCAAAATGTATTGGGTAGCCTGGCCAGCCGACTGTGCAAGGTATTGCAAGACCGTTAGCCCTCATCTCCTCTCCTTTCTTGTGATTATCTACTCTTCATTGGGTTGTGTGTGTGTGTGTGTGTGTGTGTGTGTGTGTGTGTGTGTGTGTGTGTGTGTGTGTGTGTGTGTGTGTGTGTGTGTGTGTGTGTGTGTGTGTGTGTGTCATAGCACCTGTCCTTGCTTCAGTTTAGAGTGTAGAAGAATTATATCGGGATAAGTCTGCTCTGTGTCTACTTTAGTAAGTTGCTTGCCTTGTTTTTGCACCTTACGAATTCCTTACTGTCCCTGCTTTCACACAACAATAAATCTATTCATTGTGCCACACATTTTCCTCGCCTGCCTGTAATAAATGCTTGTGTAGAAATGTTCCCAGCTCGTTTTTGTCTTTTCTTTCATTGATCCAGCATGGTCCGTACCCTAGCCTAGCTGGGACTTTATTCCCAACGATCCGTTTTTCTAGCCGGTACATCCTTCGCAGTATCGCTCGGTTGCATCTGACCCGGTAAGGTGACCCAGTTTGGACAAGGCGTACCGAGGGCGTGCTTCCCGGTAATTAGGTCAAGTGATTAATTAGGGAACCGGTTTAGATGTAGGACCTGAGGTTACGTGGTTGAGCTATTGGCGCTCACGGTCGGTTAGCGACCCGCCGCGTCACGGAGTTCATCTGTGTGTGATGGCCTGCGATTCCAGAGAGTCTGGTGGGAACCCGAGATAGCTTCCCCCCCTCGTGGTCTTCGCACCCCAACCCCCGGCTGCAACAATATATATATATATATATATATATATATATATATATATATATATATATATATATATATATATATATGATTCAGATTTTACAGAAAAGGATTTTGATTCAATCAATTATGGCTGGAATACTACTTCACTGATGACATCATCGTGATTACTGTATGTACCCCATGGGGAGTTTATGACAAATGCGAAGTTTGAATTTCTTTTGGTTTCACAGTAAAAGATGTCCAAATTTTTTCTTTTAATCCAATATGGTTGCCATACCATGTGATCTATGATATCAGAGTTATCAATACAATATTTTCCATGGGAAGTCCCTCCTATGTTTAAAATTTCGCATTGATCGGACAAACGGTTGAAGAGAAACAAAATTTAAAGCGAAAATATATAGATGTGGACACACACACACACACACACACACACACACACACACACACACACACACACACACACACACACACACACACACACACACACACACACACACACACACACACACACACACACACACACACACACACACACACACACACACACACACACACACGTGTTGCAATCGTCTTGCAACCCCTTCGGGGCGAGACATTAGACCCGTTATTATTACACAGTGATTATTGCCTGCACCTGGACAAATTAAACATCACCCCACCTGCTATACCCATAATTAATTACTGCGAATCGATACATTTAACTTTCACAATACACAGACCAAGTAAAAGTATTGTTATGTTTGAGGGGGGGTGTGCATTCAAAGGGTAATTAGGATGTTTAATTAGGTATGCCATGCTGTTTGAGTGTACCAGGATCTCGATGTAATAAGTAGCAATTCAGTGGTGATAAGTTGTCTAGTAAATGTCCATTTCTTCAAGGGGGAAATGATAATTGTCACGTAATTAGATAGGGACACGGGATAGGGTAAGTATGTCTGCATAAACCCCTTTTAGTAGTCCCTGGAGGCTTGCCGTGACGTCACAGGACAGTGCTGCGGATGGCTCCGCCCCGTGATCACGATTTTTTTTTTTTTTTTTTTTTTTTTTTTTTTTGTATACCTTGGTCGAGGCTCGTATGAGAGCTAACACACAACTCACAGCAAGGAGGCATGAGACAAGAGGGGCGGGAGTGGAAGGGACAAAACATTGGGGAACAGACACAGGTGAACTGTGGAAGGGAGAGGGATGGGGATGGGACGGGGAACATGGCGAGGGGAAGATGGACATTAAAGGGACTTTCAGGAAGGAAAGCAGGATAATTGAAGGAAGTGGGCTTGGGTGGATTATCGGGGGTAGAAAAGATCGAGGATTTGGATGGGGGAAGATAAGAGGTGGTGGTGAACAGCTGTTTTGAAAGCCTGGAGGGAAGAATGGGAAAGAATAGAGTGAGGAAGTTTATTCCAAAGGCGGGAAAAAAAGAGGAATGAAAGAGTGAAGATGAGCAGTGATTCGTGATTTTGGTAGTTTTACCAGAAGGGGGTTGTTGGCGGACCTTGAGCGCCCTGTGGAAATGTGGTTGGGACAAATCACAGAGAGAGCAGGGGGGGCAAGGCTGGAGAGGAGTCGGTAGAAGACAGAAAGACCACCGACCAACCTGCGGTGATTGAGTGAGAGGCCCAAAGACTCAGCTTCATTGCGGGAGATGCCAATGATCTTAAAGCCCTGGTTTCGACAGCGTGAAGTCGAGAAAGGTGGGAGGCAGGAGCACCAGCCCAGAGGGGAGAGCAGTACTCCATCAGGCTACGGACAAAAGCTTTGTAAGTGGTCAGGAGCCCAAGAGGGCCGAGGAAGGACTTTGCACGACGGAGGATTCTCAGTCGGCGACTGGCTTTTGAGGCAAGGTTGGAAATGTGACTTTCCCAGGAAAGGTCATGGCCGATAGTGAGACCTAGAAGCTTGAAAGAAAAGACTTCTTCCAGAGGATTGCTGAGAAAGTGGATGGGGGGTTTTGTAAACGGTCCTTTCGAGGAGACATAGTGAGAGTGTGAGATTTGTCTGGATTGAAAGACATGTTCCACGTGTTGGACCAGTTTGTGATTTTATCCAGATCTGCAGTGAGCGAAGAAGCTGCTTGCCGGTCTGAGGGATGACAGATGGTACGGCAGAGGGTGGAGTCGTCGGCAAAGAGAAATAGAGGATTTTCCAGAGAGTCCGAGAGATCATTGATGAAAACCAGAAAAAGAACAGGGCCCAGAACGCTACCTTGAGGAACTCCAGCCTGCACAGGAAGAGGGGATGAAAGAACTCCATTTAGGGCCACACGTTGACTGCGACAGGAGAGGAAGTCTGCGAGCCATGAGTGGAGATGGCCTTGAATACCATGGGAAGAGAGTTTGGTGAGTAGGGCAGGGTGCCAGACTGTGTCAAAAGCACGTGATATGTCCAGGGATACGGCTCGGATTTCCTGTCTGGCATTGAGGACCTCCATCCATTGATGGGAGAGCAGTAGCAGCATATCTAGGGTAGAGTGACCTGGTCTGAAACCAAATTGATGATTGGAAATCAAGCCATTGGAGAAGAGGAAGGATTTCATGTCTGAAGCGATGATGGATTCCATAACCTTGCTGATGATTGGGAGAAGGCTGATTGGTCTATAGTTACAGGGATCTGTTTTTGCACCTTTTTTATGCAGGGCAGTGATGTTAGCAGATTTCAAGCAGATGGCAGATGACCTTGGGAAAATGAGAGGGTGAATAGAACAGAGAGAGGGTGAGCAAGAGCAGAAGAGCAGGCTTTGAGGACACGTGGGCTGATGCCGTCTGGACCGGTTGCAGAATCTGACTCGAGGTTTGAAAGCAAGCTCTCCACCTTGTCAGGAGAAAAGGATACAGAGTCCAGGGACAGTTGGGTGCGACTGGGTAAAGTGGGTAGAGATAGTGATGGGTTTGGGACACAAGATTTAGCTGCAAACACCGAGTTTAGACATTCAGCTTTATCACGTGTGGAATCAGCAGTGCGGCCATTTGAGGTAAGGGAGGGGATGGAGGGGGAACATACACCAGAAACAGATTTGATTAAACGCCACCAGGATTTTGAGGAGGGAGAGAGGTTTGAGAGTTCAGACTTCAGATGAGAAAGATGTTGTTTTCTGGCTCTCCTGAGGGCAGCTACACACTTGTTCCGAGCTTTGTGGAAAGAACTGAGATTGCTCCTCAGTTGGGTTTGCTTTCCATGAGGCAAAGGCAAGTTGTTTCAGGACAACTGCCTCGCCACAAGCTTCAGTAAACCAAGGGCGGGAGGAAGGGTAAGACAACTGAACACGAGAGGGGATAAATCTGTGCATGAGGGAGAGCAAGTTTCTTTGAAAGAATTCCCAGGATGAGTTGATGTTTGAGAAAGTAGTGATAGGAGACCAGTCTGTAAGTTTGATGGCTGCTCGGAGACCCTGCCAGTCGGCTTGAGTGAAATGCCAGACTCGACGGCGGTGAGGTGGTTCTCTGATAACAGCCAGAGAGATGTCCACTTTAACAAGGACGTGGTCAGAAGAACCACTGGAGCGAAGGAAGAGCAGCAGATATTGTCAGGGAAATTTGTCAAAATCAGATCCAGAAGAGATGGAGTACCATTGGTTGAGATCCGGGTCGGGAAGTTGACCGATTGAGTCAGTCCCAATGAGTCACAGAAAGCTTTTGCTGATGTCCCATGGCAGGTGAGAGAGAGGTACCCACACCTAGCCAACTGGCGTGATGACAATTGAAGTCGCCACATAAGAGGAAGAGAGAGTTTGGATGAGAAGATAGAAGATGGTCCATGTTTTCGGAGAGTGAGGTGTAGATGGAGTCATCACTGTTCGGTGGACGGTACAGTACACATATAAACATGAGGTGGGAGTGGAGGGAAGCCGAAGCCAGAGGTATTCCTGGGGGTGTGGGGGAGTGAGAGCAGTGCAGGGAGAGTGAGGAATAGAGTCTTTGATGAAGAGAGCAACACCTCCACCAGGACGAGGCTCAGGTCTGTCATACCGTAAGAGGGAGTAACCAGGGAGAGATACTTGGGAGTCAGACACGCCTTGGGAGAGGAAAGTTTCTGTTAGGCAGATAATGTCTGGTTTGTCAGTGGCAACCTGCATGGAAAGATCTGAAAGGTTTGAGCGAAGGCCCCTGGATATTTGAGGTCCACACTTTTAATGAAGAGGTAGGGGAGGAGGCTTTGGGTGCAGGAGGTGGAGGGGCGGGGAGGGTAGGACGAGGGACGAGGGGGGAGGTAAGGAGGGTTGCTGAAGGAGTGTGGGGAATTGCAGAATAGCGAGGGGAGGGGGCCGAATGAGGAGGAGAAAAGGCTCTGTGGTGCTGGGAGAGAGGGGGGACAAGAGACAAGGAAGATGGCAGTTGAGTATTTGTGGTGGTGGAGTGAAGAGATGGAGGTGAGAGGGCAGTGGAAGGAGGCAGGGTGGTGGATGAGAGTGGGGGCAACTTAGAGAAGGAAGAGTGAGGGGGATGAAAGGTGGGAGAAAGGTGAGGGGGAATTTTGAAAGAGGTGAGAGGGAGGCTTGGAGGGAGAAGAGTGGGATGGTTGCTTTGAGAGTGAGAGTGAGGGGTGAGGGGGGTGAGTTGGCACTGAAGTTGGAAAAAAAGAATGGTTGATGGAAAGCGAGCATTCATGGCAAACTGTGGTTTTTAAAAGTTTTAGGTCAGAGATGCGATTTAACACAATTCTTGATGGATGCAATGAAGGCGAATTCAGAGCATGGAGAGAAGAAGCGCTGTAATAGTTGGATTTTTTAGGCAAGGAATGAAGGAGAGGTCGAAATGAAAGCAGTCTGTTGAAATAGCAGAAGAGTAGTGCATTGTGAAACAGTAAAGAGTACCACATGTGTGAGAGAGGAAGATGAAGCATCATAAGATCGTTTTTGTTGTTAATATTAATGTATGAGAGAGTTCAACAGATTAGGTCATGGAAATGTAAAAAAAAAAAAAAAAAGAAATCGAGGAAGACGAGGAGGAAGTTAAGAGGAAGAAGAAGTAGCAGAATCGGGAGAAGGTGAGCGTGTTGTTGTTGTTGTTGTTGTTGTTGTTGTTGTTGTTGTTGTTGTTGGGTATATTTTTTTTTTATTTTTTTTTTTTGAGATAAGAAAGAGATTAGTTGGGAGAATGGGGGATGTTTGGAAAGTGGGGAGGATGAAAATTGAAGGTAATGGGGAGGATAGAAATTGAAGGTAATGGGGAGAAAAAAACAAACAAAACAAAAAAAAAAAACGATCGAACACCAAGTGGAACCGGTAGGCCTCAAGCCTAGGACTAGGCCTCAAACACCAGGTAAGAATGTCGACATAAATACTCACAAAATAGCACGATTTTTGAAACAAAACCGAACTAGGAACACACATTAACATGTAGGTGAGAAAATTAAACAGTTAAAACGGGACAAATAACAACCGGAACTTAACTTTGAGAATGTCAGCAGGGAGCCCCGAAGGAGACCTCTTGCCGCTCAAAACCGGAACCGGAAGTCAGATTCAGTCAGTCAGTCAGAACCGGAAGATTGGCGGAAGGCGACGGCGCAGGGCCAATAAAACGGCTCGATTGGAAGTGACGAGGACGGGAGGATAAAAAGGTTCTGTTCGGGGTCGAAAAGGAAGAGGAAGAAGATCGGGACAGAAAAAGTGTTCTGGTGGAGGCTGTTGTGCTGGGAGCGTGCTGGGTTGTTGCGCTGATTCGGCCCTGGTTTCATTGTGTCTCGAGGCCTTCCTGAGCCTCGTGCCTCACCTTGGTTGGCTCTGGGGTTCTGCTGGCTCGGAGTACGGGGTCGAACGGCGGGCGGACCTGCCTCCCTCTCCTGCTCGCAACTTGGCGCCAGAACTGGTTCCCTGGCAGCTGTGAGCGAACTTGGGCCAGGACCAGGAGGTCGACAGCACCACGGTGTCTCCTGCCCCTGACGAGCGCAACGCCAGCTCGTCCGACGCCAATCCAAGGACTGTTGCGTTTGCACCACGGGCCAGCCTGACCACCAGGACCAGCTACGTTGTGTGTGTGTGTGTGTGTGTGTGTGTGTGTGTGTGTGTGTGTGTGTGTGTGTGTGTGTGTGTGTGTGTGTGTGTGTGTGTGTGTGTGTGTGTGTGTGTGTGTGTGTGTGTGTGTACCTGGCGCCTTAGAGGGTTTGAGATTTGTATATTCATTGGAATTGTCTGTGTTTTCCCCACGCCCGAACCCACACCACCATCCCGTCGAATCGCCCCGGATCCCTCCTCTTTCCGAGTCTTGTTATTTCTGGTTAGAGGAATAAACGTTATCAACTCAGTGAAAAGCGACTCGTGCCACCTTCCTCGTCCCGTTTGCGGTAGAGCGATTAGAACCGCCATCTTTGGGTTATAAATAAATAAACCGCCTCCATCGTTTCGGCTCATTCTACGTTGGCGGGACTGTTCAAGTCCCGTGGACGTCACAGTATGGATTCGGTTTTGTCCATAACGATGTCAACATAAGTCTTTCAGTAGTTGCAGGAGGTATAGTTGATACTATACAACACAGTATAGATTGAAAAGATTACGTCAGAGAAAATAAAGCTGGCTGTCCTGTGTGCTCCCTCAGATGTTGGAACAATCCTAGCTGTGCAGGGCCAGAGAGACTTTGCAAGTAAGTGTGAGCGAATTTCTTTGCACTCTATTTTATTTTAATACTAACTTATTGATCATCCGTTGTAAAATCCAAATGACAGGATATGAATCAATTTCGTTATTTTTCATGCACACGATAGGCTTTTTGTGTTATTGAATATTTCTTATGGACTCACATGATTGCTCAAACTGGTGGTGTGCTTACTCATAGACTCACAGGAACACTGGTTGAATGATGGATCTACCTAATAATGTGAACCTAGTTGACACTCAAACAGTGGCCAAATGTATTGTTGTGCAATGCTCTCTTCAGAAGAGACATGAAGAGGTTGTTCTGTCTGTCTTTCACTCTTCGTGGTTGCTTACATCCAATGGACAAACTGTAAATACCATGACAAACTATCATAATGTCTTGTATCAAAATACTCTTTCACGAGTACCTTGTGTTTATACATATTTACTTATGTATCCTTTTTTTTTTACAAGACATGGAGCATATATATGTACATATATATTGTTGCAGATCCAGGATTTGAGGCTTGCCACGAGGATAAGCACCCGGGTCCCTCCCGAATGCCCGGTCCTGAGGCTGCTGGGCACAGATAACTCTGTGCGTCGGCGGGTTATGAAGCAACCACAAATGCCGATTGCTACTGCCAATCCTGGCAGGGTTACACTACTTCGCATGATACCTTACCTGTGGATGGCTGCACCAAGGGGGGTCTCGTACCCGCAGCGCACACCCAGAAGACTGCCGAGTGATACAGTGAGTGTGCGCTGGCTAACAAGAGCAAATGACTTGGGGCAGAACTTCCTGGCTAACATTAATGTGCGGATTTTGCTGAACCAATGGAGGAAAAGACAGGATGAGCTGGGTAAATTTTTAACATAACCAATTTATCATACGAATGAAGCAAAGAGCAGGAAAATATTTACAAAGACACAATAAAGGACACAGTGCAGACTGATACCGATATAAGGAACTTCTACAATCTTAACTTTACACTATACAAGACAGGCGCCATCAGAAACATATTCCAGAGAGAGAGAGAGAGAGAGAGAGAGAGAGAGAGAGAGAGAGAGAGAGAGAGAGAGAGAGAGAGAGAGATATATATATATATATATATATATATATATATATATATATATATAGAGAGAGAGATATATATATATAGAGAGAGAGATATATATATATATAGAGAGAGAGATATATATATATATAGAGAGAGAGATATATATATATATAGAGAGAGAGATATATATATATAGAGAGAGATATATATATATAGAGAGAGAGATATATATATATATATAGAGAGAGAGATATATATATATATAGAGAGAGAGATATATATATATAGAGAGAGAGACATATATATATATAGAGAGAGAGATATATATATATAGAGAGAGAGATATATATATATATAGAGAGAGAGAGATATATATATAGAGAGAGAGATATATATATATATAGAGAGAGAGATATATATATAGAGAGAGAGATATATATATATAGAGAGAGAGATATATATAAATATAGAGAGAGATATATATATATATAGAGAGAGAGATATATATATATAGAGAGAGAGATATATATATATAGAGAGAGAGATATATATATATATAGAGAGAGAGATATATATATAGAGAGATAGATAGAGAGAGATAGAGAGAGATAGATAGAGAGAGATAGATATAGATAGATAGAGATAGAGAGAGAGAGATAGATAGAGATAGAGAGAGAGAGATAGATATAGATAGAGAGAGAGAGATAGATATAGATATAGATAGAGAGAGAGAGATAGATATAGATATAGATAGAGAGAGAGAGATAGATATAGATATAGAGAGAGAGAGATAGATATAGATATAGAGAGAGAGAGATAGATATAGATATAGAGAGAGAGAGAGAGAGATAGATAGATAGATAGATAGATAGATAGATAGATAGATGGAAGTTGACGAACTCTGTTGTACCTGGCGCGGCCGAGGGGCCCACGCTTTCCAGTCACTTAGGAGAGGGCAGAGGGGAGAAAACTGGGGGTGTCTAAGGTGTGTGATTTGAGGAGGTGTGATGAGGTGCAGAGAAGGAAAAATAGGAAGAGGTGTGTCTCTATGGGGTCGTGCTGATTGCTGTTTTGCATCCTCAGCAGACGAGACAGAAGATAAGAGACAGAACTTGTGAGAGGATAGCCTACCAATGAAGTGTGAGAAAGTCTGGAAGTGTAGCTGCTAACGGTCTGAAAACTGTGATCGGTCTGGCACTTGGTTCACTCGCCCACCCAGTTCTCTGCTCAGAATGCTCCGTTCCACCATCCGCCTCATACTGTAGACCAAGCCAAAAGTGTCTCTCTCCCAGAACTCTCCAAACTCAAGATGTCTCAACTAAGAACTCCTTTGCAGGGTATTTTATAGACGTCTGGCTAGGGAGGAGCCCAAAGTCGGATCAGGACGGCCGGTAGGCATTCCTCAGCACCTCCATTGGTGCACAGATGCTTTTCCAAGTATTATCCCCACCCTTGTGGGGACCCGATGCCGGAAATGGCCTCATTCACTCCCAAACTTAATCATCCGACGGAACTCCGAGATTAACATGGGGCATCGGCTTCTGGGGCCGCTTTCCGGCCATGAACGTGCGCTGGACACCAAATGGGGGTCATAATTGAGTGAAGCTCTCGGCCTATCCAGGCGTTGTTGAACGGATTCAAGTGCAAATGTACTTGTGCTTCGCGCTACACGCCAAAACATTCAGAAGACAAGCATTTGTTATGGTAGGTAGCGTCCATGGTTCCCCGATATCTTCAAAGGACAGTGGTGGGAATCCGGGGTGGTGACTGTGGTTGTGGGGTTTGTAGCAGTTGTGGTGAGGTGGTTGAAGCATTGTAGCAGTTATGGTTAGGTGAGCGAGGCGTTGTAGTGGTTATGGTGAGGTGAGCGAGTTTGAATGGATGTAGAGATTTAGAGATTTTTATATGCACATTGTGATGGTTATAGAAATGTTGTAGCGTTGTGGTTTGAGTCTGGAGAAAATCTGAAGTGATGGTCGGTTCGGGAATGGCACGAAGTTTGAATGTGGTTTTAGGAGAATGCGGAGGAAAATGGATGGGGAAGATTGGCAGTGGAGATGTGAAGCGATGGGGAAACGCAGCCGCATCCCTGAGGTGCCCAGACTCAGTTGGCGAGTCCTCTCTGGCACCCCAGATATGCAAGCTAAATGTGCGACTCACCCTTCTCCGCCTCAGATTCTTCCTCCTCAGGCCCTCGTCAATGAGGTGCCACCGTTCACCCACCGCGTCCTTCGTGGCTGACAGGATCGAGAGGACAGGATGACGGTTGAGGAAGGAGTGTTCTTTTTCCACAGAAGCTCGACACCAACGCTCGTGAAACTTTCCTTTCTTTTCCCTCACATGTTTTTGTTCCTTCCCTCACGAGCCTTCTCAGACTTTTAGTCTTCTGCTCAGATGAACTTGTCCCATTCGTTTCTCCTTTCTGCTTTACTCTATGGAAGAAAAAAAAAATTAATTACTTCGGGATTGTGAAATATATAATATGCTGTACCAATCATTTTCCGTCATGTAAGGTGATGATACTCATTTCCTCTTGTATGCTTTTAAGTGCTTGTAAAGGTATAAAGTCTATCGCAAAGCATTGTAATTAACTAAAATCATTTTGTCACCATATATGTAGTTGTTCACCAAGAAGGATCATGGGTAAAATGATCCTCGGTATCCGACCCAGAGTTGAGGCAAAAGAAAGTGTTTTTTGTATTGGAAACGAAACATGTTTATCACGTCCTTGAAGAGAGGAATCATCCCACACACTTGCCTTAGCACGATTGCAACATATACTGACTGCCCTAAGGGTGAGGGAGCCCTTTGTCCGGTGAATCGAAGTGCTGGCTTGTAATCAAACAATGAATGAGTGGGAGATGAATTCCCATTTTCGCACATTGTGACCGGTGTTCCTATGCTCGCACACAAACCATATATGGTGTTCTGCTAATTAAGAGACTGAGGAACATTGAGTGAAATGTAGTTTTGCTGAGATAACATGTACTGTTCTTTGTCCAACTCAAGCCCCCTCCTTCCCTCTTCCTATGCAAATAACTTTGCTATAAAGAAGCTCGGCTTGTAAAACAGAACTGAGAGAAGGAAGTTCACAGCAGCTCATTTTGGTGTTGCTCTGTGTATTTGTTTCTTCCTGTGTACATGTAAATAAATGATACAACTCTCACTGGAACTGGAGTTACTGGAATGACGTTCAATTCCACTGAAAGTTCGAGTGATTCCACCACACCTCAGCCTTCTGCCCTCTCTTTTGCTTTCTGCCTTATGCTTCTCCCCTTTCTGCTTTCTGAACCGTCTACTCAGGAGCGCTTTTCGTCCCTCCTCGTGTGAGCTTGTCACAAGTGCTTCTCTTCGCCTTTCTCCTTCTTCTTCACATCAGCTTTCTTCCCCTCCTCCCATAAGCCTTCTCCCCCTCCCATTAGTTCACAACTTATGGGGGCGGGCACATGATGTCACATGTGGAAATTGTCACACATTCTGAGGGAACTTTCAACGAAGCCCCACCCCACCCTCTATGAAGCCCCCACCCTATCCTATGTGCGGAAAATGCCCAGTCGCACTGTTTTGCACTGTACCACGCCCACGAGAAGCGCCACACCTCGCAGGCCATGCCAAGCACCAAGCGCCACGAACATGCATGCGAAACGTGACACGAACATGCACGCGAGAGCACCCAATGGGTTACCAAGCAATGCGCAGATGGAGGGAACACGGAAAGGAACCCCGCATGACTGAGGTATGACCAAACGGCTGCGGGATTGAAGGTAAGACCGATGGGTGAAGGAGGGACTATTGAAAGGATGTTTGATGGAGGGAGATTATTGGTGGACTGTTGAAATGGGCTGATGGGGGTAATGGAGGGATGATTGAAAGTAACACAGTGACTGAACAGAACGATGGTGTGAAGGAATAAAGATTGACAGTAACACGGGGATTGAACAGAACAATGGTGTGAAGGAGGAAATATTGAAAGCAACAGCAGGGGAGGGGAAGACATTACAAGGAACAAATACAGTCTAGTCAACATGTGCCCCCCAAACAGCCCTTTCACAAGGGACCAAGGACTCTCTATAAAAAAAAACTAACTAATGAAATAACTGATCCTCGGGTCACCTACGTGTCCATGTATGCTCTCCCCCTGGGATAAGTTTTCCAAAACCATAACAACATATAACGAGCAGAAGTACCCAGCCAGCATTGCCACGCAATGTTTAGCAACCCGCCGTGGGTGTGTGTGTGTGCAAATGTTTAGCAATCCCTCCTCCCACCCTTTCCTCTCCCTCCTTCCATCCCCTCCACTGCCTCCTACCACCCCATCCCCCTCCCTCTGGACTCCCACCCCACCCTTTCCCTCCCTCTTCCCCCTTCCACCCTTTCCCTCTCTCCTCCCATAAAAGGTACCCAGAGTTGCCCAGGATCTAACATACATAATGTTGCGGACCCAGGGTCGGGGGTGAAGACAACAAGGGGTGAGCCACCTTGGGTTCCCACCTGACTCTCCGGAATTGCAGGTTGTCACACACTAATAACGTTGTGATATGGTGGGTCGCTAATCGACTGTGAACGCCAATAACTCGATCACGTGATTTAGGTTCCTCCGTCTAATACCGTTTACCTGAAGGTCACATGATCTAATTGCCGGGGGACATGCCCTCGGTAAGCACTTGCTCAAGCCGGATCACTTTACCAGATCAGATGCAGCCGAGCGGAACTGCCAAGCACATACTGTCTAGGAAACAGATCGTTGGGGGAGAACATCCTGGCTAAACGAGGGTGCGAACCTTGTTGGATCATTGAAAGAAAACACGAAAATGAACTGCGAACATTTCGAGACAAAACATTTATTTACAATCAAGCGAGGAAAAGTATGTGACACAGTAAATGGGTTTATTTTTATGTACAGCAGGGAAAGCAAGGAATTTGTGAGGTGCAGCAAAAGGCAACAACTTACAAAAGAAGACACAGAGCACAGATATCCCATTATATCTTCTACAATCTTAATTTATGCCGGGACAGGCATCACCATCACTCACACACACACACACACACACACACACACACACACACACACACACACACACACACACACACACACACACACACACACACACACACACACACACACTTATTAGTATAGATGGGAAAATTACACTTCGTTTCCTAACCAAAATGTTTCGGTCTAAAAACAAGCCATCCATATGCTTGGTATAATAATGGTTTTAGTTGCAAGTGACATTATATTATTATCTACCTAATAATAGAGACAATAACAATGATAAAGTTAATTTAGTTGTTTCACTTACTAAAACAATCTGGAGTCATAGTTTCCGTACAAGAAGGCAGCAGTGGGAGGTGGTGGGGGAGATGGTTATTTTTAACCCTTTAAATCTGAAAAGTTAATTATTCGCACACCTTCTGAAAAGTTAATCTCCCCACTGAAAAGGAAATCAGTGGAAAAATGTATCTTACTTATCATCTCCATGGAAGTGACATTGCTTAATCACTATGACACCGTGACGGCTCCTTCGTTGTCACAAATGAAGACCTATGTTAAGCGATGAATAGTCCTAAATAAACCATTCGCTTTGGCAAACGTTCACGATGCAAACCCAAGTTAAGTGGTGGCTACATGTATATACTTTAATTAGTCTGTAAGAATACATCGTGGTTCCAAGGCAAGGCATTTTTGAGCAGGCCGAAACAAATGGCGGCTTAAGACCCCTGCCAGAGAGAGTGGGCTGACCAAGGATAAGCCTGTTTTTGTTTTCTCATGATGAGATGAGTGAATTATCTTCAAAAGGAGTGTTTAAATTTACCCAAACACCCAGTTTTCAATGATGCACTCCCTTGGAGTTACCTAAATTTGCATGCAACGTTTTGGGCAGCTAGTTTTCATGGTTTTGGAGTTATGTCGGAGACACACACACACACACACTGACTTGAGTGACTGATACACACACCGGCATTTATTATTATAGATTTTAGATATATAACAAAAGTCGGCCCCCACAGCTTCACTCCTGCTCACGAACGGTAACTTCATCGAAGACACCGAAGACAGTGGCACATGACGTGATCCTGCCCTGACACGATCGCTCACCAAAGGAGCCGGTGTATGTGTGTGCTGATGTACACTGGTAGGAAGTCATAAACATTTATCGTTTACAATGTACAGTGGTAAGTATTATCAATACTATAAGAGAGAGGTTTCTGTCTGTCTGTGTGTATGTCACCATTTTTCTCAGAGATGGCAGAACAGATCTTTGTCAAACTTTTGGAGGTTCATCAGTGAGTATGAGAGAGTGTTTTCAGCAAAACCGTTTTTGAAAAGTCTGAAGAAAATTTTTTGGGGATTTTTTTTTGGACTTTATTCACTCTATATTGCTTAAGCATTTGTAGCTATGTGAAAGGTAATATTAAATGATCGCCGACCCCATTAATTAGTGGTTGTAGGGAAGTGTTTTAGGCCCCTACAAAGAATAGAATTTTTGTTTTTGATTTGTTCAAAATAGAAACAGATTAGAACCGGGCAACACCAGGTACCCTTGCCAGTACTGCATATTTTTAATATTACATGTTTCCCTATCAAATAAAGACCTCTGTATCAGGCACACGAGTTATAACAAACATTCAGAACATGTTTCATTAATGCATATTTTCGCTGTATTCATGATCCACATTGCTGGAAAAGCTGGATATAAAAGTAAGATCGCTTTGTTCTGGGAAGATGAATGCAGACACAAGGCCATACAAATACATTGTTGTGGAAATGAGATGGCTTCTCAGGGTTAAGATTGTATCATTTTGCAATAGTTGTTTCCATAGTGCATGTTTAGCATCATAATGTTTATACATACATACATACATACATACATCTTTACACATAAATACAGAAACAAACATACACATACACATACACACAAACCATACATAAACATACATACAGAAATACATCCACATACATACCCTACATATCCACACATACCATGCATATACATACATAAACATACATACATATACATACATACATGCATACAAACAATACATATACATACACACATACAAAATACATCTACATACACACGTACATACATACACATACATACACAAACATCATACATACATACATACATACATACATCTTTACACAAAAATACAGAAACAAACATACACATACAGAAACACACAAACCATACATAAACATACATACATATATACATACACATACATACCATACATATCCACACATACATAAACATTCAAAACACATACATACATAAACATACATACCATACATATCCACACATACATAAACATTCAAAACACATACATACATAAACGTACATACACATATAAACATACATACCATACATAAACATACATAATACATCTGCATACATACATACATATTCATACAAAATACATATACATACATACATACATATACTTACAAAATACATCTACATACACACGTACATACATACACATACATCATACATACATACATATTTACACATAAATACAGAAACAAACAGACACATACACATACACACAAACCATACATAAACATACATACATATATACATCCACATACATACCATACATATCCACACATACCATGCATATACATAAATATTCAAAACACATACATACATAAACATACAAACACATATACATACATATATAAACATACATACCATACATAAACATACATAATACATATACATACATACATACAAACTATACATATACATACACACATACAAAATACATCGACATACACACGTACATACATACACATACATACACAAACATCATACATACATACATACACATATACAGGCATACATACATACACATACATACACAAACACATACACAAACATACACATACACTTACACATACACTTACACATACGTATACATACATACACATACACTTACACATACATAGACATACGTATACATATACAGACATACATACACAAACACATACACTTACACATACATACACATACATACATACATACATACATACACACACACATACACATACAGCTCTGAAAAAATTAAGAGACCACTGCAAAATTATCAGTGTTTCTGGTTTTACTATTTATAGGTATGTGTTTGAGTAAAATGAACATTTTTGTTTTATTCTAAAAACTACTGACAACATTTCTCCCAAATTCCAAATAAAAATATTGTCATTTGGAGCATTTATTTGCAGAAAATGACAACTGGTCAAAATAACAACAAAGATTCAGTGTTTTCAGACCTCAAATAATACAAACAAAACACGTTCATTTTCATTTTTAAACAACACAATACTAATGTTTTAACTTAGGGAGAGTTCAGAAATCAATATTTTGTGGAATAACCCTGATTTTCAATCACAGCTTTCATGTGTCTTGGCATGCTCTCCACCAGTCTTTCACATTGCTGTTGGGTGACTTTATGCCACTTCTGGCGCAAAAATTCAAGCAGCTCGGCTTTGTTTGATGGCTTGTGACCATTCATCTTCCTCTTGATGACATTCCAGAGGTTTTCAATGGAGTTCAGGTCTGGAGATTGGGCTGGCCATGACAGAGTCTTGATCTGATGGACCTCCATCCACACAAGGATTGACCTAGCTGTGTGGCATGGAGCATTGTCCTGCTGGAAAAACCAATCCTCAGAGTTGAGGAACATTGTCAAGCAGAAGGAAGCAAGTGTTCTTCCATGACAACCTTGTACGTGGCTTGATTCATGAGTCCTTCACAAAGACAAATCTGCCTGATTCCAGCCTTGCTGAAGCACC
>NC_140969.1:22400500-22408000 GCF_056783735.1 Eptatretus burgeri | reverse complement strand
AGCGCCCCCTCGACTGCCTTCGCCGCCGCCACCTCTCCAACTCTCCACAGCTCCGTCCAACTGCTTTCTCCGACTCTTCTCTTCACTGACTTCCCAACTCAACTCCTTGACTCTTTCCAACTCCACTACACTCCACCAACTCCCAACTCAACTCGACTGCCGGCGAGCGAACGCGGCCCTTTATAGCCCCTGGGGCCTCGCTCCTTCACCTTCGACCCTTTACCTCTGGCTGGCTCCCCATTGGACAGAGGAAAATGCTTTTTGAATGCTTTTTGAATGCTTTTTGATCCATGAATCTGCATATAGCGATATTACTCCGACGCACCTGGAGGCGGGGCCAAATCGCCCCATGCTCGCTGATAGGACGGAACAGAAGTGGGCGTGAGTCGTTTTTGATCCGATTTCTTCGGAAAGGCTGGTGTTTCTGCACCCGCTGCTCGGTGCGCGCCCTGCACGAGTCCAGTATCGGTGCCCACAAGCGGCGCGGGAATGACGGTGATGCGATTGTTGCGAGAGCGAGATGTGACGGCAAGGGTCGTGGCTGTTGGCGTTGTTGTTGTCGTGAAGCGGCGTTGCGGCTGGTGGTTGTTGTGTGATGGCTGTTGAGACGTGGTTGGTGGTGGTAGTAATGGTAGTAATGGCGGCTGGTCCAAAATAAAGATAGTAAAAGAAAAACGGCTATCTAGAGGGGTCGCAGCCCGAATGAATGACATTTATTCCCTCTAAACAACGGGTTTGGGCCTAACTACACATATACTTACAGAGATATCTCACCTACGGGACCTGAATGGTGGTTTGCGAATTTCGTCAACCACAACACTACCCCCTCCCCTTTTTACAGACTCGTCCCGAGTCGTCAAATTTTCCCGTGCCATCATGTGTAGTTTTCCCCTAGTACATTTTACCTACGGATCCCTGAGTGCGACATTCATGGTATTCGTGTCCCCAAAATAAATAACCTGAGGGCTGAGTAACTACCTAAACAAACTCACTCACACGGACGACTTAAATAAAATTGCCAGCGCTAAGACAGACATGCCGGGGGCGCACTCATATTTACAGTACATCTTAACCTTAACTTACAAATTTTACACTAAACCATGGCCCAGGATCAATGAACTCTGCAAAAAGAAAGCAGTTAGCAGGGAGCCAGGCTGCTCGCATGAAGTCTCTGGCTCAAACAACGCAGGTGACAGGGAACGTGGCCGGCTGCTCACACGCAGTCCAAGGCCTTCCCTTTTGAACTGAACGCAGTGAACCACAACGGTGCATGGGCTGCACAAATGCAGTCTCCGTGCCAGCTCAAGTGGCACACGCAATGAACACAACGAATGGATGGATGAATGGATGGACGCAAACACGGTGCACGGGCCGCCACTGCAGGCCCGTGTTGTAGCTGCCAACAGGGCAGTTCTCGCAGCTTGCAAACTGTTGCCTTGACCCTGGCGCACATGGAAATGAACAGGGGGGGGGGGCAAAGCAAAAATTGAACGGGGCTGGTGAACAGGGGCAGTGGGCATGGCATGGCAAAGGCAGCAGGCAAACACAGCCCGCAGAAGAAGGCCGCTGCAGGCAAACACAGCCGGCAGACGAACTGGCCGGCACAGGCCTTGCAGAAAACAGCTGCAGACGATCCGGCCGGCACAGGCCTTGCAGCACAGCAGCTGCAGAGGATCCAGCCGGCACAGGCCTTGCAGCAAAACAACAGCTGCCGATGAAGTGGGCCGGCCTTTGCCTTGCAGCAACGCAGCCAGCAGATGAACTGGCCAGCCTTTGCCGTTCAGTGGAGGTTGGTGGAGGGAGTGCGGTGGTGCTGGCCACTCGGAAGGCGGGCTCGGACCTACCCTACGGTCTCCCTCCCAACCTATCGCCTTTGCCTGTCACTGTCTATACCCACTCCCTTAATTTTTTTTTTTTTTTTTTTTTACTTCCCCACTATAAATCGTCCCCTAACCCCCTGTACTGTCCTTGTTCGGCTAACCTATCCTGTCACCGAGCCTACTCCCAACTCCTACGTTCCCTTCCCGGAGGGGAACAAGGGAGAGCTAACGTCCTGTGTCGAGGCCCAACTCAAGCCTCAGAATGGCCTCCCCAGGCTTCAGCGATCTATAACACAAAGTGGGTCCAGCGGCCCACAACGAGAGCGAGGGGATGGATGGTGCGGAGGGGTACACTTCCTATCTACCCTAACCATTTAACTGTTTAACTACCCCGGGGCTTTCAACAAGCGCCTCTCGCTTAAACTATTGGTTCTATAAACCCAGATTCCCGTCGCCTGTGTTGGTGTCCTCACAATTTCGGGCCTCGCCCCCCAATTTTCTCTCCGTGCCCTCACACGGTCTCATGGCTGGGACACGTGGCTCCCTTTGGCAGGCACGACCCTCTGCCGATTCTCTGACGATGGCACCCCCAGGCACTACACTGCCTCCGAGCCTACCAGCTCCCTAAACACCGGGGAGTGCCCCCCATGGCACCTCCCCTGAAACGCACACGTGGCAGGCTGGCTTCCCAGGCCCCTTTCCAAGGGTCACCCGTGCCCACAACACTGCCCACGCGGCTAATGGCGCCCCGGGCCCCCGCACCAAGCAGGCGCACCCGTGCCCACTACGCTATCCCGGCCCCCCATGGGCCCTTGGCCTACCACGGCCGACTAGCCTGGTGCCCGGGGTACCCACTCAGCAATACTCACCTTTCGCAGCCACGCTCCCAGCCCGTCAACAGGGCTCCTGCACCCCTCCAAAAGGGTTTCGAGCCTACTTCCCCACCAACAACAAAACGACCTCCATTTTTAAATTTAACTAACCCCCTAACTCACTCTACACTGACCCCGGGGTCCCTTGGGCGGGAGTCACTCCTCCCCCCAATCACTCATCGCACCATGCATTCGCCATTCGCTCCACTCACACAGACCCGCTGGCCTCACTCACTCACCAAGCACATGCTTCCACTTCACTCACCAACAACTCTTCAACACACTCACCGCTGAACTCTGCCATCCTTCTATCTGCATCCCTGAACTAACTCGTGCTCCCACGTCATCCCTTAAACTACAGCACATTCCTTTTAACACTACGTAGCTAAGCTACGTCCCCTCTACACATTCACAAGTCTGTCACTGTCTCCAAATAATCCCATTAATCAATTTCCCAACCTAAATCTGACTAACAATCCCTCTAACTAATCCATTCCACGGGCCCCATGAGGACTTACCCCTGCCCCATGGAGCCGGTCTAGCTAAGCTAACCCTTCCCCCTAACCAGTTTCCATCCTGTGCCCTGGTCAAGGGGGTCTTCCACCCCTTGCCCAGGAATCCTGTGCACCCGAAAGTGAGGCTTGCTTTTTTTTTTTCACATGCGCATCACCAGCGCGGCAACTCACAGCTCGCGCACTTTGCACCTGCCCGTGACGTCATGCAGCTGCACGTGTACCTCGTCCCTCCTTGGACGGTACCATCAGGCAGGGATACCCTTCCTGCCGGATTCCAACCCCACGTGCAGCCATGACGTCACCGTGCGCATAAAAAAAAACACAAGCCCCACGTCTCGAGGGGTTCCCCACGCGAACACATGTGCGTTGCCCGTTGGAGCTTAACACACACGATCGCGTGGAGAACCCGTCCGGTCCAAATCCGTAATCCTGCCTAAACTTTGTCCGTCAGCGGGATCGGCAAATCCACCGCATGCGTTTCCGGACCGGGACTTCATTCCCGCAAGCGAGCACGTGGGGGCCTCGTGCGTTGCACAGCACGGACCTCGTGCTCACTGCTGGGTGAACCCGGCACGGTCCCCGAAACAACTACAGCCGCTACTCGGCTTTCTTTCCTCACATGTCGCTGTCGTCGCCATTCGACACACGCACTCCCGCGTGTTACGACGCTAACACACCTCACCATTCAACTCACACCGGGAGACGCGGCTGCATGTTCACACATGCCCACCGACATCTCCCTTACATACCGCTCTCTCACACACACGGTCTCCCTTGCACTCGGCCGTTCACTCACGCATGCCATCTCCCTCGCACACGTGGCTCCACTCACTCGTGGCCTTCCACTCACTCGTGCCATTTCCCTCACACAAACCATACCACTCACACACATGCGGGGGCACTCGCCCGCGGTGCCTCACTCATACTGGCCGTTTCACTCACACACACGGCGACACTCACACACGGTGCCTCATCCACACACGGCGTGCTGGGAAGCACGCCCTTTGGCACACTTGCCATGACACCACTCACACACGCGGGGGCACTCACCCGCGGTGTCTCACTCACACATCGTGCCTCACTCACACACGCGGGGGCACTCGCCCGCGGTGTCTCATCCACACACGGCGTGCTGGGAAGCACACACTCCGGCACACTCGCCACCACACCACTCACACACGGGGTCGCTTCCACACACGGGGACGCACTCACACCTTGCACCACACACACAGGGACAACCACACTGGGGATTCGTGTCCCCACAAGGGTCTCCGGGGCCTCTATACCCCCCAAGCTCTCTGTGCACCTGTCCACAGCACTCCTCCCCTCGACCTCGCAAAGCACGACCGAACCCACATGGTCGTGACTCGCCTCAAGGGGGCATACTCCCTCCCCTCGTTCCTGGAGGAGGCTATCCCGCTGCTCGCACCAGGTCCCTACACGCTCCGCGAGCTCAACCTCATCGTCCTCCACTACCTCTGTGTGTGTGTGCGTCACTTACCCCGTCTTCATCGTGTAGTCTTCCCTCTATCGTTCCCATCTCCCGTGTCTCTGCCAACTCAGTCACCTCTTCACCCTTTACCTCCCTTGTCTCAACTATTATTTCCGTCTCTTCCCTTGTTATCTCCCTCGTGCACGTCTCCGTCACCCCAATTCGTTTGTCCCTCTCGGTTACCGTCACTTTTTCCGTCACGACCCTCGCCCAACACGTCCCCCGAATTATTTTTTCCTTACCCGCCTCCACCGCGGGCCTGACAGCCGTTGCACTCCCTCCCAGCTCGCCCGCTCCCACACGTGGCGTCGCCATTTTAAGCTCCCCGGTGACTGCCTTCATGCCCGCCTGCAGGCTTCGGCCCATGTTCCGCGTCTCACCCCGCAGCTCTTTCATTTCTTCCTTCATTTGCTGTGTATTCGCATCCATTTTCGTTTTCACTTCGTTCATTTGCTGTGTATTCGCATCCATTTTTTCGTTCATTTGTTGTGTATTCGCATCCATTTTTTCGTTCATTTGTTGTGTATTCGCATCCATTTTTTCGTTCATTTGTTGTGTATTCGCATCCATCCTCGCTGTCATTGCCGCCAGCATGGCGCATAGCTGGGCCATGTCAGGTGTGCTTGGGTGAGCCGTTTCGGCAAGGATCGGGGGGTTTTGGTGGAGAGGGGGAGGGGAGGTGTCATACACCGCGGCCACCGCCGCACCTATTTCGGGCTCTGGGTTCAGTTGGGCGAGTTCGTGTTCCTGCACAACCAACATTTCCTGCTCGGGATTTTCATCCTGGACCATGGATTCTACACATTCTACATCCATTTCTAATACCCCCGGCTCCCGCTCGCCTTGAGACACCATCTTATTTCTCGTAAAGGGTTAATTTAACTCGCTCGTAATATGGAGGGAATCGGGGGTCGCTCCTCTCACCCCTGGACCGATTCCCGTGAATTTAGCTGGAGACAGGAGAGCCCGTTTTCCCGTTCTCCGATACCAGTGCCGCGAGGAGGGCGATGAGTTTATATCGCACGACCTGACACCAGTGTTGCGGATTCGCGCCCGCCGGCGTGTGAGCGGCCACGTAACTCGAATCGCGGCACATCGCCCACCGGACGGACAATCCCGTCGTGACCCTCTCGGACTAACGCCGGGAACTAGTCACGGGTGGGCCTTTCGGCCTCACCACGATCGTGCCAATCGGCCCCCCGCGTGGGATAGGGTTGCTCGCCAAATTCGACCTACCTAAGTACCCACACGGAGGGTAGACCGGGCGATCGCACCTCGCCGCAGGTCGACTTCGGACACGGGCCACTTTAAGCGACCCGTTCCGTACTATCGGGATAACCGAGCGGTGTTATCGTCAACCCCATCATCTCTCTCTGGCTGTTATCTGGTGGACATCTCTCTAGCTGTTATCGGAGAACCACCTCACCGCCATCGAGTCTGGCATTTCACTCAAGCCGACTGGCAGGGTCTCCGAGCAGCCATCAAACTTACAGACTGGTCTCCTATCACTACTTTCTCAAACATCAACTCATCCTGGGAATTCTTTCAAAGAAACTTGCTCTCCCTCATGCACAGATTTATCCCCTCTCGTGTTCAGTTGTCTTACCCTTCCTCCCGCCCTTGGTTTACTGAAGCTTGTGGCGAGGCAGTTGTCCTGAAACAACTTGCCTTTGCCTCATGGAAAGCAAACCAAACTGAGGGCAATCTCAGTTCTTTCCAAAAAGCTCGGAACAAGTGTGTATCTACCCTTAGGAGAGCCAGAAAACAACATCTTTCTCATCTCAAGTCTGAACTCTCAAACCTCTCTCCCTCCTCAAAATCCTGGTGGCGTTTAATCAAATCTGTTTCTGGTGTATGTTCCCCCTCCATCCCCTCCCTTACCTCAAATGGCCGCACTGCTGATTCCACACGTGATAAAGCTGAATGTCTAAACTCGGTGTTTGCAGCTAAATCTTGTGTCCTAAACCCATCTCTATCTCTACCCACTTTACCCAGTCGCACCCAACTGTCCCTGGACTCTGTATCCTTTTCTCCTGACAAGGTGGAGAGCTTGCTTTCAAACCTCGAGTCAGATTCTGCAACCGGTCCAGACGGCATCAGCCCACGTGTCCTCAAAGCCTGCTCTTCTGCTCTTGCTCACCCTCTCTCTGTTCTATCAACCCTCTCATTTGCCCAAGGTCATCTGCCATCTGCTTGGAAATCTGCTAACATCACTGCCCTGCATAAAAAAGGTGCAAAAACAGATCCCTGCAACTACAGACCAATCAGCCTTCTCCCAATCATCAGCAAGGTGATGGAATCCATCATCGCCTCAGATATGAAATCCTTCCTCTTCTCCAATGGCTTGATTTCCAATCATCAATTTGGTTTCAGACCAGGTCACTCTACCCTGGATATGCTGCTTCTGCTCTCCCATCAATGGATGGAGGTCCTCAATGCCAGACAGGAAATCCGAGCCGTATCCCTGGACATATCACGTGCTTTTGACACAGTCTGGCACCCTGCCCTACTCACCAAACTCTCTTCCCATGGTATTCAAGGCCATCTCCACTCATGGCTCGCAGACTTCCTCTCCTGTCGCAGTCAACGTGTGGCCCTAAATGGAGTTCTTTCATCCCCTCTTCCTGTGCAGGCTGGAGTTCCTCAAGGTAGCGTTCTGGGCCCTGTTCTTTTTCTGGTTTTCATCAGTGATCTCTCGTACTCTCTGGAAAATCCTCTATTTCTCTTTGCCGACGATTCCACCCTCTGCCGTACCATCTGTCATCCCTCAGACCGGCAAGCAGCAGCTTCTTCGCTCACTG
>NC_140969.1:22390500-22395500 GCF_056783735.1 Eptatretus burgeri | reverse complement strand
GCGGTTGGTCCAAAATAAAGATAGTAAAAGAAAAACGGCTATCCTGAAGAGTCGCAGCACGCATAAGTGACATGTATTCCCACTAGACAACGGGTTTGGACCTAACTACACATGTACTTACCGAGATACCTCACCTAAGGGACCTGAATGGTGGTTTGCGAATTTGGTAACCACAACACTACCCCCTTCCCTTTTTACAGACTCGTCCCGAGTCGTCAAATTTTCGTGTGCCATCATGTGTAGTTTTCCCCTAGTACATTTTACCTACGGATCCCTGAGTGCGACATTCATGGTATTCGTGTCCCCAAAATAAATAACCTGAGGGCTGCGTAACTATCTAAACAAACTCACTCACACGGACGACTTAAATAAAATTGCCGGCGCTAGACAGACATGCCGGGGGGCGCACTCATATTTACAGTACATCTTAACCTTAACTTACAAATTTTACACTAAACCATGGCCCAGGATCATTGAACTCTGCAAAAAGAAAGCAGTTAACAGGGAGCCAGGCTGCCCGCATGCAGTCTCTGGCTCAAACAATGCAGGTGACAGGGAACGTGGCTGGCTGCTCACACGCAGTCCAAGGCCTTGCCTTTTGAACTGAACGCAGTGAACCACAACGGTGCATGGGCTGCACAAACGCAGTCTCCGTGCCAGCTCAAGTGGCACACGCAATGAGCACAACGAATGGATGCATGAACACAAACACGGTGCACGGGCCGCCACTGCAGGCCCGTGTTGTAGCTGCCAACGGGGCAGTTCTCGCAGCTTGCAAACTGTTGCCTTGATCCTGGCGCACATGGAAATGAACAGGGGGGGGCAAAGCAAAAATTGAACGGGGCTGGTGAACGTGGGCAGTGGGCATGGCATGGCAAAGGCAGCAGGCAAACACAGCCCGCAGAAGAAGGCCGCTGCAGGCAAACATAGCGGGCAGATGAACTGGCCGGCACAGGCCTTGAAGCAAACACGGCCAGCCGATGGCACAGGCCTTGCAGCAAAACAACAGCTGCCGATGAAGTTGGCCGGCCTCCGCCTTGAAGCAAAACACGGCCAGCCGATGAAGTTGGCCAGCTCTTGCCGTTCAGTGGAGGTTGGTGGAGGGAGTGCGGTGGTGCTGGCCACTTGGAGGGCGGGCTCGGACCTACCTACCTGTCTCCCTCCCAACCTATCGCCTTTGCCTGTCACTGTACATACCCACTCCCTTAATTTGTCAAACCCCAATTTAGCCCCAACTTAAATTTTTTTTTTTTTTTTTTACTCCCCCACTATAAATCGTCCCCTAACCCCCTTTATCGTCCTTGTTCGGCTAACCTATCCTGTCACCTAGCCTACTCCCAACCCCTACGTTCCCTTCCCGGAGGGGAACAAGGGAGAGCTAACGTCCTGTGTCGAGGCCCAACGAAGCCTCAGAATGGCCTCCCCAGAGTTCGGCGATCTTAACACCAAGTGGGTCCAGCGGCCCACAACGACAGCGAGGGGATGGATGGTGCGGAGGGGTACATCTCCTAATCTACCCTAACCATTTAACTGCTAAACTACCCCGGGGCTTTCAACAAGCGCCTCTCGCTTAAACTATTGGTTCTAACAACCCAGATTCCCGTCGCCTGTGTTGGTGTCCTCACAATTTCGGGCCTTGCCCCCCCAGTTTTCTCTCCGTGCCCTCACACGGTCTCATGGCTGGGACACGTGGCTCCCTTTTGGCAGGCACGACCCTCTGCCGAATCTCCCGCTATGGCACCCCCGGGCACTACACTGCCTCCGAGCCTACCAGCTCCCTAACACCGGGGAGTGCCCCCCATGGCACCTCCCCTGAAACGCACACGTGGCAGGCCGGCCTCCCGGGCCCCTTTCCGAGGGTCACCCGTGCCCACAACACTGCCCACGCGGCTAATGGCGCCCCGGGCCCCCGCACCAAGCAGGCGCACCCGTGCCCACTACTCTATCCCGGCCCCCCATGGGCCCATGGCCTACCGCGGCCGACTAGCCTGGTGCCCGGGGTACCCACTCAGCGATACTCACCTTTCGCAGCCACGCTCCCAAGCCCGTTAACAGGGCTCCTGCACCCCTCCAAATGGGTCTCGAGCCTACTTTCCCACCAACAGCAAAACGACCTCCATTTTTCAATTTGACTAACCCAGCTAACTCACTTTACTCTGACCCCGGGTTCCCTTGGGCGGGAGTCACTCCTCCCCCCAATCACTCATCGCACCATGCATTCCCCATTCACTCCACTCACACAGACCCGCTGGCCTCACTCACTCAACATGTACACGTACTCGCCTCACAACTCTTCAACACACTCACCGCTGAACTCTGCCATCCTTCTAACTACCTCCCCTAACTAACTCGTGCTCCCACGTCGTCCCTTATACTACAGCACGTTCCTTTTAACCTACGTAGCTAAACTACGTCCCCTCTACACATTCACAAGTCTGTCCATGTCTCCAAATCATCAAAAATCATTTCCCATTTTCCAACCTAAAGCTCATCTAAATCCCTCTAACTAATCCATTCCACGGACTCCATGAGGACTTACCCCTGCCCCATGAAGTCGGTCTAGCTAAGCTAACCCTTCCCCCTAACTAGTTTCCATCCTGTGCCCCAGGTAAGGGGGTCTTCCACCCCTTGCCCAGGAATCCTGTGCACCCGAAAGTGAGGCTTGTTTTTTCTTTTTCCATGCGCAGCACCTGCGCGGCAACTCAGAGCTCGCGCACTTTACACCTGCCCGTGACGTCATGCAGCTGCACGTGTTCCTCGTCCCTCCTTGGACGCTACCATCCGGCAGAGATACCCCTCCTGCCGGATTCCAACCACACGTGCAGCCATGACGTCACCGTGCGCAAAAAAAAAACACAAGCCCCACGTCTCGAGGGGTTCCCCACGCGAACACATGTGCTTTGCCCGTTGGAGCTTAACACACACGATCGCGTGGAGAACCCATCCGGTCCAAATCCATTTACCTGCCTAAACTTTGTCCGTCCGCGGGATCGGCAAATCCACCGCGTGCGATTCCGGACCGGGACTTCACTCTCGCAAGCGAGCACGTGACGGTCTCGTGCGTTGCACAGCACGAACCGCGTGCTCACTGCTGGGTGAACCCGGCACGGTCCCCGAAATAGCTACAGCCGCTACTCGGCTTTCTTTACTCTGTCGCCGTCTCCGTGTCCATTCCACACACGCATACCTGCGTGTCACGACGCACACAGTCCACTCCATCAAACTCACACCGGGAGACGCGGCTGCGTGCTCCCGCATGCCAACCGACATCTCCCTCACATACCGCTCTCTCACACACACGGTCTCCCTTGCACACAGCGACCTTGCATACGGCCGTTCACTCACGCATGCGGGGGCACTCACCCGCGGTGCCTCATCCACACACGCGGGGGCACTCAACCGCGGTGTCTCATCCATACTCCGTGCCTCACTCATACACGCGGGGGCACTCAACCGCGGTGCCTCATCCACACACGCGGGGGCACTCAACCGCGGTGTCTCACTCACACTCCGTGCCTCATTCACATACGCGGGGGAACTCACGCGCGGTGCCTCACCCATACAGGCCGTTTCACTCACACACGGTGCCTCACCCACGCACGGCGTGCTGGGAAGCACGTACTCCGGCACCATCGCCACCACACCTCTCACACACGGGGTCGCTTCCACACACGGGGACGCACTCACACCTTGCACCACACACACAGGGACAACCACACTGGGGATTTGTGTCCCCACAAGGGTCTCCGGGGCCTCTATACCCCCCAAGCTCTCCAAGCACCTGTCCACAGCACCCGTCCTCTCAACCTCGCAAAGCACGACCGAACTCACCTGCTCGTGACTCGCCTCAAGGGGGCATACTCCCTCCCCTCGTTCCTGGAGGAGGCCATCCAGGTGCTCGCACCGGGTCCCTGCACGCTCCGCGAGCTCACCCCCATTATGCTCCACTACCTCTGTGTGTGTGTGTGCGTCACTTACCCCGTCCTCACCGTGCAGTCTCTCCTCTATCGTTCCCTTCCCGGCTACCGTCACTGCCAACTCTTCACCCTTTACCTCCCTTGTCTCCACTATTATTTCCGTTGTCACGGCCTTCATGCCCGCCTGCAGGCATCGGCCCATGTTCTGCGTCTCACCCCGTAGCTTTTTCATTTCTTCCTTCATGTTTGTTTCCATTCCGTTCATTTGTTGTGTATTCGTATCCAATTTTTGTGTATTCGCATCCATCTTTTCGTTCATGCCTTTCATTTCGTTTTTCATATTCGCATCCATTTTTTCGATCATTTGTTTGTTCATGCCTTTCATTTCGTTTTTCATATTCGCATCCATTTTTTCGATCATTTGTTTGTTCATGCCTTTCATTTCGTTTGTATTTGCATCCATTTTTTCGATCATTTTCGCATTCATCTTGGTGTTCATTGCCGCCAGCATGGCGCATAGCTGGGCCATGTTGGATGCACTCAGCTGAGCCGTTTCAGCAAGGGTTGGGGAAGGGTTTTGGTGGAGAGGGGGGGGGGAGGTGTCATACACCGCGGCCGCTGCCGCACCCATTTCGGGCTCTGGGTTCAGTTGGGCGAGTCCGTGTTCCTGCACAATCAACATTTCCTGCTCGGGGATTCCATCCTGGACCATGGACTCTACATTACTACACATATACATTTCTAATACCCCCGGCTCCCGCTCGCCTTGAGACGCCATCTTGCTTCTCGTGAAGGGTTAATTTAACTCGCTCGTAATTTGGAGGGAATCGGGGGTCGCTTCTCTCACCCCTGGACCGATTCCCGTGAATTTCGCCGGAGACAGGAGAGCCCGTTGTCCCGTTCTCCAATACCAGTGCCGCGAGGAGGGCGATGAATTTGTATCGCACGACCTGACACCAGTGTTGCGGATTCGCGCCCGCCGGCGTGCTGACGGCCACGTAACTCGAATCGCGGCACGTCGCCCACCGGACGGACAATCCAGTCGTGACCCTCTCGGACTAACGCCGGGAACCAGTCACGGGT
>NC_140969.1:22360500-22378000 GCF_056783735.1 Eptatretus burgeri | reverse complement strand
GGTTTGTTGAAAATTTGATGACAAAAGCTCAAATGGTAAAAAAAAAAAAAAAAGTGAGGCCCTGGGCACACAGGTGGAGGTGGATGCTTTGAGACCTGGTTGGTCTCTGTTCCATCTTTTGAAACCCACCCACATGTGGAGATAGCAGTCAACAACAGCAACTTACACACACACACACACACACACACACACACACACACACACACACACACACACACACACACACACACACACACACACACACACACACACACACACACACACACACACACACACTTTGACACCTGAAAGGGCTCTATTCCACCTTCTGAAACCAGCATATGGAGAAAACAAACCGACGACACTCTCACTCGATTGCAAAATCCTGTCTCTCGCTGCGCGGGCAGACGGGCTAGCATGAATGTTAAATTAATAAATCACAAAATACGTTAATTCCAAAATAAATCGACCATAACAGTCTAATATCTCCGAATTAACTGCAATAAAGCCAACAAAGACAATCTACCTATATAAAATACAGTGTATATTTGTCTGTCCCCCTTCATAAGGATGATTTGAATAGGGTTTTAAAGGCCAATCTTTTAACACGACTGTGTATTCACGACTGTCTATTTTTCGAGATAAATAAAACATGAAAAACATTTTTTATAAAAGAGTAATTGTGTCTCCTCCGTTGGAATTGTAGATGGTAACTTGCAAACCGGGCCGCAAAGGCGGTGTACAGAAGCGTTTTTTTTTTAATAACAGTAAATAAAAGGCGCAGTGAGGTGAAATTCACTGAATATGATGTGCAACACACACACAGAGTAAAACGAGTGTTTGTTTACGTCCGTAGGATGTCAAATAAAGAAGATATAAGCACACCTGACGCTAGGCCGAGGCTTCAGACTTTGGTACGCTCACGAGGCTGTACCGTCAAAATGAAGCGTCCCAGAAGATAAAGAACCAGAGAGTTGGTGTCAAAGCCACCCAATGCTCGCCTGTTTATACATTTATCGTTTTTAAAAGACTAGTCTAATAATATTTTTTATAAAGCATTGCAGTAAAGTCTGATCCAAATAATTTTAAAGCAATATATGTATTTGTATATTGTAATCAGTAAAAAATAGTGTGGTAGATAAAAACATTAGAAAGGAAATAACTTGCACCAAAAACTTTAACATTTTCACGCTCACGCAAACGCTCACGCCGGGGGTATCGCTATAGCTCTCTGTTCTTCGAAAAGGCGAGCTAAAAAGGGGATCACATTTGTACATGTGATGTTTTAAAATAACACTTGTTGCTGTGAAACATCATATCTTCTCTTTAAATTTTTTGTTGCCATTTCTCCAACCCGTCATTTTTGATGGGCTTTTATACTAGTTAATGATAAGGCACCAGCTGCAAAAGAACATCAAAAGAATAATCTGAATTTGCTGAATAGTTTTCTGTTTTGGGATGGTTCCACTGCCATTACTAAAGATTAATGACATTTTACTACCAGCAGACCCTATAATTTGCCCAATAAAGCAATCCTATGGGTGATTGAGGTGTGTAATAAAAGTAGATAGAATAAATATTCATTAACATACCCAAGAGCATTTAAAATATGCAAAGTTCCTTGTGGGCTCTGCCGTGAGCCCCGAAGGGGCACTGTGATGGAGATCCAATTGACTATGTCTTGGGGAAGGGTGCATGCCCCGGCCTTGATGGTACGAATGACACGCTCACAGCGATTCAATCACAATCACAAGATTGGCCTTACTTCTCACGATCGTCTGCCTTGTACAACGAATGTGCAAGGAACTAAGAGCAGAGCCTGTCCAGTGAGAAAAATGAACAGCCTTATTACACTCTGCCCATGCTACAATTCCTGTAATAAACAACTTCCAATTCAATTGTTTATCAAAGAGCAGTTCTTAAGCTCGTGGTGCTTGCCTTTAGATTATTCCAAAACTAGTGGCTGTTTCCATCCATCAGGACCATACTCTGTGCAGAGCATTGGTGCTGCCCAATCAGTCTCCTTGGCTATTGTGTACAATCCTGGATGGGTCGCCACTCCAACACAGGATACCAGCAAGCTGGCACTCATTTTGCAGACCTCAGAAGGATGACAGGCAGAGTCAACCCCACCTGGTATTAATTCAACAGCCGAGTGGGATTTAAACTCAGGATCCTAGGATCCCAAGCACAACACCCTAACCATTTTAACCAACACCAGGCCTAATGGTTGCTCGATAACCCAGCAACTCGTGTATTATATTCTTTCTATGGTGATAATCACAAATCTCAGAGCAGAGGTTTTGAAATGCAGAAAACATTAAAGAAATGTGAGCAACACACAAAGGGAATTTAATTTAGGAGCACCATTCTTTCCCTAGCTCTTGGGCCCAATAAGCAGCTTTCTTAAGCGGAGTGAATGCTGCAGCAGGCAGAGATGGTGAGAGAGTGGACGAATGGCAATGCTTCACATGGTTTCATCAGCATGATTTATCGGAATGCTGGGTGCAAAGCAATGACACCTGCAGCTTTTCAGGAGTAACAGTCAGCGTGATACCTGAACTGCAATGTGGGAAGGCTGTTTGTGTTGTCCTCCCGAGTCAGGCTGTCATAACAGGGAGGTCGGCGTGGCCATGGCTCCTCTGCTATGCTCTTTACCACAGCCTCTTTTCCTCCTCTCTCTCTCTCTCTCTCTCTCTCTCTCTCTCTCTCTCCCTCTCTCTCTCTCTCTCTCTCTCTCTCTCTCTCTCTCTCTCTCTCTCTCTCTCTCTCTCTCTCTCTCTCTCTCTCTCTCTCGCTCTACATTGTGGCTGTTGTCCCTGGCCCCTCCTGTTCTCTGAAGCATTTCTCATCTTCATTTTGTATCTTCTGGCTAGCTTTTTGCTGGTTTTCATAGTCTGGTCAAAGTTAACATCGAAGTCAATCTCTTCCTGCTTTTAAGAGCTGTTCCAACTATCCCAGTTATTACTAAGAGCATAATCCCCAACTCTGACCAATCTTGGCTGTTTTCTTAACAATAGATCCATCCACAAGCCTGCTCTATGGATTGGAATCAGATCCTTGTGCTTAGATTTGTTGTTTTATTTCCTATTCTAGAGGATTGCAAAGTTGGCCACGCCCATGATTGCTAGTTTGTAAATAGATTTTATTTCAAAACTTTTAATCACTTTATGAAATTTTTATCCCACATGTAGCTCAAAGTGGGGTTAAGCAATTGGTTCACCCTGTGTGTCTATCAGTCTGTTTCTATAATTGAGGTACTACTTAATTTATAATTGAATTTCATATTTTGAACACTGTGGAACATGAATCAGGACACAAACCCACAGTTTAGCAGTACTTTGGCTAGTGATTTGACAAATCTCACGGTGTCTTGTCCCGAACACACGTGCGCACAGAGGAGTAAGGTAATTGTTTTTAGTCTGCTTGCCTGTCTGGCAGTCAAATTTAAAATCATTCCAAACAAGAAACTTACTGTTTGTGAAGGCGTCATAAAGGACACAGACAACAGGCCGAAGAACTAATATAACAGGGTAAATAAGGTGGTGTAAAAGACTGTGCATCACCAGTGGTAAACTTCAGATTCAATGGTTTGTTTTGGTTTTTTCTACAGCCTAGAAAACCATTATTTTATTTCATTTTAATTATATATTCGAACACTGTCGACAACAAATCACCTTCTTTGCACTTCCAAAAATATTCAGTTGAGCAATACTTGGGAAAAACTTTACGCAGTCTTGACCAATCAAAATTGCCACACGCTCTGACGGTGGAGTAACAGTGAGATTCAGACAAAATGGCAACGCCTATCAATGCAACAGCAGAGCTAACTTCGTCCAAAATATATTTGTTTAGTGCATCTTTTTCTCAAAGATTGTTCCAAAATATTCAGTTTCTCCAAGAAGAGTTGGCAGAAGGCTCAGCTCTGGATTGTTTCATTTGACCCATCGGTTTTGTATGGTTGTCATCGCACCTGTTATTCAAAGTTCACGAACAAAGCTAATGGAGGTCATTATCGGAAACTCAAAACAATAGTTGAAAAGACCCTTCCCATGTCCTTTATCTCAACACTGCGTGAGGTGAGGTGTTCTATGAACTCTCTAGTTGAATATATTTTTCTCTCTGTCTCCTCATTTCTAGTCTCACCCCACCTGCCCTCTGCCTGAACAGGCTGCTCTGACGACACTGGCCCAGCTAGCAACCAAAACCTTGTCACCCTCACAAAATCAGGTTAACTGCTCCCCCTCCACTTTTTAATCCTCTTCTCTCAACTGTAGAATTGCCTCCCTGAGTTTGTTCAAACATGTTGTCTCCACTCCTTTAAAGTGTCAAGCTATCACAATCTCATGTTATCCCTTATTCCTCTTCCCAATATTTTCTATTCTTACTGCCTTTCCTTTCCTGTCCACCCACCTTTTTCCTTTTTTAGACTTAGACTCACTGTCAGATTTTCCTGTCTACTTACATGTGCCTTGTCTACTCGGTTGCCTTTTCCTGTCTCTGTGTCTCAACTTCGGTGCCTGGATGTTTGTTCCTTCCCCATTTTTCCATCCCCCCTATGTATGCCAACTCCCTCCACTCCATTACTGTGTCAGTATCACCCGTCTCTCACTCAACTCTTCTGTGAACTTTAACCTTGGTTACAATTTTTTTTATTTTTAAAGATAAAAGATGCAGGTACTTTTTCTGTTTCCATGTTTGAATTGCTGTGAAGCGTCAGGATTACTTCCCGTCTCCTTGCTCGAAGAAGTGACCTTTTTGTTGGATCTGATATCTCATTTATGAGAGTCAAGGGAGGAGCAGAAATCATGGAGTTTGACAGACAGCAGGGCATAAACAGACAGTGTGGACGTTCTTTTCCAGCCCAAATGTTAACCCCAAAGAGAAAACTAACTTGACAAGGTTTTCGTGACTCAAATAGTATTATGCGTCATGAATTGTATCGTGTGTGACTGCCGATAGCTTTTGTAGGACATTTATGAAAAATATCCCACAAGGCAGCAATATTGGTGTATTTTTCACGAGGCAGTTACAAAACCTGTAAAGTGGCATGCCTCACTCATAGCATAATAGGAAAAACACTTCAGTAAATGTAAGATCATATCTGGGAGGGCTGCCTCCTTTTGCAATTGGAACCTCAGTGTGTATGAAACACAATAACAGTTGAGCAGGAACAAATTGCACAAACGTCGCCGCGTTGTTGCACTGACCTATCGAGGGGAAACGTATTTGATAATGTCCCAAGACTCCTTTTTGTGAGAGGTTATTGGGCATAATATGTCTGTTAAACTTTGTGAAGAAAGTTTCTTTACAGCTAATATTTTCAGTGTAAGTTGAATCAGTTGAGATAATGGGATTGCAGGACAGGTCGGTGGTAGCTTGCTCACCTTCAAGTTGCCTCTACTTGGTTTATCAACTCCTGATCAGTGAGAATCCAACCATAAATTAAGTCGACCTGATGCTTTGTAGGCACGATATTAAATGTTAGCGTATGCAATTTTTCAGACTGGAAATGCCATATATTACATCTGCAAGCATTTCCTCATGGATGATATAAGATCCCATTTTAGAAGATAAAAGATAACTTTTGAATAAAGTACCATGATCGAGTTCCAAATTCCTGCCTCTTAATTCTTTGGCCAAAGTCTGTTTGTTCCAGAAGATTAACATCAGACAAACAAGGGCTACGGAAAACACCAAGCTAAACATTATGTAAAGTGATGCTACTCATTTCCAGATAGATACATAATCAACTGGAAAGAAGGATATCTCACACGCACGCACGCACACACACGAAGTTTGTGTTTAGTTATCATTACTTTTTTATTATTTCGTATACAGCATATGGTTGCTGGTTGCATCAATGATGAGAGCACATCTGCGCCACTGATGCAGTGCCCCCTGTTTCCAGTTAGATTAGACTCATTTTGCCGAGCTCGGAAGGATGACTGAATCAATCCACCTGATATTATTTGCTGGCACGACAGGAGCTCAAACTCAACACCATAAGATCTTAAGGCAGCCACCTTAACAGTTAGGTCAACACCAGGTTTAGTTATCATTAGTGTAAAAACATCAAACAGTAGCTTTTCTGATGGATGTGGGGCAGCATTGCTTTACAAGTAGCATTTAGGACCTCTGCCAAGGGAATTTTAAGAGTTAAGCAAGAGAATGATGTAGACTGGCAAAGTTGTTGGCCAGGCCAGGTGCGGAAGGCTGATTACATAACTCCTGAAGACTGTTAGTTAGTGAGCCAGGTATGCTCTTGATCCACAATCAAATAGTAACATGCTAATTCTCTTGAAAATAGCTTGGTTTCCAGAAGCTTAGAAACCTTTTCCTTAAAGTGACTGATTTCCATTAGATTTAAACAAACAACCTGTGGGATGTAAGTCCATTGTTTGAATTGCCAAAACACCACTGTGTCCAATTAAAGATAAAAATAGAAAAAAAACTATCAAAGATTCAGCATTCTTATAAATAATTTTAATCCTCGCCCACCCAATCGCTCTTAACATTTCTTCCACTTGGCTTCTCCTCCAGCATCACATCATTTCCATGGGGATGAGATAATGTATGGGTAGAAAGTTGAGAGAATGAGGTTCCGTTGGTGAAAACTAAAAAGGGATTAGTAGCCCCCATTGGACTTGATCCGAAAAGGGGGCTTTTGGATTTGGTTTTGATTTTCGTCTCTGTGCGTGTGTGCGTCCGTAACCATATCTCGGACATGTATGGACAAATTTTATTCATACTTGGCAGAAAGACAACACATGATGGTATACATATGCACGTCATTTTTTTCGAGATAAGATCCAAGATGGCCGAGTGGCAGCAATTTTAGTTGTAAAAACTCAATGTAGAACACGTCCTCAACTATTTCTCGGACATGCATTTACCGATGTTGTTCAAACTTGGCACAGAGATCATGAATGACGACTTACATATATGCACGTCTCTTTTTTTTTTTCCAGATCAGATCCAAGATGGCCGACTGGCAGCCATTTTGTTACTTAAACGTGTCATCAACCATTTCTCGGACATGTATGATCCGATTTTGTTCAAACATGGTGCAGTCACAGTACACGATGGCATACACTTGCACCTCACTTCATTTAGCGATTTGATAAAAGATGGCCGACTGGTAGACTAGTGGCCATTTTAGTTGTAAATAAATATGGGATCACCCTTTAAGGGGCTGTCACACCTTGACGTTTTAGCCAGCGTATGGCAAGGTATCAAAATGTATGTAAAACGCTGGCGTATGCTGAACTATTGATGTTTTTTTAATTTTGGGCGTATAATAACGTGTTGGACGTATGCATAACGTATTAGTAACGTACACAGAACATTTCAATCACATATAGATAACTTATACCAACGAATGCTGAGCATGTTGAGCATGTTGTTGGCATTCACAACCTATGCCCAACGATAGTCTAACTTATGCATAGCATGGCAGCGTATCGCCGACGATCACATGGCATAGGCTATTAATAGGCTGCGGCTCGACGATTCAAATCATAACCGCACTAGACATCGAAGTGTGAAGCCGCTGTCACACCTTGACGTTTTAGCCAGCGTATGCCGACGTATGAAAAATTTGCCGTACCAAGCTGGCACATGTCGAATATGTTATGGGTAAGTTTTGTATACGTTAAGAGCACGCTGGCATACGTCGTAGTACGCTGGCATACATCGACAAATTTTCAGCATGTTGAAAATATCTAGAGGTACTCGGTGTATGACACACGTTCCGCATATGCTGGCTATAAGTTGTAGTCACGTTACGCGATCGTTGACACACGTCGACACACGTTACTTGTAAGATATTCATAAGTCGAAACACGTCAAGGTAATGGTTAGCGTCAGTGTTCCAGACCTCCTGGTTTTTTATTTTATTTTATTTTTTCTTCGGTATGACAGTGATGTTGACACTTCGATTTCTAGTGCGGTTATGATTTAAATCGTTGAGCAGCAGCCTATTAATTATATTATATTATAACCGCTCTAGAAATCGAAGTGTCAACATCACCGTCATACCGAAGAGAAAAAAAATAAAATAAAAAACCAGGAAGTCTGGAACACTGACGCTAACCATTACCTTGACGTGTTTCGACTTATGAATATCTTACAAGTAACGTGTGTCGACGTGTGTCAACGATCGCGTAACGTGCCTACAACTTATGGCCAGCGTTATGCAGAAGGTGTGAATCACACGCTGGCATACGTCGGGAAATTTCAAGCATGGAAAATTTGTCTAACAGCTCGGCATACTACGACGTATGCCAGCGTACTACAATGTATGCCAGCATGCTCTTAACGTATACAAACTTACCCATAACGTATTCAACGTGTGCCAGCTTGGTTCGGCAAATTTTTCCTACGTCAGGCATACGCTGGCTAAATCGTCAAGGTGTGACAGGACCTTTAGCTCCGTACAACAAAATTACTAAAACGAGGGCTCTGACATTTGATGTCTTTTTTCCTTGTTGATAATTTCTTGAAGACTAATGAAACAGCAAAAGTTTGGAAACATCTAATGAAGGATTATCCATATACTAGCAGATCGAAGCCCATGGTAAAATCACCACGATATAAAAAAAGAAGCCTTTTATTCTTGCACTGGTTGAAAGAGCTCAAAAACGGGAGGTTATATATTTTTTAACAGGAATTTTTTTCCGATACATTGAGACAGCAATTTGTTGCCTATACACTACTCGGGTTCGATTTGATTCCCTATTGAAAAAAAATTCTAATTTTCCCGTAGGTTTGGATGAATTTGAAGCAAGTTTTACTTGTTAATTTTTCTCGCCGAGGAGCGTTTCTGTTTTTCAGGGTGGGACAGACAGACGTACAGACAGACAACATTAACCATTAACACAGGCAATATGTCCAAGTATTGCCTTCCAAGCTAGAATATATTTTCCAGCAAATCCTTATATAATGACCGTCTCTTGACGATGTCTGGTTGGAAGTCATCCTTCCATGGGTCACCCTTTATCTTTTCTGGCTTTTTCTTCTTTTCGTGTTTTTCACATTGCACCACCTGTCTCTACTTGCAATCTAACTTTCTCTTTCCTCATCTCTCCTTTTCTTCAACTAGTTCTTGAACACCCGTGTAGTTGTGAGAAAAGAAATCAATAAGTGCCTGTTGGACGAGCTGTGAAGCATGAGTATGTTCACAAAACGTTGAGGCTTAATGATGAAGCAGAGGGGAGGGTGTGGCTGTGAAATCGAAGCAGGAAGCAGAGAACACTGTATTAGTTTGACTCAATACCACAGGCTCTGTCTGAACTTGCTTTTCCAAAGCAATGTGTGTGTGTGTGGACATGCAATAACTTGCTCAGAAATTCAGTGACGGATTTACTGTCATGCTGAGTATGTGGATAAAATTAGAATATTTCCAAGTCTTTTGATCATACTGAACATCTCTACATGCTATTCATGTAAATAATGTTCACCTCCACCCATTTGTTCCTCTTTTTTCCTGCCTGTGGAAGCAACTTCCACATTCTCTTCAACCTCATTCTTCCCTCCAGGTCTTCAAGACACCTGTTCAGCACCATCTCAAATCATTCGCTATCCAGAACCATAATCTTTTCCATGCCCATTAACACCCCCCTCTCCCACCCAAATCTCATCTCATTCCAAATTTCCAGTTTTTCCTTCCTGAGAGTTTGCTTATGCATCCATCTCATCCACGTCCACCCCATCACCCCGTGCGTCCACCCCTACCCCTCATTCCTCCCCACACCATTTATTTGTCTAAGTCTCTATTTTGTCCTTCAACTCTTCTATCTCCCCCTCTCTTCCCCCTCTCTCTCTCTCTCTCACCTGTTCCTTCAGCCTGGTGTTAACATTAAGGTGACTGGGTTAAGATCTTTGGGTCATGAGTTTGAAACTCTGTCAATCCATTAAATAACTCCAGGTGGGTTGAGTCAGGCTGTCATCCTTCCAAGGTCGGCAAAATGATTACCAGTGTATTGGTAATAAAGGACACTGCATCAGCAACACAGCCGTGTCCCTTTTGCTCTGTTGCGTCCTGATCCGTTTTGTGTTCTCGCTCTCCCATGAGCCTCAACTCTGTATACAAAATAAAGTTTGTGGGAAAATCTTTGCTGATTTGAAAGTCGTTGTTGATGACACAGTTTCGTGCGTTGTCGATTACATCACGTTAAGAACTGTTCTTATCAATAGCTCAATGCTCAGGAAAAATATTCCCATTTTTTTTTCCTGAATATGGCTTCACGAGAGTTTTTAAAAAGACGAATTTTCTCGTACTTTCACTTGAATGCTCGAGTGAGACACAAACCATATAAAAGCCAACAAAACCATCTGTTTACTGACATGGCAGCATCACTGAAACTGCACCCTTTTTTTGGCCCACGTATCTTGTCCCATCTCTTGACATGACCTCGTTACGTGCCGAGACATTCCTTTCTCATTCCCTAGTAGCACGAAGCTGGTGCCAAGGGAATGGTGTTTTCTACCTGTTGAATACGTCCGCCTCGATGTCGTACAGTACAGCACAACAGGTGTGCAACGATGAAGGTGTCAATCTTGCTACCCCGACACAGCTACAGAAGGCACAGAATGACAGCAACTTCAATGTGTGCTGGTGAGGCTTGTTTGAGTGTGTTTAACTTCCCCTCAATATTACAGTGAGTTTATTTGAAAGGACCTACAGTTAACCCAACAATGACAATGCGTCTATGGCGAAACGCTTACAACATCTGTGACAACGAAATAAGTTGGTAATCACGTGTGCAAATAGTTGCTGTAATTGTATCGGGCAGGCCACATAGCCTGTCTGTCTGACCCAAACGTGTTGATGGTGGGGCATGCAGGATCGGATGGTTAGACGGAAATATAAACACAAAGCAGCAGGTGGCATACTCAGAGGATTGTAAATTCAATTCAACTTACGATTCTTCACAACCCTTATTTGGTGCCTTTTGCTACAACGCTTCAGGTAGGCTAATGTGTGTTTTGTTGCTAATCAAGACATCTCCATAAAACTGGGGCAGTTTAACGTTGACGTGGACATTTTATTGTAGATAATGTTAAAATATTAGACCGATGCTGAAATGCAATGATATTGTCTAACCCACTCTACCCTGAGAAAGTTATGCAGGAAGTGACGTCGATGCCAGTTAAGGAGTTCTGGATAAAACCCTGAGATGGCGGCTAACATAGTCACGTGTGCTGTGGAACAGAGGTGTTTTTATTAAGTTCCCTGTGCAGGACGGATTCACAGGAGACCGTGCACAATTTGACGATGAATGCCTTTCATTTAATTATTTATTTAGATGGTGCGGAGAGTTCCAACATGGCCGTAATTTGGTGAGCCATCTTGAGCGTTCTCACATATGCAAACCAACTACTGTTACTGAAGCAGATATTAAAACGTGTTAAACAGTTAATTTTGGAGAACAGCCGGATTAGCATGCAGTACATGAAATCGCAGGATTTCATGTCGGTGTTCGAAGTGTGGAAACCATCATTCATTCTCAATTTAATTTCAATAAGCTTCCTGCAAGGCTTGAAGGACCTAAGAACCTCAACTAGATCAGATCACAAGGGACCTGGGTTCTATTGTGGAGATGGTTTGAGAATTTCTATGTCATCTGCCATACAGTCTAGACTGGTCACTTTATATCCAGTCCGGCGTTGTTTCATCCCTTGAGACCACTCAAATAGCATGTGGGTTGCATCAAGTTTGCAAATGGTGAAGGTGACAAAGAACACGTCCTCAAACGACTGCACTCATATCTCAAATACGTATACGCAGACGCCACCAAGACAGTACCACGTCGACGGGACAAATGTGTATGTGTAGCAGGAGGATATCCTGAGAAATTGGTCAGGTTTCAAAAACAGAGCTTTACTTTTTGAATTCATTAAAATAAAAGGTCCACGTGAACCTTGGGCTGTCCTTGTAGATTCCATTTTCGTGTTATTTTGAGAATGTAATGAATGGTTTGAATGTAGTGAAGGTCACATCTTGCCGATTGTGGAAGAGATGAAGGCCGCGTGTGGACACATAGAATACATGTCAGTTTGTTTCTTCTTTCCACAGCTGTCAACATTTCCATTTCTTGCCGACCGAACAGCATGCCCACATTTGGTGTGCAACCTTACAAAGGAGGTATTTTCTCAGCCGAGAAACAGATCTTCAACACTGCAAACTCTATTTCAAGGCTGTTATGTATTCCTATTGCAGGAGAAAACGTGCACTTTTTCTGGGGGAAGTTCTAGACAGTATTTCATGGAAGAATCTTTCAGAGGTTGTGGTGGATAGCACACAAAGCACAAAGGATGTAAGATGTTCAATCGAGAAAAATTGAGCGGTGGTCAGTAAGCCTTCGGTCGGCCATAAAATGACATTGATGCAGCTTATTTTCTACGTAGTCCTTTTACAACATTTTAACAACTTAAGTTTGACTATCACACATTTTATTTTTGTACTTCTATTTTACTACACTTTTACTATACTATTTAGTATTTTACTATACTACACATTTTACGACATTTTATTTTTGTACTTCTATTTTACTACACTCTTACTATACTATTTAGTATTTTACTATACTACACATTTTACTACATTTTATTTTTGTACTTCTATTCTTCTTCCATATGCAGCACAAGGCTGCTGGATATAATAGCTTCATTGGTTGAAGGTGCCATTATGCCACTGATGCAATGCCATCTACTGGTTAAGGCAGGAATTTGTAATTTGTTCAGGTTGCAAGCAATAGCTCACCTACTTTTTTTGAAAGACACTGTGGGATCGTTAACATCCACCAACAAATCCTGACAGAGAGGATGCAAGTTTAACATCCATCGGGGGAACGGTGCACACATTGATGAATCATCATGCTTGTGAAACACCAGGATGACAGTTTGTAGATGAGTTGGGATTCGATCCAAGACGAGAAAGCTTTGAGGCGAGTGTGCATACCTTTAGATCAGACCATCCTGTCAACCCTTTCCTGTAGCTGTGTTAAGTTATACCCTTACTGCTCACTCTGTGGATCCCTGTTAGTAGAAGAGCTGTCTCTATATCAATAATGTTGGTATTTTATATCATTTTAAGTCACAATGAAGAATCACAATAATGGTCGTTGCTCTATTTAACTGAAAAGTAGAACAATAGGGGAAAATTGGGGCAAGGCAACAACATGGAACGACGGAGAGGAAGAGAAGTTCTGCTTGCCTTGCTTATATGGACGGTTCAGCGATACGATCGTTATCACATTTAATGGGTTGAAATATATTGTTGAAATATTTACGGCATCAGATTGAAATATTTACGAAAACGAATGCCTTTTGACAAAATTTGGAAGTTTTTTGGCAAACGAGTAAACAACAACACAACAAAACGGCACACAGAAATGGGGGAAAGTTATGAACATTCCATGAAGTGTGTAAAAGGCTGTTACAGTACAAATTGATAGGACGGAATGGAGCTGTGGGAGAGAAATGGATGGATTGTAAATTATATGATTGTAACCCTTTAAATTAGTCTTAAGCCGCTGTCACACCTTGACCTTTTAGCCAGCGTATGGCAACGTATCAAAATGTATGTAAAACGCTGGCGTACGCTCAACTATTGATGGTTTTTTTCAGTTTTGGCGTATTCATAACGAGTTGGACGTATGCATAACATATTAGTAATGTACACAGAACGTTTCGATAACATATAGATAACTTATACCAACGAATGCTTAGCGTGTTGTTGGCGTTCACAACCTATGCCCAGCAATAGTCTAACGTATGCATAGCGCGGTAGCGTATCGCCGACGATCACGTGGCATAGCCTATTAAAAGGCTGCCGCTCGACGATTCAAATCATAACCGCACGAGACATCGAAGTGTCAAGGCCCTGTCACACCTTGACGTTTTAGCCAGCATATGCTGACGTATGAAAAATTTGCCGAATACGTTTTGGGTAAGTTTTGTATACGTTAAGAGCACGCTGAAGCATGCTGAAGCATGCTGGCATACGTTATAGTATGCCGAGTATGTCGACAAATTTTAAGCATGCTCAAAATTTTTAGACGGATGCCAGCGTATGACACACACGTTCCACATACGCTGGCCACAAGTTGTAGGCACGTTATGCGATCGTTGACACACGTCGACACACGTTACTTGTAAGTTACTCATAAGTCGAAACACGTCGAGGTAATGTTTAGCGTAACCGAAACTTATTTCTAACCTATGAGTAACGTGCTTTGAACCTATGAGCAACGTGCTTTGAACTTATGTGTAACGTATCTCCAACACATATTGACGTATGTAGATGTATTTGACGTCTTACGGACGACCACAGAACTTGCTGAACGTGTTACTAACTTACAGCTACCGTATAATGGCGTATTGGCAGCGTTTAGGGGAATTGGTATATACAAATGGGGTTCATACAGGAGGAACCCGTCAATGTTCCAGACTCCATGGTTTTTCTCTTTTGTTATCTTGCCAAAACGAAGTTTTTGCAAGATATGTTAGTCAGCTTGTATGTTTTTTTTTTTTTGTCTGTAATCACGTATAAAAAATTCTGCAGAGCACAGTTATCATTGGAAATTTTTGTAACTTCGCATATCAGAGGCCTATAGAGGTCCCTTTCAGCGCATAAAATTTTGAAGGTCAAGGTCAAAGGTCAAGGTCACTTTGTCGCAAATCAGGGGAGTCGACGAAACCCTTATTTTTTGAGTAATTTTAATCTAATCGTCTCCAAACTTTATAGGAATGTAGTATATGGTCTGGCGCTCAGCTGATTAGTTTTTGGTGGCGATTGGCCTTGACCTTCATGGTTAGCACCTAAGGTCAAACATATTTGACCCCAAGGTCAAATTTTCAAGTTTTAGGAACTATATTGTGTAGTACCTCAAATTGAACACCTCGATGAGTGCTTTCTAGATATGTCAAGCTTGAGACATTATGACGTCATTTGGTGACGTTATGAGGCAAACACATATTTTTCATGGTTACTCTGTAGAACGATTCTCATCGGAATCTCTTGTAGGCAGATATTCAACAAGGAGTCGCTCCTGGTGGATAGCAGCTCTGTTCACCTCAGTGTGACCTTAAAGAAGTCACACGTGGTCACCTTTTGGCAAGATACGGGTCACCCTGCGGGTGACATTGGTTTATTTTTTCTTCGGCATGACGGTGATGTTGACACTTCGATTTCTAGTGCGGTTATAATTTAAATCGTTGAGTGGCAGCCTATTAATTATATTATAACCGCACTAGAAATCGAAGTGTCAACATCACCATCATGCCGAAGGATAAAACAAAACAAAACCATGGAGTCTGGAACACTGACGCTAAACATTACCTCGACGTGTTTCAACTTATGAATAACTTACAAGTAACGTGTGTCGACGTGCGTCAATGATCGCGTAACGTGCCGACAACACGTTACTCATAGGTTAGAAATAAGTTTCGGGTATGCCAAACATTACCTCGACACGTTTCGACTTATGAGTAGCTTACAGGTAACGTGTGTCGACGTGTGTCAACGATCGCGCAACGTGCCTACAACTTATGGCCAGCGTATGCGGAACGTGTGACTCATATGCTGGCATACGTTGAAAATTTTTGAGCATGTTAAAATTTTTCGATGAGCTCGGCATACTACGACGTATGCCAGCGTGCTTCAGCGTACTCTTAACGTATACAAAACTTACCCATAACGTATTCGACGTGTGCCAGCATATTCGGCAAATTTTTCATACGTCGGCATACGCTGGCTAAATCGTCAAGGTGTGACAGTGTCTTTACAGTTGTGCCGAGCCTTACCTGTCAGAGTAACAGGAAAATATTTAACTGCATATACGAGATGACTGTAATTATGGCTCTGTCTCTCCATCAAGCGACGTGCAACCGGTGGTCTCACATGTTAGAACGACTTGTCGATGTTAAAGGTCCCACAATGTCTGGTACAAAATTGTAAATTCGCTCTAAACTAAACCCCAATGCTCCCCCCCCCAACCGCTAAACCAACCTACCCCTTTGAAGGAGGGGTCAAGTCTATAAAAGGGATATAATGGTTTCACCAGTCAATAAATCATCGTCCTGAAGAACTTCACCTAAACTTGAGCCTGGCGTTGGCTTAGCGGTTAGGGTGGTGGCTTGGGATCCTCGGGTCCTGAGTTGGAGCGCTGTTGAGTGCTGAATTAACACCAGAGGGTTGACTCAACCTGCTATCCTTCTGAGGTTGGTGAAATAAGCACCAGACTACTGACAATAGGTGCGCCCCTCACCGCTATCTGTACGTTAGAGAAGGAATTTGTAATTTTGTTCACGGTAATGGCGATAGCTCGCTTATTCTTCCAAAAGGACACCGTGGGATTTTTTAACGTTTACCAACTAATGCTGGCACACGGGACACCCATCTCTCCATCCACCTGAGGAGGTCAAATATTAGAATCAGATGTGAAATAACTATGTCTAGCCTGACAAGCATTTATATTTCAACCAATCAATATATGACCTTGTGTAACAAGACCTTCCAACAGCCCTTTTAGACGAGAGCAGGTAAACATTTATCCAGTTTCGCCTTTTTGATTAGATGTAGATGTAGATAAAGTAGATGGAGGGGCGGTGGGGAGGAGAGAGGAGAAATATCACATGCACTTGTGAATATCTGCAATTCCAGTGATTAATATTATTATTACCAATATTATTACATGCACATGGCGAAGAAGCGTTCATCAGTCACTGTCTTTTCTTTCCAGTTCTGATTGGTGTGGTGACTGGATGTGCTGTCGGCATTTCCCTTTTACTTCTTGCCATCATTGTGTATGCTTGTCTTTACTACCAGTAAGTTTCAGACCTACTGTTGTTATTTGTTTGATAAGTAATAGAGCGTTTGCCAAGATTCATTGCTCAGACTAGCGTAACAAGGCGTTGCTGAGCTTGGTGTATTGATTGCATCTGTTGCCAAGCAGGGCTAATGTTGTGGTTTATAATGTCGAGGACCGTTATACTGTGTGGAATTTATGAGTCAATTGGAAGGAGAAAGTCTCCGAAAGCTTTACTTTTCAACCGTTTTTAGTAAAACAAAGATAATCAAAAGAAAAGCTAGAAAGTTGCAATTTTGATTCGGGAAAGCATTTAAAACTAGAATAGCACTCGGTAGAGCACATACACTACATGGCCAAATATATGTGGACACCTGCTCGTCCAACATGACATTTCAAAATCATGGGTATTAATATGGAGTTGGTTCCCACTTTGCTGCTATAACAGCCTCCACTCTTCTGGGAAGGCTTTCTACGATATGTTGGAACATTGCTGCGGAGATTTGCTTCCATTCAGCGACAAGAGCATGAGTAAGGTCGGGCACTGATGTTGGGCGATTAGGTCTGGCTCGCAGTCAGCGTGCCAAGTCATCCCAAAGGTGTTCGATGGGGTTGAGGTCAGGGCTCTGTGCAGGCCAGTCAAGTTCTTCCACACCGATCTCAACAAACCATTTCTATATGGACCTCACTTTGTGCATGGGGTCATT
>NC_140969.1:22205500-22353000 GCF_056783735.1 Eptatretus burgeri | reverse complement strand
AGTATGGTATGCAAACCCGCACACGGTTCCTAGACATTGACAAGCTTGCTAGATCGATGGGAGACAGTGTCTGTGATGCCCTGGTTGGACTGCACGTGTTCTCCAGTTGTGATACAGTCAGTGCCTTTGCAGGCGGGGAAAGATGGGCGCCTTGAAGCAAATGAAGTCGGATAAGACCTACCAAGAGGCCTTCAGTCAGCTCGGTCATTCATGGGAAGTATCCACCGAGCTCTTTCAGAAGCTGCATGAGGTCACCTGCCACATGTACGTGCCGTCTACCAACACCACGAAAGTCAATGAACTCCGACATCAACTCTTCTGTGCCAGACGGGGAGAGATAGAGTCCAGTCAGCTTCCACCATGTGAAGACTGCCTCTTCATGCACGTCCTCCGTGCAAACTACCAGGCTGCTATTTGGAGGCGCTGTCTGCAATGCCAACCCTATGTTCCAAGTCCCAAGGGTTGTGGATGGACCACTGATGATGACGGGAAGCTGGCCATCGAGTGGATGCAGGGTTCTCCAGCACCGGATGCAGTGTTGCAACTGCTTTCCTGCAAGTGTGGACGGTCGTACAAACTCCCAGACTGCACGTGCCTTGCCAATAGCCTGAAGTGCACTGACATGTGCAAGTTGCGAACCTGCAGCAACCAGCCCGCTGATGTCGAGGAAGAGGTTGTGGACCTTGAGGACTCTGATGCTGATAACAGTGATGAAGACTAGACTACTGATCCATGGTGTGAATGTTTTGGCACAATCACAAGGACATTCATGGCTACAAATATGCATGAGTAAAACATAGTACATAAACATGCCACAGTGGTGTGGTGAAATTTGGGTTATCCGTAAATTTCACATTTTGGACGCTTGTTGGAACAAGGGTAGGGGAAGGGCAATTCCTTTAACTGTGGTAAAAACTTGTAAAATGTTCATAAATGTTTTCCTCATACAACTTGTGCATGTTGTCAGCTACTGCGGTTCAGTAGCACTACCCAGGGAACTTGTATGACAATATTATAAATTAAAATGTACTGAAAATCACTAATCAGCAACATTTTGATAGGCCCTATTGTTCGCCCCTTTCTGCCATAAAACAAATTATGCCTTCAGGAATGACAGAAAGGATTATTCGGATGGTATAAATAAAGCATTTCAGACATGTATTTGTGGTTTGCAGTTCATTCTAGCCCCATGTGGAAACAGCAATTGCATCATTAGTGAATGTTTCTGAGTTTGCCTTTTCACTTTCATTATTTGGAGGGTGGGTACATTCCAGAGATGATAACTACCAATAAGCTGCCAGTCTGCAATGGTTATCACATCAAAATATGATATATATATATATATATATATATATATATATATATATATATATATATATATATATATATATATATATACACACATACATATACACCAATTCAAAAATCATAACTAGGATTGGTTTCCTTAGATGGTACCGACAAGTTGAATTTCTGGCCTGGGCCCATGGACTATAGGTTAGGCTATTGTGTTGTATGTACTGCAGTAAGGATTATTACATTACTGAAGTCATTACAGTTCTTATTGCAGTAGTCTACAGAGAATAACTGCTTACAACTAAAGTTAAAACTATAGTTGGAACTGTACTAAAGGGACACGATTTTTACCTGGGGGATATATTATAATTATATTTCCGAAAGGATTGGTCAGGACAGTTGGGAAATCTGCACAGTTATAAATTATCAACTGTTTGGTTGATTTATAATAAGGTGTCACAGTCACAAACACTTTGTAACTCACCAATGTTGGTTGATATCAGGTGTAACAATGCACCATTCCACCTTCAGAGCAAGTTTCAGCTTCAATAGTACATTGGGGTTTGTTGATGTCCCCAGACGGTATTCCAAGAAATCCAAAAGTGTTTGATTCAATTCAAATCGGGGCACTGGGAATAGACATTGCAGATTTTCAAGTTATTCTCCTTGAACCGGCTCCAAATAGACACGGTAGGATCAGTGTGACCACTCCACATTTTCATAAATGCCAAGGTGAGCCAATTAAAAAAGCCAAGAATTCACAAGGTTTCGGAAAAGCGATGATAATAGAAAACCTATACGCCAAGAAAACCTCTAGAAAACCAAGACGCCAAGGTGAACAACGAATAGTCAAGATCTTGTGAAAAAAGCCAAGGAGTGCTCACACTGGGTAGGATGCTAAGGCGTGTGCAGGTAGATGTCAGGGCCTTTACTGTACTGCTGCAATAAAGCCAAAATGGAGCTTTGCCAAAACGTCATAATAACACACCTTTATAATGGATGTGGCGCTTTGCATTGTGGGAAAATCATGCACATGCTAATTTGGAGAGTTGATATCAAGTTTGAGTGTGCTGTTCCAATACTTTTGGTGGTGGTGTGTGTGTGTGTGTGTGTGTGTGTGTGTGTGTGTGTGTGTGTTTCAAATAAAGCTGCTGGTTGTCCACTACTCACTGGTCACTTTCAACATGGATACTGTAAAAAAGAAAGAACTTTTGAGTTGAAAAGATAAGAGATAATGGCAGGAAAAAGGATGGAATAGAAAATAAAGCAATGACGAAAGTGTAGAGAAAGTTTCAGGAAAACATAACGAAAGAACCATATACTCATGTGGAGTGAATCAAACGATCAATGATATAGACATACAGCGTAATGGGCAAAATGTATCTGTGAATTAATTAAAAGCAGTATCAGCAAGATCAACACTTTAAAAACCAGAGAGTTGGTGTCAAAGCCACCCAATGCTCGCCTGTTTATACATTTATCGTTTTTACAAGACTAGTCTTGTAATATTTTTAATAAAGCATTGCAGTGAAGTCTGATCCAAATAATTTTAAAGCAATATATGTATTTGTATATTGTAATCAGTAAAAAAATAGTGTGGTAGATAAAAACATTAGAAAGGAAATAACTTGCACCAAAAACTTTAACATTTTCACGCTCACGCTCACGCTCAAGCCGGGGGATTCGCTATAGCTCTCTGTTCTTCGAACAGGCGAGCTAAAAACAAACACTAAACACGTTTGGCAAATGTTTAAAATTAATTGGAGAGGATGATCAAGACAAACCTGACCAAAGGCAATCTCAGATCATTCCACAAAGCCTGTGTGTGTCTACTCTCAGGAGAACCACAAAACAATCATCTGACCAACCTCAATATTGAACTTTTAAACTTGTCTCCCTCATAAAAAGGCAGTCGCCAACTGGGCATCCTCCATCATGCAGTCTTTCCATGACACATCTGGAAACCGAAAAGGCATTCAAAGGGTGGTGGAGCTCCTTGTCAGCCAATGGCCATCCATATCTAGTGCCCAACTGTGTCTGCGGACGTCCTCCTGCGGTTAGGTTACCTTTTTAGGAGGTTGGTGGCAGGATTTGCACTCCAGGCAACGTAAAACCCTTCACTCCGCAAAACACAAGAAAAACACAAAGAAATCTGAAAACACACTCCGAGGGAGTACCTCCTGGGCAGCTGACCTTCGCAGGGCAGCTCACCAGATGACGAGATTTGGGCAAAGCCATGGGGAACCACAATCTTTATGGAAAGGAGGAAAACCATGGGATAACCTTCCCAGGTCATATTGTGGTAGTGTATGTCAGGGTGGTCCTGAGGTGTCGTCCACCAAACGACGGTCTTCTTGGGTTAACCTGAGGTGGTCCCTTTGGGTATGTGCCTGGAATGTCCTATCCTTAAGAGAGGATGATCACCTGTCTCTGTTATCATCTGAGCTCAAGCGTTTCAATATCAATATTGCAGCACTCTCTGAGGTTCGGAGACTGGATAGTCGCGAGATCATGGCGGGTGGTAACACCTACAATTGGTCTGGTCACTCTGGTGGTTACCATGCCCAAGAAGTTGATGTAGCTGTGGCCAATAAACTGACTCCAATAATAATTGAGGTAACACCGGTCAATGAGCATATTATGAGACTCAGGATTCATCACTCCTTGGGTGTCATTTCCCTGGTCTCTGTATATGCTCCGACTGAGGCGAGTGATCTCACCGTGAAGAACGCATTCTCTGCCACGCTCAAGTCTGTGGTTGATGAGTGCCCCAGGCGAGATACTCTTCTAGTCTTTGGGGATTTAAATGCATTGACTGGAACTGATAGGGATGGTTATGAGACGTGTGTTGGTCTCCATGGGACTAGAATTGTGAACCAGAACAGCACTAAGTTCCTTGACATTGCAAGAAGTCAAGGACTAAGGGTAGCTGGTTCATGGTTTCAGCACCCACAGGCTCATCACTGGACTTGGTATCCAATGCTGGTGGTGTGGCAAAGGAGATTGATGTTGTGCTTTTTGATGGTCACTGGAGAATGATCCAATACTGCAGGGTCAACTGGAGGACTCAGTTTCTCAATACCCACCACAAGCTTGTGGTAGCGACTCTGAGGTTGCACCTTAAATCCGGGAGAATGGTACCATCCCAGCCTCGGCTGGATGTTGGCAAGCTCAAGGATGAGTTGGTAGCTGAGGAGTTTGTAAACAGGCTGAGTGGGGATTTGGGGGGTGTGGGTGCTTTGGGGAATCTTGAAGAGTTATGGAGTGCTTTCAAGACCACCATCCTCGATGTTGCCAGTGGATGTCTTTAAACTCACTGTCGGGCGAAGAAGAATTTTGTCTCTGAAGTGACACTGGATACCATTGACCAGAGTCGCAGGGCCAGGCTTACTGGCAGAGATGAGCTGTTCAAGGAGTTGAGGCATAAAACTGTGCAAGCCCTGAGGGTGGACAAGGAGGTCGATGTACGAGGAATCTGTGAGGGGTAGAGCATCACCTGTAGTCAAGTGATTCTCGTCCTGCTTACAAGGGAACTTGCGCATTGCATTCCTCCAAGCCAGTCCCTCGGTGTACTGCAGTTAGAGCAGAGGGTGGTCGGCTCTTGACAGGAGTCCGAAGTGAAGGCCTACTGGGCCGGTTATTTTGAGTGGCTGTACCAGGCTAATCCACCAGCTGTTGAGTTGGATGTCAGGGGTGTTACAATCCCAATTGCTGACCCTCCAATCAACTGTGATCCACCTTCATTTGTGGAAACACAGGCTGCACTGAAGCGGTTAATATAGGGTAAAGCTCCTGGGATCTGTGGCATGAACTTCTCAAGGCTGGTGGAAATGTTGTACTCATGTCATTGCATGCAGTTCTGTGCTCTTCCTGGAACACAGGCATCATCCCCACTGACTGAAAGAGGGGCCCTCTCTTGTTATCCCTCTCTTGAAAGTTGACCCTCTCTTGTTGCCTTGTTGTCCTTCTCTGGAAAGGGAAGGGTGATCACCAGGACTGCAACAACTACTGAAGGTTGACACTTCTCTCAGTGCCGGGCAAGGTCTTTGCTCGGATAATTATTGATAAGGTTCACCACCATCTGATTGAGCACCAGCACCCAGAGCAGTCAGGCTTTACACCAAAGACGTCAACGATTGATCGTATCCTTGCCCTTCGGTCCTCACAGAACGCCGACGAGAGTTTCGGCAGGGGCTGCTTGCAGTACATATTTATCTCTGCAAAGCATTCGATTCACTGAATCGGGATGCCCTCTGGAGGATTCTTGATCTTCTTGGGGTGCCACCAAAATGGATCAATCTGATGTCTGAACTATACTCTGGTCCTGAGAGTGCTGTGAGATACCATCTCTGACATATTTTCAGTTATTACTGGAGTTTGGCAGGGGTGTGTATTGGCCCCTACACTTTTCAGCACTTGTATGGACTGGATTTTAGGGAGGATGTCGGAAAGATCAAACTGCGGTGCATCGTTTGGGAATGTCAAGATCTCTGACCTTAATTTTGCAGATGATGCAGTCATCTTTGCAGAGACTTTAGATATCCTTTTGGGGGCCCTCAGGGTGCTGAATGAGGAGTCAGAGCACCTGGGATTATGGGTTTCTTGGGTCAAATCTCAGATCCAGGCTTTCAATGACATCTTGGATGCTGCTACCTTGTCTGTACCAGTTTGTGATGATGATGATGATGAGGATGTTGAGGTCACGGAGAGATTCACTTGCCTTGGCAGTGATATTCATGTCTCTGCTGGCTGTGAGCCAGAGGTCAATAGACTTCTGGGTCAGACCTGGGGAATCGTGGATTCACTGGATCATGGGGTGTGGCACTCTCGGTACCTGTGCAGGATGAAAGTCTGAGTCTTCAGGTCCTTGGTGCTTCCAGATGTGAGACTTGGACTCTGACAAGGGATCTGAAAGGGTGACTTAATTCCTTTGGTACCAGGTCTATTCGGAGAATCCTTGGCCATTGCTGGTGAGACTTTGTGTCCAACGAGCCGTTGCTGAGAGAGACTCAAATGAGATTTGTTACCTGCATGGTCCGTGAGCGTCAGCTGCGGCTGTATGGACATGTGGCTTGTTTTCCTGGCGCTGATCCTGCTCACCAGATTCTCTCAGCGAGGGAGTCTCGTGAGTGGAGGAGGCAAATAGGCCGACAACGTACCTCGTGGTTGCAGCAGGTTGACCAACTTCTCAAGGAGATGGGGATGGGCCAGGAATCTGCCTGGGTGATGGCAAGATGGAGGCCCCTGGAGTACTGGCAGAAAGTGGATGCAGCGATGCGCTGCTCCGGCGCATACTCCGATACCCCACCTGACCTGACCTTCATCCACAGCTTGATGTAGCTTTCTGCTTCCCCCTTTTGGTTGGCACCCTGCCTCACACCTTGCTCAGCTTGACATCATGGGAATCAAGGCCTTTAAAATCAATGAAACTCCCATGATGAACCAGATTCCTTGTACCTATTATTTTCACATCACAGACAGGTCAGAATAGAAGTCTTTGTCTTCTACCACCACCTATCTGATCTTGCACCCTCCATTTCTGCTTCCAATTTTCCCTTCCACTTGTATGATTGAGAGTTTTCAGCTGTATCCATCCTATTCACCCCATGTTCTCTTTCCCTTGCTTTCATTATTCCCCATCTTTTGTATTTTTATTCGTAGAAGTAAAATCTTGGTGTTGGCTTCGTGGTTAGGATGGCTGATTTGGGATCTTAGGTTCTTAAGTTCAAGCCCCATTGGCCACTGAATAAACACCAGGTGGGGTTGACTCATCTTGACTCAGCATGCCATCTTTCTGAGGTCAGAAAGATGAGTACCAGTATATTGGTTTAGGGGCACAGCATCAGTGGTGTCGTCGCACCCCAACAAAATGAGAGTTGCCAAGCTGCCATGTGCAAGAAGAGGAAGAAGAATTCCTGCAAGTTTTGCTCTTTTTATCCTCTACCCCACTGTGTGTGTCCCCAAACACTTTTGAAATAATATGGCTTTCAGGATGGACCTTTTAAGATATACAAAATAAGTAAGGGAAATAAAATGGACTTGATGTCGCACCACATAAATCATACAAAGGAAAGAAGGTTGTTAGTTCAAGAATAAACATCAAAAATTACCATTTATTTACTGTATCCTGAAAATGGACAACAATCCTTGCAATAAGTTATATTCTGGAGCATTGATAACTTCAATCCTGTAATGATGTAATCGATAGCATGCACAACATTGACAATGGGGGGGGGTGGGGGGGGGTAGAGCAAAATGTCGATCATCTTGTGACTTTTCCATCCTGTACACAACCATTCCACGTGACAAACTCGCGGTCACATTGGACATAGTCTCTGATGCCTCACATCCAGCTAATGTCCTGTTTCAGCGTTTGCCATCTGGAAGGTGATACAGGTCACTCAGGTGTTTGACAAATCGGTTTCGGAATAGTTTTTTTCCTCAGGCAGTTACTGCCCTGCCCAACTTCATTACCACTTAAACAGCGGTTTTCCTGTTTGGTTGTTAATGAATGCTATAGGGACAGGGAGAGAGAGAGAGAGGGGTGCGGGTGCTCTTCATTTGCAGTTTTATTACTATTTATGCTCATCATGTTCATCATGTGTATTCATCTATGAGGTCAGTGGCTCTATCATTCAGCTTTGCAGCACCCAGATGTGAATTAAATTTTGGTCATCGATTATGATGCAGTACGATGCAGTCTAACGAGATCAGAAATCCCACACCAAGTTCCGCTTCGGGATGCTGAATTTTAACAAAGACTCATGGACTTTTTTAATTTGCTTTTTGAGTTTTATTTTTGTATATTTCACCCTTAAAATGGAACAATATTTTGTGGTGACGACCGACCAAGGACAGCACCTACACACAACCTACACACAGCTAAACAAAACCCTGCTATTATGTACAGCTTCACAAAATGTGGAGTGGTTTTGATGTAAAACAATACCCTCAGTTCCTGGGACAAGCTGTCTGGTCATTGATGGCCTGGCACTTGTTATGGCAATGAAAAACCTCCTGAGGAAAAGACAATGGCAATTGCACAGACAGATTTACCCCAACATTGGACACGGATTACTGTAAGCATATTCTGGGCCCTGCCTGTGTCAAACGGCTATTCGCTGTACAACCTCGTGTCTGCAGTGCAATGCTATCATCCTGCCTCCACCATCAGTTGCCAAAACTCCACCATCAAACTCCACCCTGCCAAAGAGAAGATGAAGCCTTAGCCCTGAGTGCTCATCATTTTTAAATGAACAGTGTTTAAGTTGTGTCAATCAGTCAAAGCTGGTGAGTTAGTCAGATGGATGAGCTTTTTTGTTGGCCAAGTTGGGAATATGCCTGGTGTTGGCTTAATGGTTAGGGTGGTGGGCTTGGGATCCTAGGATCCTGAGTTCAAATCCCACTTGGCTGTTGAATTAGTACCAGGTGGGGGTTGACTGCCTGTCATCCTTCTGAGGTTGGCAAAATGAGTGCGAGCTTGCTGCTATCCTGTGTCGGAGTGATGACCTGTCCAGGATTGTGCCCAATAGCCAAGGAGACTGCTTAGGCAGCACCAACGCTCTGCACAAAGTATGGTCCCAATGGAATGGAGTTGGGAATTGTTCATTTCATTCAAAGGAATTCTTTGTTTCATCTGGTAGTTGTTGAATACATTCAGCGTTTTGTTGTTTGTTTGGTTTTTACAGATGTACCAGATGACATTCAGTGGTCTTGCAGCTGACATGCTAAAGAAGGCATTTTCTCCAGCCGATCGATCAGGTTGTCAATATATTGACTTCATTTTCGATCGTTTTTTTATTGGCCATCAAGTTTCAAGTTTTCCTATTGATGGCCCAGAATTGTCAATCAAGTTTTTCAAGCATCAAAAATGCAAAGGTACCTTGAGCCAGACAATGAAAGCGTTCAGTGGCAAGCAGAAAATTCCTCAACAATGGCAAAATTTCCTCAACGACAGCCAAACCAAGGTAAACTTGAATGAATTTATTTTCCAACACTGGAGCACCGATGTCAGCATACTGGGCGAACGATGCTTATTCGTAAGCCATGGTGAGAAAATGTCACAAAATGATGAAAGATAGCATCCATTCATCCACTGGGACCATACTCTGTGCAGAGCGTTGGTGCTGCCGAAGCAGTCTCATTAGCTGTTGGGCACAATCCTGGACAGGTCATCACTCTGACACAGGATGCCAGCAAGCTGGCACTCACTTTGCTGATCTCAGAAGGTTGACAAGCTGAGTCAACCCCACCTGGTATTAACTGAACAGCTGAGCAGGATTTGAACTCAGGACCCTAGGATCCCAAGCCCACCACTCTAGACATTAAGCCAACACCAGGCATAAAGATTGCATCTGTCGAATAAAAAGAGTTGTGTGGTGTCCATGAAGAGGCAGACACCAGACTTCTTCTGCATGCCCAACATGTAGCATAGGATTCACCCAAAGCAATCGTCTAAGTCAGAAGTATGGACACAGATGGGGGTATTTTGCTACTCGGACATGTGGACAAATTGGATATCAGTATACATTTTCACACTGGCAAAAAAAAAAGAATCGATCCATCGACATGAATAAAATACACATCTCTTAGAGAAGATGTATGCCAAGCCCTCATTGGCTTGCATGTGTTTTTTTCAGGACGTGACAAGACTAGCTGCTTTTGGGGGGCAGGGGAGGTTAAAAGCGACAATTTGAACTGATGTTGACCTCTCTGGCATATCTTGAAGTATTCCCAGGGCTTGGCCAAAGTTTCGCTCTGCCATCTCATTTGAGGGAATCACTGGAACACTTTGTCTGCAAACTATTTGGTGAGAAGTATCTGTCGCGAGTTACATGAATATTAACGAATGCATGATGAACCCGAACTGACGAGGCGGAACCAGGAGTGACGTCAGAGAGCTGTGGATGAAGGGCAGCAGGAGACGCCATTAAAAACTGTTGAGCTGAAACTGTTTCAATAAAGTGTACTGACAATAAAAAGTTCCAGGGAAGTTTATGATTTATCAAATACTCCGGTGTTCTGCTCAAAGGCAGGTTCAGTACTGCTGAAGCAGTTTTTGGGAACAGGTTGTACTGAGTTCCCAGGAAGTTTATAAAACACCGATTATTTTCAAGGTAGTGATCCCCTGCTATACAGATAGACAGACAGACAGACAGACAGACACACACACTTGTCTGATTGATGTGACAGTACGTTGGCGCAGCACAAATAAAACTTTGGGATGGGTACACCCAATTCAGGATACGTGCTTTGACGTCACCATTCATAAAAGAAATGCCACCCAGATGTTCCTTAAGTAGTCCAAAGGGATGAAAATAAAAATATGACAAGGCTGCAGTGTACACAGAACAATTTTGAACTTCCTCTCTGCTTATAGAATAGTAGTGCTCATATTTGCCATGGTAGGGGCAAGTATTATCCTGCAGTGAAGTGATGCCATAAGACAGCATACCTATCCATCACCTGCACAGTGTGAATTTCATATCATTGCATAACAAGTCATTGTAGTGCTGTACATTGATGGATTTCCCACTTTCAAGAAATCCTGCAGGAATTAAACCAATAAGGTCCCAAAACACTATTAGCATAAACTTTCCTGCTCATGGGGGAACCTTGAGTGCTTTTATTGGTGGGGACTAAGAATGTCACAACTCAGTGCAGGCCTACTTTGACTGTGGCATAAAATGATGGATCCAGGTATCATCATGTGTCACAATATTCTTCAGTGAATCATTTTCCTTCGCCTGGGAGCATTTCAGGAGTTACAGTATGTTGCAATGGCCGTACAAGTTGAATTTTCATCAAATGTGAGGTGCTTTCGTATGTCGCAGCACACGACCTTATCGAATTTAAATTGAGAATAAATCGTTATTGGACACTTCAAGCACTGACATCCAATCCTTCTGCGATTTAACTTAAAGTCATCTCGCGATTCTCTAAAATTAGCTGTTCAACACCATGAATATTTGCTTGAGTGATAGGAGTTGGTTGAATGTGACAATGCTCAAGTTTGCTGACCAATACGAGACTTTGGAAATGAGGTATGAACCCAAACGAGGCCTGTGTGCTGTGTGTGCGTGTTCAGGGACACACTTCTGCGATATGGGGCACTATGAACCTGCCGTTGCGAGGGCGAAATCTGAAAGTGAAACAAGTCTTTTGAACATAATTTTCAAGATGTAAACGAAAGAGTGGCAATTTGAAAATGGTTAACCACAGTTGTGTTCCTGCATGAAAATCGGACTCACAGAAATATAGGAAATACGAGAAATATCCGTGGATGAGAGATGTCAACTTCTTACCATTCCCTGTTACTACAAGTGAGCGTCGGCAGTCACGTGCACACACACACGACACACAAACACACACATTATATACATTACATGCAACACACACCCACACAAACACAAACACACATTATATACACTACATGCACACACACACACACACACACACGATATACATTACATGCACCACACACACACTACATACACTGCACATAGTCACACACACACATATTATATACACTACATGCAACACACACTATATACATCACATGGACCACACACACACTACATACACTGCACATACACACACACACACACACACACACACACACACACACACACACACTGTATACACTACATGCATGCACACACTACACACACACTATATACACTACATGAAGGCACACACATTATATACACTACATGTACAAGCACACATGCATACACACAACATGCAACACACACCCACACAAACACAAACACACATTATATACACGACATGCACCACACACGCACACACACACTACATACACTGCACATAGTCACACACACACATTATATACACTACATGCACCACACACACACACACACACACACACACACACACACACACACACACACACACACACACACACACACACACACACACACACACACACACACACACACACACAGTCACACACACAGATTATATACATTACATGCACCACACACACACTACATACACTGCACATAGTCACACACACACTATATACATTACATGCACCACACACACACACACACACACACACACTATATACATTACATGCACCACACACACACACACACACACACACACACACACACACACACACACACACACACACACACACACGATTTACATTACATGGACCACACACACACTACATACACTGCACATACACACACAGGTCAGGTCAGGTATGGGAGCATGTGCCAGAACAGCGCGTCGCTGCGTCCACTTTCCGCCGGTACTCCAGGGGCCTCCGTCTGACCATCCCCCAGGCAGATGCCAGGCCCATCCCCATCTCCTTGAGATGATGGTCAACCTGCTGCAACCACGAGGCACGTGGTCGGCCCACTGGCCTCCTCCACTCATGAGACTCCCTCGCTGAGAGAATCTGGTGAGCAGGATCAGCGTCAGGAAAACGAGCCACATGTCCATACAGCCGCAACTGACGCTCACGGACTATGCAGGTAACAAATCTCATCCGAGTCTCTCTCAGCAACCGCTCGTTGGACACAAAATCCGACCAGCGATAGCCAAGGATTCTCCGAAGAGACCTGGTACCAAAGGAATTAAGTCTCCGTCTCAGATCCTTGGTCAGAGTCCAAGTCTCGCATCCATAGAGCAAGACTGGAAGGACCAAGGCCCTGAAGACTCGGATGTTCGTCCTCCCGCACAGGTACCGGCAGCGCCACACCCCATGATCCAGTGAATTCATGACTCCCCAGGCCCGACCCAGACGTCTATTGACCTCTGACTCGCAGCCAGCAGAGACATGAATATCACTGCCAAGGTAAGTGAATATCTCCACGACCTCAACATCCTCACCACAAACAGACACAGACAGGACAGCAGCATCCAAGATGTCACCGAAAGCCTGGATCTTAGTTTTGACCCAAGAAACCCGTAATACCAGCGGCTCCGACTCCTCATTCAGCACCTCGAGGGCCCCCAAGAGGATGTCTAAAGTCTCCGCAAAGATGACTGCATCATCTGCAAAATCAAGGTCCGAGATCTTGACATTCCCAAACGATGCACCGCAGCTTGATCTCTCCGACATCTTCCCTAAAATCCAGTCCATACAAGTGCTGAAAAGTGTGGGGGCCAGTACACACCCCTGACGAACTCCAGTAACAACTGGAAATAAGTCAGAGAAGGTACCACCACACTTCACAGCACTCTCAGTACCAGAGTAGAGTTCAGACATCAGATCGATCAGTTTTGGTGGCACCCCATGAAGACCAAGAATCCTACAGAGGACATCCCGATTCACTGAATCGAACGCTTTACAGAGATCAACATAGGCTGCAAGCAGCCCCTGCCTAAACTCTCGTCTGCGTTCGGTGAGGACACGAAGGGCAAGGACACGGTCAATCGTTGCCCTCTTTGGTGTAAAGCCTGACAAAACTGCATGCAACGACACGAGTGCAGCACTTCCACCAGCCTTGAGAACTTCAGCATGGATGCCACAGATCCCTGGAGCTTTGCCCCATTTCAACTGGTTCACCGCAGCCCATGTTTCCACAAGCGAAGGTGGACCACAGTTGATTCGAGGGTCAGCAACAGGGATTGTAACACCCTTGACGTCCAACTCGACAGCTGGGGAATCAGCCTGGTACAACTGCTCAAAGTAACCGGCCCAGCGGGCCTTCACTTCAGACTCCTCTGTCAAGAGCCTACCACTCTCTGCTCGAACTGCAGTGCTCTGAGGGATGGGCTTGGATGAACGCAATGCGCGAATTCCCCTGTAAGCAGGACGAGAATCACCTGTCCACAGGTGATGCTCTACCCCCTCACAGATTCCTCGCAGATAGGCCTCCTTGTCCACCCTCACTGCACGTACAGTTTTACGCCTCAGCTCCCTGAACAGCTCAGCTCTGCCATTCAGCCTGGCCCTGCGACTCTGGTCAATGGTATCCAGTGTCCGTTGAGAGACAAAATTCTTCTTTGCCCTGTGGTGAGCTCCAAGACATCCACCGGCAACATCAAGGACGGTGGTGTTGAAGACACTCCACAATTCTTCAGGACCCCCCAAAGCACCCAGACCCCCCAAGTGTCCACTCAGCCTGTTCGCAAACTCTTCAGCTACTCTCTCATCCCTGAGCTTGCCAACATCCAGCCTAGGCTGGGATGGTACCATTCTCCAGAATTTAAGGTGCAGCTTTGGAGTTGCTACAACAAGCCTGTGGTCAGTATTGAGGAACTGAGCACTCCGGTAGACCCTGCAGTTCTGGATCATCCTCCAGCGACCGTCAACGAGGACATGGTCAATCTCCTTTGCCACACCGCCAGCGTTGGATTACCAAGTCCAGTGATGAGCTTGTGGGCGCTGAAACCATGAACCAGCCACCCTAAGTCCATGACTTCTTGCAAAGTCAAGGAACTTAGTGCCATTCTGGTTCATAGTTCCTGACCCATGGGGACCAACACACACCTCATAACCGTCCCTATCAGTTCCAGTCGATGCATTGAAATCCCCCAAGACTAGAAGTGTATCTCGTCTGGGGCACTGATCAACCACAGACTCGAGCGTGGCGTAGAATGCATCCTTCACGGTGAGATCACTCGCCTCAGTCAGAGCATAAACAGAGACCAGGGAAATGACACCTAAGGAGTGACGAATCCTTAATCTCATAATACGCTCGTTGACCGGTGTTACCTCATTTATCGTTGGGGTCAGCTTATTGGACACAGCTACAGCAACTCCTTGGGTATGGTAACCATCAGAGCGACCAGACCAAGAGTAGGTGTAACCACCCACCATTATCTCGCCGCAATCCGGTCTCCGAACCTCAGAGAGAGCTGCAATCCCGATGTCCAAACGCTTGAGCTCAGATGATAACAGAGACAGGTGATCATCCTCTCTTAGGGATAGGACATTCCAGGCACCCACCCGAAGGGACTGCCTCAGGTTAACCCAAGGAGACCGCCGTCTGGTGGACGACACCTCAGCACCACTCCGACACACTCTCCCGCAATCTGACCCAGGGATGTTACCCCGTGGTTTCCCTCCTATCAAAGATTGGGGGTCCCGAAGGCTTTGCCCCAATCCCGTCATCCGGTGAACTGCCCTGTGAAGGGAAGCTGCACAGGAGGTACTCCCACGGAGTGGGTTTTCAGATTTTTTTGCGTTTTTGCGTTTTGCGGAATGAAGGGTTTTACGGTGGCCGGAGTGCAAATCCTGCCACCAACCTTCTCATAAAAAGTAACCCAACTGCAGGAGGACGTCCGCAGACACAGTTGGGCACTAGATATGGATGGCCGTTGGCTCACAAGGAGCTCCTCCGCCCTTTGACAGGTTTTGTTTTTAATCCTGCTGGGTGTCCATATCCAAACACCCTCCTCACCAGAAAACCTGGTGGGGGAGACGGTTTAGTCGCCGACAACCCGACCATGGAGCAGGTTAGTACAGGTTTACATGGTACCTGTAGCAGGTCACAGATCAAACCTGACCTGACATCACACACACTGTATACACTACATGTACAAGCACACACGCACACACACACACATTATATACACTACATGCACCACACACACACACACACACACACACACACACACACACACACACACACACACACACACACACACACACACACACACACACAACATGCATGCACACGCACACAGTATACACAACATGCACATGCACGCGCGCACACACACACACACACACACACACACACACACACACACACACACACACACACACACACACACACACACACACACACTATATATACACTACATGTACACGCACACACACATTATATACACTACATGCACCACACACACACACACACACTGTATACACTACATGCATGCACACACACACACACAGTATACACAACACGCGCGTGCGCGCACACACACACACACACACACACACACACACACACACACACACACACACACGCTTCTCATTTTCGTGATCGAGGCAAAAATCGAGTATAATTTCTCTTGTGGCCCCAGAACTACGCAAGCAATATATTTATATACTTTTATATTGATACTTCCTCTCCCTCCTCCCCAACCATCTATCTGTCTATATATTACTAAAACTCACATCTTGTATGTATGTATGTATGTATGTATGTATGTATGTATGTATGTATGTTCCCAAAATACAGCCAAAACGGTACATGATAGCGCAAAAATTTTCAGCCCACCTTACTCACCATTCTGCGGTCACGCCAGCTGCCGTGAGGATGGGACGTCGCGGGTCGCCCCAACGAGGCACCACGAGGGTGAAGATAACCAGCCCGGCCTCTCGGAGCTTCTGCGGTCGTCACGGCTCCGTGAATATAAAGACCCAAGAGGTCCAGTCTACCCCTCGTCTTTCCTGGGGTTTTTCCTTGTTTCTTTGCATGAACGTTGTGGCGCCATGTCCTTAGGTAGAACTGATGTTAAGTGCAAGTGACTGTGCATAATAAATATACGGTTGTCGTCTTTGTCTTGCTCGCGTCTTGTCCCTACCCCCATTCATTGCATGCTTGTATATCTCTGCATTGCTGCTTTGACCGTACATGTGTGAAAATAAATGTCCTTGTGTGAATGTTAACCCGTTCGTCGCGTCCTTTTCCCTCGAATTGAACTGCCGTATTACATTCGAAATAATAGCTGGCTTTTTAATAGCCGATAATAGAATTGGAAACAACGGGGCTTTCACGATAATACCCCGCTCGGTTATCCCAAAACGAAGCGAGCTGCTTAAGTGGCTCGTTTCCAAGCGGGCCCCGTTGAGGTACAGTCTCTCGGTGGTCTACCCGCGCGATTAATTTGGTGCATCGACAATTCGGCGATTGACCCTGTAGCGCAGGTAGAGTGTTGGCTAGGCTGTGGTGTGCATCCAAAACACACCCGTAGTGGGATTTTGGCGTTTGATCCAGAAGGCTGCGACTGGATTGCTCGTCCGGTGGGCGTACGACCGCGATTCGGCTAAAAGCGGATGTCCGCACGCTGGCGGGCGGGAATCTACAACAATATATATATATATATATATATATATATATATATATATATATATATATATATATATATATATATATATATATATATATATATATATTGTTGCGGTTTTCGCGCCCGCCGGCGTGCTGACGGCCACGTAACTCGAATCGCGGCACGTCGCCCACCGGACGGACAATCCAGTCGTGACCCTCTCGGACTAACGCCGGGAACCAGTCACGGGTGGACCTTTCGGTCTCACCGCGATCGAGCCAATCAGCCCCCGCGTGGGATAGGGTTGCTCGCCAAATTCGAACTATCTAAGTACCCACGCGGAGGGTAGACCGGGCGATCGCACCTCGCCGCAGGTCGACTTCGGACACGGGCCACTTAAGCGACCCGTTCCGTACTATCAGAATAACCGAGCGGTGTTATCGTCGACCTCGACGGTTCGATTAATTATCGGGCGTATTCAGCCCACTACCAACCCTTTACGTGAAGCAAGATGGGGATTCAATGGAGGAAAAGACGAAGCGAAGCGGGAAACAGTTCAACAATAAAGCACATTTATTCGCGGCACACGGGAAGCACACAAATACAATTCCACCAAATGCACACAAAAAAAGAAAACACAATTCCATTTACACAAAAAGCAAATATAAAAGCGAAAACAATGCAGAGCTAATACCGACTACCGAGCACACGGCAACACTTATACAATTCTACTTCACAGACGGCGCCGACAACACATACCCAAAACCAAGGAAAAGAAATACCCTCAAGAATGAGGCAGGCCTGAGGCCGAGACCGGGTCGGGCCTACCCGTCTGGTGATGAGACGCGGAGCGGCGATGGCCCCGCAACCCGCGGGCCTCGTGGACGGTGTCTGGTAGGGGGTGGGAACGGGGCCCCCTTGGTCGCACTATCTCAGCGCGGGGGGAAACAGGAGGGGGTTGCTGATGCTCGGGGTATAGAGGATCTTTATTATCCCTGGTGTGCGTCTCCACCTCGGCCAGGTCGCGCTGCCGGCCTCCCTCGGGCGTGCAGCTCCTGGCACCGACGCGAGCACCCCCTCGTCCGACTTTCTTCAGCTTCTCCAGCCACTGCAGGCTTCGGGCTCCAGACTTCCACACTCGTCCCCTCCGTTCCGACTCCTTCTCGTTCTCCTCCTTGTTCTCGTTCTCGTTCTCGTTTTCGTTCTCCTTCTCCTTCTCCTTCTCCTTCTCCTTCTCGTTCTCGTTTTTCTGACTGACGAACACCGTCCTTTTATCCCCCCGTCACTTCGCCTTTGACCCCCTCCCTTTGACCTTTCACCTCGCTCCCCATTGGCCCGAGAAAAAGTGGGCGTGAAGGCTTTTTGATCCACAAATTTGCATATATCGATCGCCCTGGGGGCGGGGCCACCCGCCCCTCGCTCACCGATTGGACGGCAAAAAGTGGGCGTGTGTCGTTTTTGATCCGTTTTTGAAGCACAAAATCCGTGATTTTGTACACGCTGTTCGACGCGCGTTCTGCATGAGTCCAACACCGGTACCCACAGCGGGGCAAGAACGGTGGCGATGCTACGGTTGCGAGGTGTGACGTGAAGGTCGTGGCGGTTGTGGTGAAGCGGTGGTTGTGGTCGGTGGTTGATGTTGTGGTTGTGATCATGGCGGTTGGTCCAAAATAAAGATAGTAAAAGAAAAACGGCTATCCTGAAGAGTCGCAGCTCGCATAAATGACATGTATTCCCACTAGACAACGGGTTCGGGCCTAACTACACATGTACTTACCGAGATACCTCACCTAAGGGACCTGAATGGTGGTTTGCGAATTTGGTAACCACAACAATATATATATATATATATATATATATATATATATATATATATATATATTGTTGCGGCCACGGATACCGAGACACCAGCTTATCACTCAGGGGGATTAATCCCCGATTGTCCTCGGTAGAGCCGGACCTGGGGCCACCGCTCAAAATTAATGTTGTGGTACGGTGGGTTGTTTTAAAACCACGAACGCCACCCAGTCAACCACGAGTTCCAGTATCCGCCATCTAGTTATTCCGCTTAACTTGAGGTCACGTGGTTACATGAGCGGGGAGCGCACCCTCGGCAAAGCACCAATATTATGTGATTTGATTTTAATAAGGGCGGCCGAGCGTTTTAACCGCTGGTGCGTGCCAACAATTTTTTGGTAAAATCTGTGGTAATTACCTCCCAGTCTATCTTGGTTCGAACAATGCTAGACCAATAGAAGGAAAGGACAAACGTGGACAGGTTGGAAGTCAACAAATGATTTATGAACAAGAAAATAAATAAATAAATAAAAAACCAGCGTATCTTGCCAAAAGGTGACCACGTGTGACTTCTTTAAGGTCACACTGAGGTGAACAGAGCTGCTATCCACCAGGAGCGACTCCTTGAGGAATATCTGCCTACGTGAGATTCCGATGAGAATCGTTCTACAGAGTAACCATGAAAAATATGCGTTTGCCTCACAACGTCACCAAATGACGTCATAATGTCTCAAGCTTGACATATCTAGAAAGCACTCATCGAGGTGTTCAATTTGAGGTCCGACATGATATGGTTCCTAAAACTTGAAAATTTGACCTTGGGGTCAAATATGTTTGACCTCAGGCGCTAACCATGAAGGTCAAGGCCAATCGCCACCAAAAATTAATCGGCCGAGCACCAGACCATGAACTATATTCCCATGAAGTTTGAAGACGATCCGATCAAAATTACTCAAAAAATAAGGGTTTCATCAACTCCCCTGATTTGCGACCTTGACCTTTGACCTTGACCTTCAAAATTGTGTGAGCTGAAAGGGACCTCTATAGGCCTCTGATATGCGAAGTTACAAAAATTTCCAATGATAACTGTGCTCTGCAGAATCTTTTATACGTGATTACACACAAACAAAAATAAAAATAAAAAATAAAAAAAATGTGTTTGCCTCATAACGTCACCAAATGACGTCATAATGTCTCAAGCTTGACATATCTAGAAAGCACTCATCGAGGTGTTCAATTTGAGGTACTACACGATATGGTTCCTAAAACTTGAAAATTTGACCTTGGGGTCAAATATGTTTGACCTCAGGCGCTAACCATGAAGGTCAAGGCCAATCGCCACCAAAAACGAATCAGCTGAGCGCCAGACCATATACTACATTCCCATAAAGTTTGGAGACTATTAGATTAAAATTACTCAAAAAATAAGGGTTTCGTCCACTCCCCTGATTTGCGACAAAGTGACCTTGACCTTTGACCTTGACCTTCAAAATTTTATGTGCTGAAAGGGACCTCTATAGGCCTCTGATATGCGAAGTTACAAAAATTTCCAATGATAACTGTGCTCTGCAGAATTTTTTATACGTGATTACAGACAAACAAACAAAAAAATAAACCAATGTCACCCGCAGGGTGACCTGTGTCTTGCCAAAAGGTGACCACGTGTGACTTCTTTAAGGTCACACTGAGGTGAACAGAGCTGCTATCCACCAGGAGCGACTCCTTAAGGAATATCTGCCTATGAGAGATTCCCATGAAAAATATGCGTTTGCCTCATAACGTCACCAAATGACGTCATAATGTCTCAAGCTTGACATATCCAGAAAGCACTCATCGAGGTGTTCAATTTGAGGTACTACACGATATGGTTCCTAAAAGTTGAAAATTTGACCTTGGGGTCAAATATGTTTGACCTCAGGCGCTAACCATGAAGGTCAAGGCCAATCGCCACCAAAAATTAATCAGATGAGCGCCTGAACATGAACTATATTCCCATGAAGTTTGAAGACGATCCGATCAAAATTACTCAAAAAATAAGGGTTTCGTCGACTCCCCTGATTTGCGACAAAGTGACCTTGACCTTTGATCTTGACCTTCAAAATTTTATGCGCTGAAAGGGACCTCTATAGGCCTCTGATATGCGAAGTTACAAAAATTTCCAATGATAATTGTGCTCTGCAGAATTTTTTATACGTGATTACAGACAAACAAACAAAAAAAATACAAGCTGACTAACATATCTTGCAAAAACTTCGTTTTGGCAAGACAGTAAAAAGAAATTATTCCCTGAGGTAAATAAGTGAATAAATTACAAAGCAATCGAAATGAATAATTAATTAATCAGGCAAAATCAATCAAAATGACAGGAAAGAGACAGAGAGCAAATGCTTATAGGGGATTGACTTACGAACAACGAAACACCGACACGGGTACCCAGCAGATCATTCGGGGAGGGGGGGGGGAAGAGTTGTTTCACTCACCAGAGAGAAGTCGTCCGTCAAGTGAAAACGTCCTGAAATGTGTGTGTGTGCATGTCTTGTCCGTCGCCAGCACCCAGCCTTGCTGTGCACCCACTCGCCAACAGCCTTGAACGCCAGTCAACGTCTGGGGGGGCACCGAGATCGTCTGTCGCGGGTTTAGACCCGAGTGCTGTGACACGGGCAGCTTCTCACACTTCACGAAACTGGTGACGTCCAGTGACCCACACGGTCCGTTGGTGAATGACCCGTGCCTCACTCTTTGTCGGCGCTACTCACACCCACACACGAACCACACGCTCGCTTGCTGAAGCACTGGAAAGGACGAACTGACTGACAAATTGTCTCGTTGTTGGCGCTGGTCAGACACCCACACACTCACTCGCTCCCTTCCTCGCTTCCCGAACGGACCTCCAATTCTTTTTATATCTGCGGCCCATCTCGGCGGGCGCAGAATCCCCCCCAAGCTCACCCCGCCCCACTTGCACACCGTTGCCATGACAACCCGTGCTCTCGAAAAAGGGCGGGTCTCGAGGTCGTGAAAGAAATGTGTGTAAACGTTGCTGAAAAAAAAAAGGCAGGCATCGGCGCTCGTGAAAGAAATATGTGCATAAATGTGTCTGTCGTAAAGAAAAAAAAAGCTTCTTATAAGAGAGGGGATCTATTCTTAACCCTTCTAATCGCACCACATTTAAAATCCCACGAAACATGGGGATACATCTATCCTGGACATGCATTTTAGGAAATAACTGTGGAAATAACATTTAAGGAAATAAGGACCTGGATGTGTGGATGTATTATTCATCAGACCAGATTCTGAAATCCTTAACAATACATATATTGTTGCGGATTCGCGCCCGCCGGCGTGCTGACGGCCACGTAACTCGAATCGCGGCACGTCGCCCACCGGACGGACAATCCAGTCGTGACCCTCTCGGACTAACGCCGGGAACCAGTCACGGGTGGACCTTTCGGTCTCACCGCGATCGAGCCAATCAGCCCCCACGTGGGATAGGGTTGCTCGCCAAATTCGACCGACCTAAGTACCCACACGGAGGGTAGACCGGGCGATCGCACCTCGCCACAGGTCGGCTTCGGACACGGGCCACTTAAGCGACCCGTTCCGTACTATCGGGATAACCGAGCGGTGTTATTCGTCGACCTCGACGGTTCGATTAATTATCGGGCGTATTCAGCCCACTACCAACCCTTTACGTGAAGCAAGATGAGGATTCAATGAAAGAAATGACGAAGCGAAGCGGGAAACAGTTCAACACAAAGCACATTTATTCGCGCTGAACGGAAAGCACACATATTCAATTCCACCAAAAGCACATAGAAAAGGAAAAGAAACACACTGCAATTTTACACAAAAAGCAAATGCGACAATGCAGATCTAATACCGATTACGCGAGCACACGGCAACACTTATACAATTTTACTTCACAGACGGCGCCGACAACACATACCCAAAACCAAGGAAAAGAATACCCTCAAGGATGAGGCGGGCCTGAGGCCGAGACCGGGTCGGGCCTACCCGTCTGGTGATGAGACGCGGAGCGGCGATGGTGCCTCAACTCCGCGGGCCTCGCGGGCAGTGTCTGGTAGGGGGTGGGAAAGGGGCCCCCTTGGTCGCACTATCTCAGCGCGGGGGGAAACAGGAGGGGGTTGCTGATGCTTGGGGTATAGAGGATTCCTACTCTGCCTCGAGTCCCGCGACGAGCGTCTCCACCTCGGCCAGGTCGCGCTGTCGGCCTCCCTGGGGTGCAGCTCCCTGCACGACGCGAGCACCCCGTCGTCTGCCCTCGCCGCCTCTCCACAGCTCCGTCCACTCCGCTCCGACTCCAACGCACACGACGATGACCAGCTCCTTCTTGCCAACTCCACCGCCCGCGAAGTCTTTACTCTCTGTTCACTTGACTGACGAACACGGTCGCTTATATAAGCCCCGTGGCTTCGCCTTCTCATCTTTGACCCTCTGCCTTCGACCTTTCACCTCGCTCCCCATTGGCCCGAGAAAAAGTGGGCGTGAATGCTTTTTGATCCATAAATTTGCATATATCGATCGCCCTCCAACGCCCTGGGGGCGGGGCCAAATCGCCCCTTGCTCACCGATTGGACGGAACAAAAGTGGGCGTGTGTCGTTTTTGATCCGTTTTTGAAGCAGAAAATCCGTGGTTTTGTACACGCTGTTCGGCGCGCGCCCTGCACGAGTCCAACACCGGTACCCACAAGCGGCGCAAGAACGGTGGCGATGCGACGGTTGCGAGGTGTGACGGTTGTGGTGAAGCGGCGTTGTGGTTGGTGGTTGATGTTGTGACTGGTGGTGGTAACAATGGCGGTTGGTCCAAAATAAAGATAGTAAAAGAAAAACGGCTATCCTGAAGAGTCGCAGCACGCATAAATGACATGTATTCCCACTAGACAACGGGTTTGGGCCTAACTACACATGTACTTACCGAGATACCTCACCTAAGGGACCTGAATGGTGGTTTGCGAATTTGGTAACCACAACACTACCCCCTCCCCTTTTTACAGACTCGTCCCGAGTCGTCAAATTTTCGTGTGCCATCATGTGTAGTTTTCCCCTAGTACATTTTACCTACGGATCCCTGAGTGCGACATTCATGGTATTCGTGTCCCCAAAATAAATAACCTGAGGGCTGCGTAACTACCTAAACAAACTCACTCACACGGACGACTTAAATAAAATTGCCGGCGCTAAGACATACATGCCGGGGGCGCACTCATATTTACAGTACATCTTAACCTTAACTTACAAATTTTACACTAAACCATGGCCCAGGATCACTGAACTCTGCAAAAGAAAAGCAGTTAGCAGGGAGCCAGGCTGCCCACATGCAGTCTCTGGCTCAAACAATGCAGGTGACAGGGAACGTGGCTGGCTGCTCACACGCAGTCCAAGGCCTTCCCTTTTGAACTGAACGCAGTGAACCACAACGGTGCATGGGCTGCACAACGCAGTCTCCGTGCCAGCTCAAGTGGCACACGCAATGAGCACAACGAATGGATGGGTGAACACAAACACGGTGCACGGGCCGCCACTGCGGGGCCCGTGTTGTAGCTGCCAACAGGGCAGTTCTTGCAGCTTGCAAACTGTTGCCTTGCGGATCCTGGCGCACATGGCAATGAACAGGGGGGTAGGGCAAAGCAAAAATTGAACGGGGCTGGTGAACCTGGGCAGTGGGCATGGCATGGCAAAGGCAGCAGGCAAACACAGCCCGCAGAAGAAGGCCGCTGCAGGCAAACACAGCCGGCAGATGAACTGGCCGGCACAGGCCTTGAAGAAAAACAGCCAGCAGATGAACTGGCCGGCACAGGCCTTGCAGAAAAACAGCCAGCCGGCAGACGATCCAGCCGGCACAGGCCTTGCAGCACAGCAGCTGCAGATGAAGCTGGCCAGCCTTTGCCGTTCAGTGGAGGTTGGTGGAGGGAGTGCGGTGGTGCTGGCCACTTGGAAGGCGGGCTCGGACCTACCTACCTGTCTCCCTCCCAACCTATCGCCTTTGCCTGTCACTGTACATACCCACTCCCTTAATTTGTCAAACCCCAATTTAGCCCCAACTTATTTTTTTGTTGTTTTTATTTTTACTCCCCCACTATAAATCGTCCCCTAACCCCCTTTATCGTCCTTGTTCGGCTACCCTATCCTGTCACCTAGCCTACTCCCAACCCCTACGTTCCCTTCCCGGAGGGGAATAAGGGAGAGCTAACGTCCTGTGTCGAGGCCCAACGAAGCCTCAGAATGGCCTCCCCAGAGTTCGGCGATCTTAACACCAAGTGGGTCCAGCGGCCCACAACGACAGCGAGGGGATGGATGGTGCGGAGGGGTACATCTCCTAATCTACCCTAACCATTTAACTGTTAAACTACTCCGGGGCTTTCAACAAGCGCCTCTCGCTTAAACTATTGGTTCTATAAACCCAGATTCCCGTCGCCTGTGTTGGTGTCCTCACAATTTCGGGCCTCGCCCCCCAATTTTCTCTCCATGCCCTCACACGGTCTCCTGGCTGGGACACGTGGCTCCCTTTGGCAGGCACGACCCTCTGCCAATTCTCCGACGATGGCACCCCCGGGCACTACACTACCTCCGAGCCTACCAGCTCCCTAACACCGGGGAGTGCCCCCCATGGCACCTCCCCTGAAATGCACACGTGGCAGGCTGGCTTCCCGGGCCCCTTTCCGAGGGTCACCCATGCCCACAACACTGCCCACGCGGCTAATGGCGCCCCGGGCCCCCGCACCAAGCAGGCGCACCCGTGCCCACTACGCTATCCCGGCCCCCCATGGGCCCTTGGCCTACCGCGGCCGACTAGCCTGGTGCCCGGGGTACCCACTCAGCGATACTCACCTTTCGCAGCCACGCTCCCAAGCCCGTCAACAGGGCTCCTGCACCCCTCCAAATGGGTCTCGAGCCTACTTTCCCACCAACAGCAAAACGACCTCCATTTTTCAATTTGACTAACCCAGCTAACTCACTTTACTCTGACCCCGGGGTCCCTTGGGCGGGAGTCACTCCTCCCCCCAATCACTCATCGCACCATGCATTCCCCATTCGCTCCATACACACAGACCCGCTGGCCTCACTCACTCAACATGTACACGTACTCACCTCACAACCCACAACTCTTCAACACACACACCACTGAACTCTGCCATCCTCCTAACTACATCCCCAAACTAACTCGTGCTCCCATGTCGTCCCTTAAACTACAGCACGTTCCTTTTAACCTGCGTAGCTAAGCTACGTCCCCTCTACACATTCACAAGTCTGTCCATGTCCTCAAATCAATAAAAAATCATTTTATTTCCCATACTAAAGCTCACTAAATCCCTCTACCTAATCCATTCCACGGACTCCATGAGGACTTACCCCTGCCCCATGAAGTCGGTCTAACTAAGCTAACCCTTCCCCCAAACTAGTTTCCATCCTGTGCCCCGGGTAAGGGGGGTCTTCCACCCCTTGCCCAGGAATCCTGTGCACCCGAAAGTGAGGCTTACTGTTTTTTTTTTTATGCGCAGCACCTGCGCGGCAACTCAGAGCTCGCGCACTTTGCACCTGCCCGTGACGTCATGCAGCTGCACGTGTTCCTCGTCCCTCCTTGGACGGTACCATCCGGCAGAGATACCCCTCCTGCCGGATTCCAACCCTCTGCCTTCGACCTTTCACCTCGCTCCCCATTGGCCCGAGAAAAAGTGGGCGTGAATGCTTTTTGATCCATAAATTTGCATATATCGATCGCCCTCCAACGCCCTGGGGGCGGGGCCAAATCGCCCCTTGCTCACCGATTGGACGGCAAAAAGTGGGCGTGTGTCGTTTTTGATCCGTTTTTGAAGCACAAAATCCGTGATTTTGTACACGCTGTTCGGCGCGCGCCCTGCACGAGTCCAACACCGGTACCCACAAGCGGCGCAAGAACGGTGGCGATGCGACGGTTGCGAGGTGTGACGTGAAGGTCGTGGCGGTTGTGGTGAAGCGGCGTTGTGGTTGGTGGTTGATGTTGTGACTGGTGGTGGTAACAATGGCGGTTGGTCCAAAATAAAGATAGTAAAAGAAAAACGGCTATCCTGAAGAGTCGCAGCACGCATAAATGACATGTATTCCCACTAGACAACGGGTTTGGGCCTAACTACACATGTACTTGCCGAGATACCTCACCTAAGGGACCTGAATGGTGGTTTGCGAATTTGGTAACCACAACACTATATATATATATATATATATATATATATATATATATATATATATATATATATATATATATATATATGCATATATATATATATATATATATATATATATATATATATATGTATATATATATATATATATATATATATATATATATATATGCATATATATATATGCATATATATATATATATATATATATATATGCATATATATATATATATATATATATATATATATATATATATATATATATATATATATATATATGCAAGTGTCATATCATTTCGGAAATACCTCTTATATGAGACTTAAACTTTGCATTCAATTAAAAGAAAAAGTGCGACAGTTTTGTTTCCATGGTTACGAGTTTTCGAAATGGCGTCTAAGAGCACACTCTCGACGTTGTTGCGAGGGATATCGCTAAGCGAAGAGCAATCTCCACCCGTGGATGTTGCGATTAAAGTGTTGCTGTCCACTAGCGGACAAGCTCCATCACCCAACAAGGATTTCTACCAGTTTTTGGTGAAGCCCGACGAGGTAACGCACTCACAACGAACAAACACACACACACACACACACACACACACACACACACACACACACACACACACACACACACACACACACACACACACACACACACACACACACACTCACACACACACACACACACACACACACACACACACACACACACACACACAGTGAGTGACTGGTTAAAGATTTAACTATTAAATAATAATTCATTTACAAACTTGTACTTTTCTTTGAATATTGTTACAAATCGAACCCATTAATATAAGCTTTGGGAAGTCGAGCCGAAAACGTGCCACAAGCGCGAAGGAAGCCGAGGAGAAAGCTGATGTGCGAAGATAAATTGCTCGAGCGGGAGAACGCCGATCGAGACCGCAGTCCGTGTCGTGTCCAAGGAGATAAACGACATGTTGGACTTGTTCAGCGAGTCCTCCGGGTTCGAGGATTCGAGCCTCGTTTCGAACGTTAACGAAGATATTGTTGCGGTATTCGCGCCCGCCGGCGTGCGAACGGCCACGTAACTCGAATCGCGGCACGTCGCCCACCGGACGGACAATCCAGTCGTGACCCTCTCGGACTAACGCCGGGAACCAGTCACGGGTGGACCTTTCGGTCTCACCGCGATCGAGCCAATCAGCCCCCGCGTGGGATAGGGTTGCTCGCCAAATTCGAACTACCTAAGTACCCACGCGGAGGGTAGACCGGGCGATCGCACCTCGCCGCAGGTCGACTTCGGACACGGGCCACTTAAGCGACCCGTTCCGTACTATCAGAATAACCGAGCGGTGTTATCGTCGACCTCGACGGTTCGATTAATTATCGGGCGTATTCAGCCCACTACCAACCCTTTACGTGAAGCAAGATGAGGGTTCAATGGGGGAAAAGACGAAGCGAAGCGGGAGAACAGTTCAACAATAAAGCACATTTATTCGCGACGAACGGAAAGCACACAAATACAATTCCACCAAATGCACACAAAAAAGAAAACACAATTCCATTTACACAAAAAGCAAACATAAAAGTGAAAACACAGTGCAGAGCTAATACCGACTACCGAGCACACGGCAACACTTATACAATTCTACTTCACAGACGGCGCCGACAACACATACCCAAAACCAAGGAAAAGAAATCCCCCAAGAATGAGGTAGGCCTGAGGCCGAGACCGGGTCGGGCCTACCCGTCTGGTGATGAGACGCGGAGCGGCGATGGCCCCGCAACCCGCGGGCCTCGCGGACAGTGCCTGGCAGGGGGGTGGGAACGGGGCCCCCTTGGTCGCACTATCTCAGCGCGGGGGGAAACAGGAGGGGGTTGCTGATGCTCGGGGTATAGAGGATCTTTATTATGTGCGACGAGCGTCTCCACCTCGGCCAGGTCGCGCTGTCGGCCTCCCTCGGGTGCAGCTTCCTGCATGACGCGAGCACCCCCTCGTCTGGTGTCGCCGCCTTTCCACAGCTCCGTCCCCTCCGTTCCGACTCCACCGCACACGACGAGCAGCTCCACCGCCCGCGAAGTCTTGACCCTCTGCTTCCGACTCTCCTCTTCTTGACTCTCCGACCCGTTCTCGTCCTGCTGACTCTGACTCTTCGTTCCCCTTTTGCTGACTCCGACTCTCCTCTTCTTGACTCTCCGACCGACTCTGACTGACGAACACGGTCCTTTTATCCCCCCGTAACTTCGCCTTTGACCCCCTCCCTTTGACCTTTCACCTCGCTCCCCATTGGCCCGAGAAAAAGTGGGCGTGAAGGCTTTTTGATCCATAAATTTGCATATATCGATCGCCCTGGGGGCGGGGCCACCCGCCCTCGCTCACCGATTGGACGGCAAAAAGTGGGCGTGTGTCGTTTTTGATCCGTTTTTGAAGCAGAAAATCCGTGATTTTGTACACGCTGTTCAACGTGCACCCTACACGAGTCCAGCATCGGTGCCCATGAGTGGCGCGAGATGACGGTGATGCGATGGTGGCGAGTTGTGACGGTAAAGGTCGTGGCGGTTGTGGTGAAGCGGCGTTGTGGTTGGTGGTTGTTGTTGTGGTTGTGATCATGGCGGTTGGTCCAAAATAAAGATAGTAAAAGAAAAACGGCTATCCTGAAGTCGCAGCTCGCATAAATGACATGTATTCCCACTAGACAACGGGTTTGGGCCTAACTACACATGCACTTACCGAGATACCTCACCTAAGGGACCTGAATGGTGGTTTGCGAATCTGGTAACCACAACACTACCCCCTTCCCTTTTTACAGACTCGTCCCGAGTCGTCAAATTTTCGTGTGCCATCATGTGTAGTTTTCCCCTAGTACACTTTACCTACGGATCCCTGAGTGCGACATTCATGGTATTCGTGTCCCCAAAATAAATAACCTGAGGGCTGCGTAACTATCTAAACAAACTCACTCACACAGACGACTTAAATAAAATTGCCGGCGCTAAGACAAACATGCCGGGGGCGCACTCATATGTACAGTACATCTTAACCTTAACTTACAAATTTTACACTAAACCATGGCCCAGGATCATTGAACTCTGCAAAGAAAAGCAGTTAGCAGGGAGCCAGGCTGCCCACATGCAGTCTCTGACTCAAACAATGCAGGTGACAGGGAACGTGGCTGGCTGCTCACACGCAGTCCAAGGCCTTCCCTTTTGAACTGAACTCAGTGAACCACAACGGTGCTTGGGCTGCACAAACGCAGTCTCCGTGCCAGCTCAAGTGGCACACGCAATGAGCACAACGAATGGATGCATGAATACAAACACGGTGCACGGGCCGCCACTGCAGGCCCGTGTTGTAGCTGCCAACAGGGCAGTTCTCGCAGCTTGCAAACTGTTGCTTTTACGATCCTGGCGCACATGGCAATGAACAGGGGGGGGGGGGGCAAAGCAAAAATTGAACGGGGCTGGTGAACATGGGCAGTGGGCATGGCATGGCAAAGGTGAGCAGGCAAACACAGCCGGCAGATGAACTGGCCGGCACAGGCCTTGAAGTACCACAGCTGCAGATGAAGTGGCCGGCACAGGCCTTGCAAAAAAAAAACAGCCAGCCGATGAAGCTGGCCAGCCTTTGCCGTTCAGTGGAGGTTGGTGGAGGGGGTGCGGTGGTGCTGGCCACTTGGAAGGCGGGCTCGGACCTACCTACCTGTCTCCCTCCCAACCTATCGCCTTTGCCTGTCACTGTACATACCCACTCCCTTAATTTGTCAAACCCCAATTTAGCCCCAACTTATTTTTTTGTTGTTTTTATTTTTTTACTTCCCCACTATAAATCGTCCCCTAACCCCCTTTATCGTCCTTGTTCGGCTAACCTATTCTGTCACCTAGCCTACTCCCAACCCCTTCGTTCCCTTCCCGGAGGGGAATAAGGGAGAGCTAACGTCCTGTGTCGAGGCCCAACGAAGCCTCAGAATGGCCTCCCCAGAGTTCGGCGATCTTAACCCAAAGTGGGTCCAGCGGCCCACAACGACAGCGAGGGGATGGATGGTGCGGAGGGGTACATCTCCTAATCTACCCTAACCATTTAACTGTTAAACTACCCCGGGGCTTTCAACAAGCGCCTCTCGCTTAAACTATTGGTTCTAACAACCCAGATTCCCGTCGCCTGTGTTGGTGTCCTTACAATTTCGGGCCTCGCCCCCCAATTTTCTCTCCGTGCCCTCACACGGTCTCCTGGCTGGGACACGTGGCTCCCTTTGGCAGGCACGACCCTCTGCCGATTCTCCCGCTATGGCACCCCCGGGCACTACACTGCCTCCGAGCCTACCAGCTCCCTAACACCGGGGAGTGCCCCCATGGCACCTCCCCTGAAACGCACACGTGGCAGGCCGGCCTCCCGGGCCCCTTTCCGAGGGTCACCCGTGCCCACAACACTGCCCACGCGGCTAATGGCGCCCGGGCCCCCGCACCAAGCAGGCGCACCCGTGCCCACTACTCTATCCCGGCCCCCCATGGGCCCATGGCCTACCGCGGCCGACTAGCCTGGTGCCCGGGGTACCCACTCAGCGATACTCACCTTTCGCAGCCACGCTCCCAAGCCCGTCAACAGGGCTCCTGCACCCCTCCAAATGGGTCTCGAGCCTACTTTCCCACCAACAGCAAAACGACCTCCATTTTTCAATTTGACTAACCCAGCTAACTCACTTTATACTGACCCCGGGGTCCCTTGGGCGGGAGTCACTCCTCCCCCCAATCACTCATCGCACCATGCATTCCCCACTCACTCCACACACACACAGACCCGCTGGCCTCACTCACTCACCAAGCACATGCTTCCACTTCACTCACCAACTCTTCAACACACTCACCACTGAACTCTGCCATCCTTCTATCTACCTCCCCTAACTAACTCGTGCTCCCACGTCGTCCCTTAAACTAAAGCACGTTCCTTTTAACACTACGTAGCTAAACTACGTCCCCTCTACACATTCACAAGTCTGTCACGGTCTCCAAATCAATCATTTTATTTCCCAACCTAAAGCTCACTAAATCCCTCTAACTAATCCATTCCACGGACTCCATGAGGACTTACCCCTGCCCCATGAAGTCGGTCTAACTAAGCTAACCCTTCCCCCTAACTAGTTTTCCATCCTGTGCCCAGGCTCAAGGGGGTCTTTCACCCCTTGCCCAGGAATCCTGTACACCCGAAAGTGAGGCTTGCTTTTTCTTTTTTTCATGCGCAGCACCTGCGCGGCAACTCAGAGCTCGCGCACTTTGCACCTGCCCGTGACGTCATGCAGCTGCACGTGTTCCTCGTCCCTCCTTGGACGGGACCATCCGGCAGAGATACCCCTCCTGCCGGATTCCAACCCCACGTGCAGCCATGACGTCACCGTGCGCATAAAAAAAACAAGCCCCACGTCTCGAGGGGTTCCCCACGCGAACACATGTGCTTTGCCCGTTGGAGCTTAACACACACGATCGCGTGGAGAACCCGTCCGGTCCAAATCCATTTACCTGCCTAAACTTTGTCCGTCCGCGGGATCGGCAAATCCACCGCGTGCGTTTCCGGACCGGGACTTCACTCTCGCAAGCGAGCACGTGGCAGTCTCGTGCGTTGCACAGCACGAACCGCGTGCTCACTGCTGGGTGAACCCGGCACAGTCCTCGAAACAGCTACAGCCGCTACCCGGCTTTCTCTCCTCTGTCGCCGTCTCCGTCTCCATTCCACCCACGCACACCTGCGTGTTACGACGCACACAGTCCACTCCATCACATTCACACGGGGAGACGCGGCTGCGTGCTCCCGCATGCCAACCGACATCTCCCTCACATACCGCTCTCTCACACACACGGTCTCCCTGGCACACAGCGACCTTGCACACGGCCGTTCACTCACGCGTGCCTCACTACTCACACAAACCATACTACTCACACGTGGTGCTCCATTCACTCGCGCGGGGGCACTCACCCGCGGTGCCTCACCCACACACGCGAGGGCACTCAACCGCTGCGCCTCATCCACACACCGTGCCTCACTCATACACGCGGGGGCACTCACCCGCGGTACCTCACTCATACACACGGCGACACTCACACACGCGGTCTCTTCCACACAACGTCCCTCACTCATACACGCGGGGGAACTCAACCGCGGTGCCTCATCCACACTCCGTGCCTCATTCGCACACGCGGGGGCACTAACCCGCGGTGCCTCACTCGCACTCCGTGCCTCATCCACACACGCGGGGGCACTCACCCGCGGTGCCTCATCCACACACGCGGGGGCACTAACCCGCGGTTCCTCATCCACACACCGTTCCTCACTCATACACGCGGGGGCACTCAACCGCGGTGCCTCATCCATACACCGTCCCTCACTCACACACGCGGGGGAACTCAACCGCGGTTCCTCATCCACACACGGTCCCTCACCCACACACGCGGGGGCACTAACCCGCGGTGCCTCACTCATACACACGGCGACACTCACACACGCGGTCTCTTCCACACACGGTGCCTCACCCACACACGCGGGGGCACTAACCCGCGGTGCCTCACTCACACTCCGTGCCTCATCCACACACGGCGTGCTGGGAAGCACGTACTCCGGCACCATCGCTACCACACCACTCACACACGGGGTCGCTGCCACACACGGGGACGCACTCACACCCTGCACCACACACACCGGGACAACCACACTGGGGATTCGTGTCCCCACAAGGGTCTCCGGGGCCTCTATACCCCCCAAGCTCTCCGTGCACTCGTTCACAGCACCCGTCCCCTCAACCTCGCAAAGCACGACCGAACCCACCTGGTCGTGATCCGCCTCAAGGGGGAATACTCCCTCCCCTCGTTCCTGGAGGAGGCCATCCCGCTGCTCGCACCGGGTCCCTACACGCTCCGCGAGCTCACCCCCATTATCCTCCACTACCTCCGTGTGTGTGTGTGCGTCACTTACCCCATCTTCATCGTGTAGTCTTCCCTCTATTTTTTTTGTCTCCCGTGTCTCTGCCAACTCTTCACCCTTTACCTCCCTTGTCTCAACTATTATTTCTGTTGTCGTCACCTCGTGTCTCGTCTCACACGTTTTGGTCTCCCCATTTAATTTTTCCCTTTCGGTCATCGTCACGACCCTCGCCCAACACGTTCCACGAATTATTTTTTCACCCGCCTCCACCGCGGGCCTGTCAGCCGTTGCACCCCCACCCAGCTCGTTTGCTCCCACACGTGGAGTCGCCATTTTTATCTCCCCGGTCACGGCCTTCATGCCCGCCTGCAGGCTTCGGCCCATGTTCTGCGTCTCACCCCGTAGCTCTTTCATTTCCTCCTTCATGTTTGTTTCCATTCCGTTCATTTTTGTATCCATCTTTTCGTTTATTTGTTGTGTATTCGCATCAATCGTCGTTTTCACTTCATTTGTATTTGTATCCATCTTTTCGTTCATTTGTTCGTTCATGCCTTTCATTTCGTTTTTCATATTCGCTTCCATCTTTGTTTTTACTTCGTCCATTTGCTTGTTCATGTTCGCAATCATCTTCGCTGTCGTTTCCGCATACATTTTTGCCAGCATGGTGTATAGCTGGGTCATGTCGGGTGCGCTTGGGTGAGCCGTTTCGGCAGGGGTCGGGGAAGGGTTTTGGTGGAGAGGGGGGGGGGAGGTGTCATACACCGCGGCCGCTGCCGCACCCACCTCAGGTTCTGGGTTCAGTTGGGCGAGTCCGTGTTCCTGCACAATCAACATTTCCTGCTCGGGGATTCCATCCTGGACCATGGATCCTACACATTCTACATCCATTTCTAATACCCCCGGCTCCCGCTCGCCTTGAGACGCCATCTTGCTTCTCGTGAAGGGTTAATTTGCTCGCTCGTAATTTGGAGGGAATCGGGGTCGCTTCTCTCACCCCTGGACCGATTCCCGTGAATTTCGCTGGAGACAGGAGAGCCTGTTGTCCCGCTCTCCAATACCAGTGCCGCGAGGAGGGCGATGAATTTGTATCCCACTCCTGACACCAGTGTTGCGGTCTTCGCGCCCGCCGGCGTGCGACGGCCACGTAACTCGAATCGCGGCACGTCGCCCACCGGACGGACAATCCAGTCGTGACCCTCTCGGACTAACGCCGGGAACCAGTCACGGGTGGACCTTTCGGTCTCACCGCGATCGAGCCAATCAGCCCCCGCGTGGGATAGGGTTGCTCGCCAAATTCGACCTACCTAAGTACCCACGCGGAGGGTAGACCGGGCGATCGCACCTCGCCGCAGGTCGACTTCGGACACGGGCCACTTAAGCGACCCGTTCCGTACTATCAGAATAACCGAGCGGTGTTATCGTCGACCTCGACGGTTCGATTAATTATCGGGCGTATTCAGCCCACTACCAACCCTTTACGTGAAGCAAGATGGGGATTCAATGGAGGAAAAGACGAAGCGAAGCGGGAGAACAGTTCAACAATAAAGCACATTTATTCGCGACGAACGGAAAGCACACAAATACAATTCCACCAAATGCACACAAAAAAGAAAACACAATTCCATTTACACAAAAAGCAAACATAAAAGTGAAAACACAGTGCAGAGCTAATACCGACTACCGAGCACACGGCAACACTTATACAATTCTACTTCACAGACGGCGCCGACAACACATACCCAAAACCAAGGAAAAGAAATCCCCCAAGAATGAGGTAGGCCTGAGGCCGAGACCGGGTCGGGCCTACCCGTCTGGTGATGAGACGCGGAGCGGCGATGGCCCCGCAACCCGCGGGCCTCGCGGACAGTGCCTGGCAGGGGGGTGGGAACGGGGCCCCCTTGGTCGCACTATCTCAGCGCGGGGGAAACAGGAGGGGGTTGCTGATGCTCGGGGTATAGAGGATCTTTATTATGTGCGACGAGCGTCTCCACCTCGGCCAGGTCGCGCTGTCGGCCTCCCTCGGGTGCAGCTTCCTGCACGACGCGAGCACCCCCTCGTCTGGTGTCGCCGCCTTTCCACAGCTCCGTCCCCTCCGTTCCGACTCCACCGCACACGACGAGCAGCTCCACCGCCCGCGAAGTCTTGACCCTCTGCTTCCGACTCTCCTCTTCTTGACTCTCCGACCCGTTCTCGTCCTGCTGACTCTGACTCTTCGTTCCCCTTTTGCTGACTCCGACTCTCCTCTTCTTGACTCTCCGACCGACTCTGACTGACGAACACGGTCCTTTTATCCCCCCGTAACTTCGCCTTTGACCCCCTCCCTTTGACCTTTCACCTCGCTCCCCATTGGCCCGAGAAAAAGTGGGCGTGAAGGCTTTTTGATCCACAAATTTGCATATATCGATCGCCCTGGGGGCGGGGCCAATTCGCCCCTCGCTCACCGATTGGACGGCAAAAAGTGGGCGTGTGTCGTTTTTGATCCGTTTTTGAAGCAGAAAATCCGTGATTTTGTACACGCTGTTCAACGTGCACCCTACACGAGTCCAGCATCGGTGCCCATGAGTGGCGCGAGATGACGGTGATGCGATGGTGGCGAGTTGTGACGGTAAAGGTCGTGGCGGTTGTGGTGAAGCGGCGTTGTGGTTGGTGGTTGTTGTTGTGGTTGTGATCATGGCGGTTGGTCCAAAATAAAGATAGTAAAAGAAAAACGGCTATCCTGAAGAGTCGCAGCTCGCATAAATGACATGTATTCCCACTAGACAACGGGTTTGGGCCTAACTACACATGCACTTACCGAGATACCTCACCTAAGGGACCTGAATGGTGGTTTGCGAATCTGGTAACCACAACAATATTATGACATTTCGTCCGATAGCATAGCTCAGCGGAGGGTGGTCGGTCAAATGTGGGGTTCAAATCCAGACCCGATAACATATTGTTCACAAGCAGGGTGCTGCATCATTGAGTACACCGTCCGTCGGATCCACTTATGAGGAGAGGTGGATCATTAAAAAAAAAACAGTCGTACCTGACATTTTAAACGTTTGTTTTAAGACGTTTTCCACACGAAAGATGGTTTTAACATGAAATAATCAATTAAAGTCGACGTTTTTCTCCACCAAACATGAACCGCACTCTCAGATCTTCTTCTTTCTTTAACGGCCAACAATTATTCCCAGGTCCTTGTGGAGTTGGCTGGGGAGAATTTTAGGCCCAAGTCATTCACCAACAGGCTGGCCAGGACTGACGTTCCACTAAGAACAGGAATTTGTTCAGGGTGCCGGTGATAGCTTGCCGATTCTTCAAGCCGCTGTCACACCTTGACGTTTTAGCCAGCGTATGGCAACGTATCAAAATGTATGTAAAACGCTGGCGTACGCTGAACTATTGATGTTTTTTTTAATTTTTGGGCGTATAATAACGTGTTGGACGTATGCATAACGTATACAGAACGTTTTAATTACATATAGATAACTTATACCAACGAATGATGAGCGTGTTGTCGGCGTTCACAACCTATGCCCAACGACAGTCTAACTTATGCATAGCGCGCGGCAGCGTATCGCTGACGATCACGTGGCGTAGGCTATTAATAGGCTGCGGCTCAACGATTCAAATCATAACCGCACTAGACATTGAAGTGTGAAGCTGCTGTCACACCTTGACGTTTTAGCCAGCGTATGCCGACGTATGAAAAATTTGTCGAACCAAGCTGGCACACGTCGAATACGTTATGGGTAAGTTTTGTATACGTTAAGAGCACGCTGGCATACGTCGTAGAACGCTGGCATACGTCGTAGTAAGCTGGCATACGTCATTGTACGTCGAGAAATTTTCGCATGTTGAAAATTTCTCAACGTACTCGACGTATGACACACATTCCGCATACGCTGGCATAAGTTGTAGGCACGCTACGTGATCGTTGACACATGTCGACATACGTTACTTGTACGTTACTCATAAGTCGAAACACGTCACGGTAATGGTTAGCGTCAGTGTTCCAGACTCCCTGGTTTTTCTTTTTTGTATTTTTTTTTTCTTCGGTATGACGGTTATGATTTAAATCATTGAGCGGCAGCCTTTTAGTCATATTATATTACAACCGCACTAGAAATCGAAGTGTTAACATCACCGTAATACCGAAGAAAATAAAAAATAAAAACAGGGAGTCTGGAACACTGACGCTAACCATTACCTCGACGTGTTTCGACTTATGAGTAACTTACAAGTAACGTGTGCCGACGTGTGTCAATGATCGCGTAACATGCCTACAACTTATGGCCAGCATTATGCGGAACGTGTGAGTCATACGCTGGCATACGTCGGGAAATTTCAAGCATGGAAAATTTGTCTAGCAGCTCGGCGAACTACGACGTTTGCCAGCGTACTACGCCGTATGCCAGCATTCTACGACGTATGCCAGCGTGCTCTTAACGAATACAAAAACTTACCCATAACGTATTCGACGTGTGCCAGCATTTTAGCCCAATTTTCCACACATCAGGCATATGTTGGCTAAATCGTCAAGGTGTGACAGGGCCTTCACGAAGGACACTGGAGGGTATTTAACGTTCACCAACTAATACCGACTGACAGGATATACCATTTAACGTCCATCAAAGGGACAGCACACGCACACGCGCACCAGCACACACACTCACACACACACACACACACAATCTAAACTGGACAAATCCCACTCTATAATGACGTCATCTTCACGGGAAAATAGCAAGGTTGTAGAAATGCATAAAGATGGCACAGTTCTGCAATCGCTTTGTGTCATCGTGACTATCATTCAGATATTTATGTAGACCTACCATTAACCTGACGTATGGTGGAACCTGTTCCACCAATGACTGTGTAAATGCTGCTGCAATGCGTGACACCAAGCCCACTGACCGAAATTATATCTGCAGGTAATCTGGCGAGTCTGGCGCATCGTGCTGCGGCCTAGCTCTCGCTTCGATCGACCCACGCAGCTGACACAATCCCACAACGATTTCCTTAATGACGTCACTTTGCATGGTATGTCATCTTTCCACGACCATACGTTTTATTTTTTTGCCTTCAACTGCAATCTCAACATGTTATTAATCCAACAGGATGCTGCAGAGGTGGCCACACTTACCTTTGAGCTGTCTGCATGGGTTCGATTCCAAACCAGACTAAACTTGTCAGATTAGTGTTCAGTAGGCATGACTGTGGAGTGGTGCTGTTGAACTGGACATCGTGTCAGAACATCAATTAGCTAATGGGACGTTAAAGATCCCACAGTGCCTTTTGCGAAGACTCGGGGACCCATCACCATCCACTCTGGCAAAATTACTGCCGAAATCACCTTCCATCAAACATCAGGCCATCCACTTCTAGAAAAAGTTGAACAAAAAAAAAAAAAAAAAAAAACTTTCTCCAGCCAACCTCACAAAAGATGAGAAATTAGGGATGCAAAACAAATTGTAGTAGTTACAATGAATACTCTTAATTTCAGTATTTTGGTGCCATGAATCAAGTTCTTTCTTCATGTGTAATTCCTATTCGCTGCAGTGAGATGAGATACGACACAGGCCCAAGAGACCGAATCTGATGTACCATACTCTATCACTGAGTGATGGTGTGGCCACAGTTTTGTGGCAAGGGTTTTAATGGGTGGTTTGCTATTGCCTTCCCAGCAGTAGCTGGAGGAGGAATTTTAACTCACCTCCTTCATGAATAACACCGTGGGATCTTTAACATCCTCCAAACGCCAGCAGATGGGACGTCCAGTTTAAAGGGGCTGTCACACCTTGACGATTTAGCCAACCTATGCCGATTTATGAAAAAATTGCCTAATACGCTGGCACACATCTAATACGTTATGGGTAGGTTTTGTATACGTTAAGAGCACGCTGAAAAACACTGCCATAAGTCGTTGTACGCTGGCTTTAATCGTTGAACTTTGGTTTTTCTCAAATTTTCGTATGCTTAAAATTTTACGACGTACTCGGCGTTTGGCTCACACGTTCCGCTACGCTGGCCATAAGGTTTAGACACGTTATGTGATCGTTGACACACGTTATTTATATGTTACTCATATGTGGAAACACGTTGAGGTAACATTTGCGTACCCGAAACTTATTCATAAACTATAGGTAACGTTTTATAAGCATGCTACACAAATGTTGTTCACAGCTCACAACGCACTACTAGAAAGCTTCTCATACATCGAAACACATCAAAGTAATGTTTAGGGAACCCGTGACTTATTTATAATCTATGAGTAACGTGCTTGGGAATTAGTTGTAGAGCATGTCCTACGAAGAAATACGTATGTAGACGTATTTGACGTCTTCAGGACGACCACAGAACTTACTGAACGTGTTTCTAACAAACAGCTGACGTAGAATGACATATTGGCAGCGATTAGGGGAATTGGTATATAAAAAGGGCCTTCGCAGGAGGAACCCGTCTTTTTTTTAGACTTCGTGGTGAGTACATGTCAATGTCATTCCGAGAGATGGAGGATACGCAACGCTGAGACGACAATACCTATCTGTCCTCGAACATCAACATGACCTCATCGAGTTGACACTGCACCAGTTGCGTGCCAATAGAGCCGGGAGAAGAAGACGTGAACGGAGGAGAAGGAACTGGGTGAGATCATGGATCAGGAGGAGACGCCATTACTGCATATATGACCAGCTCATGGTGGAACTCCGTAACGAGGACCATGCATCCTTCAACAACTTCCTGCGAATGCCCCCAGCGATGTTCGACGAGCTGCTAGCCAGAATGGGTCCAAGGATAACCAAGCATTATTATTAAATCATTTCAATAGTCCAGTGGAAGCGATTTAACTCGTTCAATGGAAACGATTTCAATTGCCGAGCACCAGCGTCCAAAAACAATCGGCGAGTGACAGCAAGTTAACTCGTTCAATGGAAACGATTTGAATTGCCTTGCACCAGCGTCAAAAAACAATAGCCGAGTGACGGCCGTTTATTAAAATAGTTTAGTGGCAGTCAATGGATAGCAAACGTCACGTAATCGTAAACGATGCGCTCCCACGTTATGCATACGCTAGACTATCGTTGGGCATAGGTTGTGGACGCCTAAAACACGATAAGCAATCGTTGGTATAACTAATCTATAAGTTATCGAAGCGTTCTGTGTTCATTACTAATACATTATGCATTTGTCAAAGTCTTTTTTAATAATTTCAATACTAAAACAAAGAAATATTTCATCTTCGGAATGAGGAAAAAAAAATTAGCCCTGACAGAACATCGAACAATGGTGCAAAGTATTCTCCTATTCGTTGACGCAACGAGGATCCATCATCCCCCACAGCCTCCACATCACGCTCACATACTACTACTGACATAGACATACAGCTAATACCAATGCTACTCCTACTACTACTACTACTATTATTACTGTCACGCACACCTACTACTAGTAATAGTACTGCTACTATTGATATTACCGGCGTTCACATCTACTCACCATGGAGTCTGGAACAATAGTGGGTTTTTATTGTGAAGCCCATTTGTATATACCAATTCCCCTAAACGCTGCCAATACGCCATTACACGGTAGATGCAAGTTAGAAACACTTTCAGTAAGTTCTATGGTTGTCCGGAAGACGTCAATTTAATTCGTCTACATACGACAATGTGCGTTTTACATATGTTACAAATAGGTTCATAGCATGTTACTCAATGGTTAGAAGCACGTTTTACTTAGGTTCAAAACATGCTACTCATAGGTTAAACGCACATTACTCTTACGTTCATAGCACGCCAATCATTGGTTCAAGGCCAGTAATACATAGTTTCAATGCACGTTACTCATTAGTTTCCAAGCACGTTAAACATAGGCTAAGCTGACGCTACTCATTTGCTCAAAGCACGTTACTCATCGATTAGAAATTTGGTTTCAAGTATGTTGGCCATTACCTTGACGTGCTTCGACTTTTGAGTAACCGACAAGTAACATGTGTTCGCCGTGTTTAAACGATCGCGGAACGTGCTAGGAACAGATGCCAACGCATGCGAAACGTGTGAGCCTTACGTCAAGTACGTCTTAAAATTTTCAGTATGCTTGAAATTTCACGAAGTATCAAACGGACTAGGTAATATGCCAGCGTACTTCAATGATTTCCAGCATACTCTAAACGTATACACAACTTACCTGTAGCGTATTTGACGTGTGCCAAGCGTTGTAAACACATTTTTTATAGAATGGCATACACTGGCAAAATCGTCAAGGTGTGACTGCGATGTTGACACTTCAAATTGTCAGGCAGTTTTGATTTCAATCAGCGTCCGGCAAGTTCTTAACTGGCTACGCCACGAGTTCGCTGGCGATACGTATAGCACGCAAAGGGTAAGTTAAACTCTCGTTTGTCATAGGTTTTGAACGCCAACCACAAGGTAAGCATTCGTTGGTTAAAGTTATGTATAACACAACGAAACGTTCTGTGCCCGTTACTAATATGTTATGCAAACGATCAACACGTTATGAATATTCCAAAAACTTTAAAAAAACATCAAAATTTCAGCGTACGCCAGTGTTTTACATACATTTTTATACGTTGCCATTGCTGCCTAAAACGTCAAGGTATGACAGGACCCTAACATCCATACATTGATAAATCACCCTGCCTGCAAAACAGCAGGATGACAGTTGATAGCTGGGTGGGATATGAACCCAAGTTAAACAGGTTTACCTCGACGCCATCCTGCCATCCCTTGTGCGTAACGAAAATGTTTTTTGTACAAATCAATTTAGTATCCTTCAGCTTTGTGTGACCAATACTTTGTTACGAAATCCAAAAAAAAAAAAAAAGAGGACACAGACATTGGATCTTATATAGATACCAGGCTAGAAGAAGCACATTAAGGACCTGCTATAAATAACCTTGCTTCATTATTTTGAAGCCAATTCGTTCAAAGCGACTTGTTCTGTTGCCCTCAGAATATATACGTGGAGCCTTTGGTGAGAGTATACTCAAAAAGGCACTCGCTTTGTGCAAACCAGCACAAAAAGACTTCATTTCCTGTCTACCTCAGCACATCGCTCAGCACGTGATATCATTTCTCAAACCTGGAGACATTGAGCACCTCTCGCAGGTTTCCCATCACTTTCAAGAGGTCTGGTTGAACCACGACTGCACAAATTGTGGAATTGGTGTGCAGTAGTGAAAGCATACACTGATGAGCCAAAACATTATGACCACTGACAGGGGAAGTGAATAACATTGAATATCTTGTTACAATGGGACCTGTCAAGGGGTGGGATATATTGTTACGAATTTGGAAGTTTACTGCACACAACATACAGGTCCTATAGCTCAGTTATATCGATAAGTAAATGTGGATAGCTTCCCATCCCTTGTCTAATGGGTAATTAAATGTAAATGCCCTGCATAGTTATTTTGATAGTTAGGGTTTTTCTTTTATTTTTACATCAACAACATCAACGCCAACAACACCGCATCACCCTCACCTTCACTTCGCTTCCTTCACCTCGCTCTGGCCGACGTCATGGTGGGCGGAGTTCAAGGAGGAGCCACGCGGCAGCCCTCGACCAATCAGCGTGCAACGAGTGAGGTGACCGTCGCCCAGCCAATCAGACTTCCCCGACTGTGTGAGGGGCGGTCCACGTGATGTCACTACGCCCCCGGGCCCATCAAGGAGTTTGCCGCCCGTTTTGGCCAGTGGGAGAGACGACGAGCGATTTGCGTGCCGAAACCAGCCAGTGAGAGAGGGAGGGTCGCGAGGACGCCCCCCCCTTCTGAAGAGGGGGGTATAATTATGGGCACGGTCTTCACGCAGGGAGAGTTTGTTCTGGCAAGAAGTAAGCATCTGCGTGCAAAAGGTAGTTGAGTGCGAAAGTGTCTGCGCAGAGTGGTCGGTGCAACGGAGGGTCTTCTCCTGCCAGCCTTCGCCCTGCCGACTTCTGTTCGCCTGGAGCCCAGTCGCGAGGGCGTCTGGATCGTGCTGGGGGTCCAGTTCTGCCCCGAGGACCTGGTCCTTGAAGACCGCACAAGGCGGAAAGGTCAAACAGACTCTCACCTTCAGCTCGACTGTCCTCCGGGCTGGAAGTCCGAATAAAGACTACTTTGGTCCGATTCTTTTGGGTGTGTGCATGTGTGTGTTTGTGGCGCCAGTCCATAAGTAATGAATTGTTAAGTGCTTTTTGCTTGTACATAAAGTGCATTTCTGTTGGTCTAACTCTGCTCTTTTGTGCTCCTCTGTCCCATTATAAATAAACCCCGAATGTTAAATGTTTCAGCTTGTTCGTGTCCCTTCCTCCATTGGCTTAGCGTGCTGCGTGTTGGAAAATTAGCCAGGCTGTTGCCACTGTAACGGGATAATTGGACTGACGGATCTTGGCGATCAACCGCTTGGGTCGCACACGGTTCGAGTACGCTAAGCGGCTCGTTCAGTACGGGTGCCGTCGAGGGTGTGGAGACTCAGTAAATCGCCACGTGGAAATCTAACTATTTTGAAAATTGGCAAATAACCCTGTACCACGTGGCAGAAATATTGACGCTTCACGGTCCGATAAGGGACCCGTACTTTTTCGGAGTTTTCCGAAAAGGTACGATCTAAATTCCGGGTGATCGGTCGAGCCGACTCTGCTGCGCCATCTAGCGGTCGTGCTCGCAGCCGATACCCGGCCCCGCAACAATATTAGGCAGCACGTGAACAGTCAGTTCTTGAAGTTGATGTGTTGGATGCACGAGAAATGGGCAGGAGTAAAGACCTGAGCGACTTTGACAAGGGCCAAATTATGGCCAGACAACTGAGGTCAGAGCATCTCTGAAACGGCAAGGCTTGTGAGGTGCTCCCAGTCAGCAGTGGTGAGTACCTACCGACAGTGGTCCGAGGAGGGACCAACCACAAACCGGCAACAGGGTGTTGGGCGCCCAAGGCTCATCGATGCACGAGGGCAACAAAGGCTATCCCATCTTGTCCAAACCGACAAAAGATCTACTGCGGCACAAGTCACAGAAAATGTTAATGGTCATCATGGGAGGAACGGCACAATCCACAGTGCATCGCACTCTGCTGCGTATGGGGCTGCGTAGCCGCAGACCGGTCAGAGTGCCCATGATGACCCCTGTCCACCGTCAAAAGCGCCCACAATGGGCACGCGAGCGTCACAACTGGATCTTGGAGCAGTGGAAGAAGGTCGCCTTGTTTCGATGAGTCCCGTTTTCTTTTAGATCACGTGGATGGCCGTGTACGTGTGTGCCATTTACCTGGGGAAGTGATGGCACCAGGATGCACTGTGGGAAGACGACAAGCCGGTGGAGGGAGTGTGATGCTCTGGGCAATGTTCTGCTGGGAAACCCTGGGTCTGGCCATTTATGTGGTCATCAATTTGACACATGTTACCTACCTAAACATCGTTGCAGACCAGGGACACCCCTTCATGGCAGTGGCCTCTTTCAGCAGGATAATGCGCCCTGCCCCACTGTACACATTGTTCGGGAATGGTTTGAGGAACATAATGAAGTGTTCACGGTGTTGCCCTGGCCTCCAAATTCTCCAGATCTAAATCCGATTGAGCATCTGTGGGATGTGCTGGACCGACAAGTCCGATCCATGGCGGCTCGACCTCACAACTTACAGGACTTGAAGGATCTGCTGCTAATGTTTTGGTGCCAGATACCACAGGACACCTTCAGAGGTCTTGTAGAGTCCATGCCTCGGTGGGTCGGTGCTGTTTTGGCGGCACACGAAGGACCAACAGCATATTAGGCAGGTGGTCATCATGTTTTGGCTCAGTGCATGTGTAGTCGTAAATTGCATTAATATAAAGTAAGACTAACTTTTTACAAGTTCACGTATCAAACTATGGTATATGGAAAAGGCTAAATATATGATAGATTGGAGATTGCACCATTGGTATTGGCAAGTCTGTTATGCTAGGCCATCGTCAACGACACGCATTGCAATTTGAGTTTTATGAACTTGCATATTTACCCTCGCCAACAGCAACAAACCTCACGGCGTTTTGTGTTGATGGAATGAATAAACAATTATCATTACTGCACCACATTTCCAACCGACTATAAAATCAAACTTTCAACTCACCTATCTGACAAAATTGCACACAGTCGACTCAACATACAAGTTTTACCCACACGTTTTACCTCTGCCCACACGAAGTGAAAAGGGGGTAAAGCAATTGGTTCAAGGCTGTCCATCTGTAAACGTGTTTATGATCGAGGAACAACTGTATTTAAATTGAACATTATATTTTGAACACAAATCGGAAAACAAACCTGTAGTTTAGCAGTACTTTAAGCCTGGTTTTGGCTTAGTGGTTAGGGTGGTGGCTGGGGATCCTAGGGTCCTGAGTTCAATCCCCGTTGGCCGCTGAATTAATACACCAGGAGGTTGACTCAGCCTCTCATCCTTCCGAGGTCGGCAAAATGAGTACCAGTGTACTGGTAAAGGGGACACTGCATCAGCGGCATAGCCGTGTCCCAACCAATGATGCAGCCAGCATCCACAGGCTGCACTCGATAGAGAGAGGGAGAGCAGTACTTTGTCTCTGAATTTGTCCCGATCGCACATGTGCAGAGAGGAGCGAGATAACATTTCTGCTCTGTCTGAGTCAAACAAAATTGAAAATCATTCCAAACAGGAAACTTAGTTTTAAAGATGTCATAAAGGACACATACAACAGGTACGAAGAACTAATGTAACATATTAGATGCAGTGGTGTGAAAGACTGCATCAACGGCGGTAAACTTCCGGAATTAATGTTTTCATAAGACTTTTACAATCTTTATTTTATTTAAATTGAATTGTATACGTGAACACTGTACAACACAAATCGCCTTCTTTACACTTTCAAAACTTCCGTTTAGCAGTACTTGGACATGTTAAAATGATATTTTAGCAGTAGATTCTATAATCGTTTAGGCAGTCAGTATACCTGCCCATTCAAACATTTCCATTCTGCTAGTTTCGAAGTGCATGTTATTCAATTTGCCTTTGAACTCTGGATACAAAATGATTTGGTAGACAGCACACAACCTTCATCACTCTTGTGTAATAACATCACATGGTCTCAGTTTGAGTAAACAAACCCATCAAGCACCATTGCCACGTTTCATTCTTCTTCCAAATAGTGTACTTGACCCACTTTCCCCCAACCTGCAAAAATATCATCCCGGTGCTTTCCTGGCAGGATGTTGCATCTTACAGTGTACTATCATTTAAGGAGACATTAAGCCAGTAGTCTTGTTTGCTACTAGTTGCAGGTGGACACAAGGAAACCCTATGGTGCCTTTTGAAACGAGCAAGCGATAGTGTGCCGGCACCGTGGCAAAATTCCCAATTCCTGCTGTGGTGGAAGGGTGCTTTGGGAGCAGCCGGGACTGGAGTGGGAACTTGTCTGGTAGATTTGCAGCAATAAAAACGTTCAGGATTTATCATGCAAGGGATATGGGAAGAATTAATTATAAACTCTGGGGCTGATCTGTTTGTTCTTTCTTCCTCAGCTATGTTCCATGAAGGAAGTGTAGACTACACTCCAGCTGACGGAGATTCGAAAAGTACGAGTTTCCCAATTCACTCTGCATTGCTTTTTTTAAACTCTTGCTACCAAATGAAGGGAGAGGTTTGCCAAAATTATACAAAACACCCAATGTTGAAACAATGTCCCCCAAACAGCGTTTGTTCAAAAATAAAATTAAACTGATTAAATAAATGCAATAGTTTCCACTGATTATCTTAAAAAAAAAAAACTGGCTTCAGATGAAACACTTTCCTTTTGAGAGATGAGGGTTACTGCTCAAAGACAGCATTGAATGAGCAGCCCAAGTTGCCCCAATAAAATGCTGTTTAAACCACAACACTACGAAGGGGGGAGGTTTGGGAATTCCAGGATTTCAACCCAACTGCAGTGAAGACGCAACAATAGATGTCCAAGTGAAGATGTGTGCGGCTCGAGGTGGTAAGCTAGCTATTCATCACAAAGCAGTGTTTGTGGTTTTTTTTTTGAAGAGTACAGGTTGCATGGGTGGGAGTTGTTGGACCAGGAAGGGCAGGTACATAAAGACTGTATTACAAACTGCAGCTACAGATCACAAGTGTGACAGGGAGGGTCCATGTGAGAAGGTGGTAAGCCAATTAAGCAAGCAGAGGTATTGAACGGAGTCAAGTTTTCTGAGTATCTCGCTCCACCTTAACACTACATTGCTCAATAACCTTCTTCTTTTCCCGAAGGGACAGGAGAGGCTATTATAATCAGTATGTCAGTGAGGTTCTGCATGCAGATAAACTAACACAGAAGTTCCTTCTCAGATCTACCACAATCTATATACCCTCGCAAGGCTCTGCATTGTTAATCACTTTCACAATCTGTTATGCATGCTACTGTTATTTCCACATCACTAGCATCACAACTTCACTTCACAAGCATATTCTCATTAAAATAAAATTTCCTTACAGGAGGGGAATGTTGAATTAACAAACAAGAAACCTAGAACAGCACACTCTGACGTCGCCCAATACGACTCCACCCACATTATTACATCATTTGTAATACTTGTACCAAGTTTGATTTAAATCCCTTCAACTGTTCTCAAGTAGAACATTTTTACCTAATATGGCATCTGACCTCTTGATGCCAAAATCGAATCAATTCATCTCTGCATCATGATATATACTTATACCAAGTTTGGTCAAAATCCCATCACTGGTTCACAAGTTAGCACGGGAACAGAATTTTTACTTAACGGGGCCTCTGATCTTTGGCCTCTTGACCCCATAATCTAATCAGTTAATCTTTGCATCATTACAATACTTACATCAAGTTTGACTTGGATCTCTTCAGCTGTTCTTAAAGAAAACCCAAACGCAAATATTTTTTTTCCTGAAAACCATTTAGAATCATTAATCATAATCTAATTTGAAAGGAAAAAAAACTGAGTTTTATTTGTTTTGCCAATCACAAAGTGTCAAAAAATCCCCAGTGTCCCATTTCACCAGTAACGTCACGTCTGGAAGCCACCTTGCTCCAAACTACAGCTTACATAAAGACAACTGCATGTTGAGCGAGGATTCCGATACCAGTTTTAGTTATAAGTAGCTCTGATGGGTCTCAGAATGTTGAAACTATCAGAGACAAAATTAGTGATGGAAACGGGAATATGGAGTATATTCCATATTCAGTAAACTCATCAAGAGGGGGGAGGGGAGGGGGGTACCCTGAAAATTTTAGCATCTTTGGTCAAATCCTCTCAGAGGAGTAGAAGATGATACATACACACTTTCTCTCCACTATTGATAGGGGAATATGGAGCCGAATCGTTTCGAGCCTTGTGCGTACGATTCAGAGGAAGAAGGTGGAAGTGTACATGAAGATTAAAATGCTGGTCACATGATCACTTCAGCTCAGTAGGGTTTGATTTTCCATTCAATTACCATTTTATAATGGAGGGATTTTGTATTAATTGATAAATCGGTTTATATATTACTCGAGCAGACATCGCCCGACAGCACGGGCACCACGGAAAAAATGCGCGACGAATGCTTTGTCCCACCATCGCAGGCTGACTATGTGTCTTGTATGTTATGGGATCGTCCCGTTTTATACTTTTCTCGGACGTGATTTGTGTCTGTGTCATGTCCCACCGTCATGTCCGTGAAGTATTGAATGCCCTTGACAATGGATGGGGGATTGTGGGTAGATGGTGGAGGGTGTGAGATGGTGGTGGGTATTGTGGGGATGATGGTTGTGGGAAGACGGTGGGTATTGTGGGAGGATGGTGGAGCGGGAGGGGGGGGTACCCTGAAAGTTTTAGCATCTTTGGTCAAATCATCTCAGAGGAGTAGAAGATGATACATATACACTTTCTCTCCACTATTAATAGATGGTGGTTCATTTGATTTGCGGATATTTGTGTTGATAATAATAGATTGTTAGAGAAATTTTTTATTTTTTTTTGCATTTCTACATGTTTTAAGTGATTTCCAACCCCCCCCCCCAATTTTTTTTTTTTACCCCCCCCCAAAAAAAGAAGAGAAAATTTTTCTTTTTTACATTTCTACATGTTTTAAGTGATTTCCAACCCCCCAAAAAACAATTGTTACCCCCCCCCAAAAAAAAATTGTTAGAGAAATTTTTTTTTTTTTGCATTTTTACATGTTTTAAGTGATTTCCAAACCCCCTCAAAAAAAGAAAAAAATTTTTTTTTTTGCATTTCTACATGTTTTAAGTGATTTCCACCCCCCCCCAAAAACCTGTTGGAGAAAAAAAAATTTTTGCAAACTTTTTTTCATCAAAATTTCGAATTTTTTTTTTGCATTTCTACATGTTTTCAGTGATTTCCAACCCCCCCCCCCTCCCCAAAAAAAAATGTTGGAGAAAAGAACTATAACTGTCAGCACTGTTGACATCATATTTAATGAATAAGATATAAGGTTCACTTGAGTGACCCAGCAGTATTGGCGGCAGAGGTTTTGCACTCTCCCGAGTGCTCCCCCTCTAGTTAGAACAATGTTATATATATATATATATATATATATATATATATATATATATATATATATATATATATATATATATATATATATATATATATATATATATATATATATATATGTATAGACCAGTACAATTTCTTCCAGATTATAATAAAAGGAAGTTAACATAACTCAAATTTGCAACACTATATTTGAAAAACAAGACTGATAAGTCAGATCAGATGCACTCAATCGAATTCCATTGTTCTCGGTTGGTTGGAAGTTTGAGACAATGAATTATGGAGCATATTATTCAAACAATTTTAACATTTTTGTTGTACCCTGAACACCGTAAGATGATGAAAATCTGCCATGTTCAATCGAATCAGGGCAATAGATGGAATCGTTATTACGTCGACCAAAATCGAGTAACTACCACAGAAAGCAAAGAGAAGCCGACTGACGTTAACCCATCAGAGAAAACACCAACAAAAAGTTAACACTCAAAATGTCAGCTTCTCGCTTCCCACAGTGGTTCGTATGCTTTAAATCAATGCTTCTGGTGATTCCATGAATGTGCCAATGCAGTGCCATACCTGTATGCAGTGCTATCTATACCCGTTCCAGACATGTGTGCCAATGCAGGAACGACAAGTTTTCCAAATAATAGCAATAGGCTTCTCTGTGAATCCCACGTCACTAAATTCATTTTTAAAATGGTAGTTACATCACTAAACAACCAAGCAAATTATTCATTTTTACAAATACAGCCGACAAAACAAAGGTATCAAGTATTGCGAATGAGCTTCAAGTTCATTTTACTCGCAAATAAAAATGAGATAAAATCGAAAGGGCAAAGTGATTTCATGGCTTCCACTAAAGGTTTTTTTTTTAAAAAGAAAAAAAAAAACAAGTATTTTTGTTCAAAATATTACTATTTTAATTCATAATACACAGTGACCAAAGACAAGAGAGGCATTCTTAAATAATACAATGTAAACAATGAAATAATGACATGAATTGGCCATTTAACTGCACAAGCTCTCAAGTACATGGACAGACACATCAAGTAGGGACAAGTGAAAACGGTCACATTCGTTCTTTCTGGATTGCAGGAACATACATTAGCACACTCCTCTATCCCACATTCACTTTTAAACACTTGCAAAATCCAACCACGTTTCACGATAATGGGGAACAATCATGTTGGGATGGCTTTCGATCACTCCTCAGACCTGCAGGCTTCAATGGTCACAGACTCAGTTTTCCCACTTTTTTGGTCCATCAATGAAACCAACAAGTTTCCATCTCTGAAAAACGAAAATCAGATACATTAAAGCAACAACAAAAAAAATAATCCTCAAACAATTCCTTCACTGGTACCAATATGGAGTTTGCTCCAGATCTACCCACCGTTTCATTGTAAAGACGCTTACAAGGTCTCGCATGCCCTCCCGTGGAGGAAGGTCCTGCAGGACAACCTAAAACACAGCACCCATTTGTATATTAAGAACAAGGCTAAATGGGCAGTTAAAAAAAAATGATGCTATGGATTAACAGCACAAGTCCAGAATGTATGGAAGAGTCAAGCTGCAAGTCGCAAAATTTAGCGACTCAAGTCTGAGCTTCCAGCTCTGGATCATGGATAGGAATCGAAACACACCAACATTTTTTAAAAACCAGAAAATAACGAAATTTCAAGTCGGTTGTGTGAATTGTGCTGAAAAATACTTGAGCCAGAGGGATGTTTGCCTCTCCTTCCAGCACACGCAGATAGATTGCAGGCACAGAGCTCGATGCACAGAACATGTGCTGCCGTCGTACGGGAAGAGGTGTACCAGAGGGTATAACAAGCCGCATCTCATCATCGTTCCCATTTACCACCTACACGATGGAACAAATGCCGAAATTAGGGCTCAATAATGGCGGCAGATAGAAAGCAGATTTGATAAGAATGCCGACAAGGAATGAAACATTGAAGAAGAAAAAAGCCAAAGTATTCAAAAAGAAAACTTTCACCAAATCAAGTATCTTAACGATATTTTAAACTTCAAGACAAACTGACAAAACTTTGATTTTCAGAACCTTCCACACACCTTGACAAAGATGTCCTGTGCTGAACATTCGACTTTATAATTCAACTCATTGGTTTCTGCTTGAGCTCCACCAGTCCACACCTCCCCAGCTGCAGCCAAAAGCAGCCCTGCTTGCACGGCAGCTCCCATCGCCACAACCTCGTCTGGGGGAAAACCACCTGGAATTTCCGCCCCAGGGAACATTTCGCATATGAGGGATCGCAGCCGAGGTACACGAGAAGCACCACCACACAGTACCACCTGCAAAACAAATAGGTAAACAGCACAAATACAGGTGCACATTTGAAGAAAATAATTTCTTGCAGTTCATATGCATGGAACAAATGCTCAATGGGTTTAATGAATTTTTTTTCCATGAACAAGGTGAATCTCACTATAATGGAGCCAAATGTAGATGTCACTTAAATGCCAAAATTGACAATGAACAGTTGTTGGGCCTGAACAGAAGTTCCAAACCAGGTTCTACCTCAGGTTCCAACCCCAATACAGGGCTTAAGAGGCCTCCCAACTCTTCCACAAGAAATATTCTCAATTGTCCTAAACTTGTGGCAACATTTAGGATAATCATGAAATCTGACTGACCTATCAGAAACTCTGCAGGTAACCAACCCATCAAGATGGCTCAGCACATCGATGTCAGCAACTGTTAACAGAGTTAGTTTTGAACGTATTGAACTTAGACAGTATTTCAACTCTGGGAAGGAGGAATAAAATTTAAGTTTAGCCCCCAGTCAATGATTTCAGGCTGCCAAAAAGCAGAATTGCCTGTCGAAGAGACAGGACATGGATCTCTGGCCAACAGTATTCCAATGTGCTGATTAACAACTACATGGAATTTACCACCATCTTGGAGTATTGCTCTCCCCTTTGGGCTAGCTCCCCTGCCTCACATTTTGCTTAGCTTGATGCCATGGAAGCTAAGATGTTCAAGATCATCACAATGAAGCCGAGTTTTTGGGCCTATTACTTCGCCATCGCTGACAGGATGGTGGTCTCTGTCGTCTTCTGCCTCATTTCTGGTCTTGCACCCTCTGCCTTCTCTGTGCTTTGCCCCCCCCCCCGCCACCAAGTATCTGCAGGAAGCATGTGGCCCACCAAATCTCTCCTGGTTGGTGAAACTGCCAAAATCTTAAACCACTGTTCACCTCCACTCATTTGTTCCTCTTTTTCCCACCTTGGGACCCACCTTTAACCCTCTCTTCAATCACATTTTTACCTCCAGGTTTTCAAAACAGCTGTTCAACACCATCTGTGGTCACCCACCATCCAAAACCATTATCTTTTCTACACCCATTAAACCACTCCCTCCCCTCCCCAAAATTTTGTTTATGTATCCATCTTGTCCACCCTTTGCATTCTCCCCTACCCCTTATCATGACCTGCATCCATGTTTGTCCATCTCCATCTACCTTCTCCCTCCGCCCTGCTATTGGCGTTTCCCCTTTCTGCTGCTGTCCCCTTTGTTATGTTGTGTCCTGGTCTGTTCTGTGTAATCGCTCTTCCACAAGCATCGACCATGTAGTAAATTTTTTTTTAATTAGAACGGCACATCGACCCATATGCCTCCGCACACATTATTATAAATACTTGTACCAAGTTTGACTTTGATCCCTTTAGCTGTTCTTAAGTTATCGTGGTTACGAAAACCTATCATGGTCTGATGGCACCCGAAAACATGGCATTGACATAATGTATGACATTAAAAATTCCAATGCCGAGAATTGAATTTGATTCATTTTTGATGGTTCATAGGTGCGACAACAAAACTCGAGATGCCATCTGTTGTGCACAAACCCAAACCCTTATGAATGCATATGGGGAGGAGACATGGAGAGGTTGTCAAATGCCTGTGTCTAGTATATTTTCTTCCTCCATCTAAGCAACAATAGCTTCAATCCAGATGATGCTCATGACAAGATAAAATGTTTGAACTTTGATGTTTGTCTCCAAAACTTGTGGACCAAATCCATACTTTTGTCCACATTACTGCTCCCATCCTCAAGCCAGCCCCATTGCCTCCTAGTTTTTCATCTGATAAAGAAGAGAAAATTCTGATCAGCCATGACTCTGTATCTGTAATAGCCCCAGACAATTCAGCTCTGTTGTCGTCAAATCCTACCGTCTGCTCTCTTAACCTTGTCTACCACCTTAGCACCACCACTCCCTGCTGCTTTAAGACAGCCAACATCAATCACTTCCAAAAACAAGGGTGTAAGAACATCAACTCCACAGGTAAGTAAGGTTCCAGTTGTAACCAAAGTTGTGGACCAATCATCATGGTTCACATTGGCTTCGCTCTTCTCAAATTGTCCGATTTTTTACCATCAGTTTGTAATCCATCAAAGTCAGTCAATTTTGGCTATGGAACAGATTCTGTCAACAATGAATAGAGGCGCTGAACCTTAAACAAGACGTCAGGGCAGATTTTATGGTTGCATCACAGTGGATGGAAGCCTTGAACCTTTTGATGCAGTCTGACACCCGACTCTGCTCCCCAGATTCTCTGCCCTTGGCATCAAAGACCACATTCATTCCTGGCTCAAAGGTTTCCATAAAGTGCACAGACAGTGTGTAGTTCTCAATGGTACTCTTTCATCTCATACCTCAATGAATGATAGAGTGCTCAAAGGCAGCATCTTGGGTTCTCATTTATTTATCATGCACACAAGTGACCTCTCTGATGCAGACGATTACATATCTTGTGTCGTACCCCACCCTAACAACAGATCGAAAGCGGCTGCATCCCTCTCATTTCAATAAAGATCATAGGCTGGCTCAACATTTGAAACGTCATTCAACCCACTACAAGAACCAATCTTTCTTGATCGGCCACTACAAGAAATTCAGTCCCTGAACATCAGTCTCGACCTCTCCTGAGCAAACCATGTAATCAAAGCTCATGTCTGCCACCGCCAACTGCAGACCGAGTATCCTCCATCATAGCAAGTCCTTCCTCAGTAAAACTAAACTTCTCAGCAGATACAAAGCATTTGTCTGTAGCTCAATAAAATGCTGCACCTGCTAAATTTCATGGTTACTATGGAATCTAAAGCTCGAGACAGCAGCATCTCCCACACAAAAGGCACAAAGGAACAGAACCCATTGTTTTTTCATCACAGATAGTTTGGTGGCTGCTCTGTTTTCTCCTGCTTCTCATATAGCACTGCTACCCCTGCTCCAACTCTCCACTCTACCCTAGTCTTTCCAGGATAATGCATTCTTCCTGTTATGCTTACTGCTCAACCCCATCCTTTGTTTCTCTTTTCTCGCACATGTGAAACCATCTCAGAGTCTGTACAATTCAACTCAACAGGCCTTCAAAACAGCAACTACAAATTTTGTATCTTGGAGGATGAATATGGAAACAGACTTGTGTCTTGTTTACATGGTTTCCGATTTGTAATCCTTAATGTATGGGTAGAGGCACAAATGAAGGCCTACCTTTTGGATGTCATCAGGGCACAGACCAAGCTGAGCCATGAGGTCCTGTACTGGCTGCAGGGCCTGCTGGAAAAGATGCCCACACAACGACTCGAACCGGGCTCTGCACAACGCACACACCAACAATATAATGACTCCAACAGGGAGCGGTCTTTAAGCAAACTCAAATCTCATAATCACAAAAAAAACATGTTTAATAAACCTGGAGATTGAGCAGTCAAAGTCTCGTCCGGCATGTAACGAGTCCACAAAAGTGTTGGCACTTGTCTGTGTTGTCAGCACCAGCTTGGCAGCTTCAGCACTTCCTCGAAGTTTCATCATTGCTCTCGCATGATTGCGCAAATCAATACGGTACACCCTACCTCACGAGACAGACCCGGCACACAGTCCCGAATTACTCGTATTACCAAAGTCAAATCAAAATGCCATATCATATAATTTGTGAATATTAAACAAACCTCAAAAAAAATCAAAAATATATGGCCTCACTCACGACCTCACCATCATTTTAGTACCTTTCAAACTCCGCAGCCATGTGCTGGGCCAACATTTCACTGAAGGACTCGCCTCCTACAGCTCCATCTGCAGTTGCACCCAGCATGCGGTACATGCCGCCCACTACCTTCACCGCAGTCACCTCCACCCCGGTCCCACCAAACTTGTACACCAAAGCTATGCTGCAGAAATACCACAATATGTTATTTTATGCAGACCTCTCAGAATAATTTAAAAATATTCACACCTTGTGGGTCAGCTACCTTGTAGTCTGAGGGTTATTTTGGCCCACCCCATGAGCAAGCAGTGCTGCAGCTGGTTCACTAATTATTCGTAGCACACACAGGTCAGCCTCCTCAGCTGCAGCCCTAACAAGGTAAATAGAAAACAGACACGCCAGTGAGGATCCTCGTATCAAATAAAGTAATTCAATAAAAATTATTTTTGAACTCCTTTCAAAACTTAACAGATATGAAATTACTGTACCATCAAATAGCCCTGGCTTATATAGTCATTTGAAGAAAACGATTTCAACAAAGACAATTCTGAAGGTCAAAAATAAATAAATAAACAAAACCAGAAAGCTGCCAATTCCCAGAAGGGCCGAATTTGAGAAAATGCAATTTTCTCATTTTTTTGAATCACTTTTATAGTTTTAATGAAATATTCTGAAACGATTATATACAGAAAGTTGAAGAAAAGGAAAAAATTGGAAACATATACAGGTTATAGTCTCCATGAGCAAAGATATAAAATAAAAATAAAGGCCCTAAATGGAGTTCTTTCATCCCCTCTTCCTGTGCAGGCTGGAGTTCCTCAAGGTAGCGTTCTGGGCCCTGTTCTTTTTCTGGTTTTCATCAATGATCTCTCGGACTCTCTGGAAAATCCTCTATTTCTCTTTGCCGATGACTCAACCCTCTGCCGTACCATCTGTCATCCCTCAGCCCGGCAAGCAGCAGCTTCTTCGCTCACTGCAGATCTGGATAAAATCACAAACTGGTCCAACACGTGGAACATGTCTTTCAATCCAGACAAATCTCACACTCTCACTATGTCTCTTCGAAAGGACCGTTTACAAAACCCCCCCATCCACTTTCTCAACAATCCTCTGGAAGAAGTCTTTTCTTTCAAGCTTCTGGGTCTCACTATCTGCCATGACCTTTCCTGGGAAAGTCACATTTCCAACCTTGCCTCAAAAGCCAGTCGCCGACTGGGAATCCTCCGTCGTGCAAAGTCCTTCCTCGGCCCTCTTGAGCTCCTGACCACTTACAAAGCTTTTGTCCGTAGCCTGATGGAGTACTGCTCTCCCCTCTGGGCTGGTGCTCCTGCCTCCCACCTTTCTCGACTTCACGCTGTCGAAACCAGGGCTTTTAAGATCATTGGCATCTCCCGCAATGAAGCTGAGTCTTTGGGCCTCTCACTCAATCACCGCAGGTTGGTCGGTGGTCTTTCTGTCTTCTACCGACTCCTCTCCAGCCTTGCCCCCCTGCTCTCTCTGCGATTTGTCCCAACCACATTTCCACAGGGCGCTCAAGGTCCGCCAACAACCCCCTTCTGGTAAAACTACCAAAATCACGAATCACTGCTCATCTTCACTCTTTCATTCCTCTTTTTTCCCGCCTTTGGAATAAACTTCCTCACTCTATTCTTTCCCATTCTTCCCTTCAGGCTTTCAAAACAGCTGTTCACCACCACCTCTTATCTTCCCCCATCCAAATCCTCGATCTTTTCTACCCCCGATAATCCACCCAAGCCCACCTCCTTCAATTCCCCTGCTTTCCTTCCTGAAAGTCCCTGTAATGTCCATCTTCTCTTCGCCATGTTCCCCGTCCCATCCCCATCCCTCTCCCTTCCACAGTTCACGTGTCTGTTCCCCAATGTTTTGTCCCTTCCACTCCCGCCCCTCTTGTCTCATGCCTCCTTGCTGTGAGTTGTGTGTTAGCTCTCATACGAGCCTCGACCAAGGTATACAAAAAAAAAAAAAAAAAAAAAAAATTCTAAGCTTCTAGAAACAGGGCCTGAAAAGATAGCCTGAGTTTGATTGTCGACCCAGCTATAAACTGGCATCCTGGGGTTTCACAACCATGACAAAGCATCAGTGTGTGTACCATCCCTTGGAAAAGCATTAAACTTGGTCGCCCGTCTACCAGCGTTAGGTGGTGGATGTTAAATATCTGACGGTGTCCTTTGGGAAGAGAAAGTGAGCCATCGCCGGCACTCTGGCTAAATTTCAAATTCCTGCAGACTCAGTTGAGTATCCTGCACCGGGAGTGGTAACTGCCCAGGATTGAAAAACTAACCAAAAAACTGCTTCAGCAGAACAGACACACTGTATAAAGCACACACAGTACATCATGATGATAATGAAAATTCCAGAAGCAGCAACTTCCAAAAGAATTACCATGTCATTATTGGATTTGTGAGGTTGAGGTCATTTATTCCTGATATGTGAAACACCCTGCAACCCATGCCTACAGAAAAAAAGATATATATTTTTTTGGAACACGGGTCACATTTTCCATCCAATAATCATGGAACCTTGTTAAAAAAATGTGTGTATATATATATATATATATATATATATATATATATATATATACATATATATACATACATATATATATATATATATATATATATATATATATATATATATATATATATATATATATATATATATATATATATATATTGTTACGAATTTTGGCCCGTCCGGCGTGCGATCGGCCAGGTAACTCGAATCGCGACGCGTCGCCCACCGGAACGGACAATTCAGTCGTGACCCTCCAGGAACTACCGCCAGAAGCCAGTCACGGGTGGGGGTTTAACCTCACCACGATCGTGCCAATTGCCCACCCGCGCAGAATAGGGTTGCTCGCCAAATTCGACCTACCTAAGTACCTGCGCGAGTGGTCGACTTCGGACACGAACCGCTTAAGTGCCTCGTTCCGTGCTGCAGGGATAACCAAGCGGAGTTATCGTCGACCTCGACGGTTCAGATTACTTATCAGGTGTTTCAACCCACTACCAATCCCTTACGTGATGCAAGATGGAACTTTCAACGGAGGAAAGGACACAACGAAACGGGAAAACAGTTCAACAAGCAAGCACCTTTATTTCACACACACAACACACGCATGTAAGGTAGTAATGCAATGTGCAGCAAAAGCAAAATGCAACAAAAGCACTACTACCGACTATAATTACTTACAACACTTAAACAATTATACTTGCCAGGACTCGGCGCCACATCATTCATTCAAAATCAACAGGAAAGACCTCCCCATAGGCAGAGAGGTAGACGGGGTTCGTAAACCAAATGTGCGCGGAACCTGGAGGAGCGGCCAGGTTCATGAGACCGAAAAGGTCTTACCCGCGACCTCGTGACGCAATGGCGGGCAAGCCGCAATATCAGCGCAGCTGCGCCCCGACTCCGTGCCCCTGGTGTGGTTGGTGAGCCCTCTCCGGCATGCTCCGCGCAAGCACAGTTTGGTCGGCACCACGGTTAGGGTGGGGAATGAACGGGGCCACCGGCACTATCTCAGCGTGGATAGGGGGGGGGGGGTTGTTGATGCTCAGGGTCGAGCGAGGGGAATGGCTGGCTGGCTTGGTCGCTTGTGAAAGCGAAGGTGGCTCGAGTCTAGCGACGAGACGACACCAACCACGGGAAAAGCGACCCCCACACTACAACAACGAGTTCCACACAGACTCGCGTCTTTTATAGACCGGGGAGGAGCCTGTATGCAGATTTTAGGATCAAAACGCGATTGGAGGCGGGGCCACGCCACACTCTGTTCAGCCATTGGTGTGGCAAAAAGGGGCGTGAGCCTCTTTTGATCCGAATTCCTTCCTGAGAGGAATTCACATTCATCGCGCTTGGAGGCGGGGCCACACCGCCCGACGCTCGCCCATTGGACGGAGGAAAAGGGGCGTGAACCTCCCCTGATCCGAATTTCTCTCCCGTAAGGAATCTATTGCACTCGCCGCTTGCTGCATTCGGCAGCAATCACCGAACGGCTTCGGACAGTACGACGTTCGGTGTTGACTGGTGGTGGGGTCGACGGTTGTGGAAGGAGAAAGGTGAAGGTGGTGGGGGTTTGCTGTGGTGGTTTGGTGGTTGGCGGGCATCGTTTGGGAATGGCGGTGAAGCGATGTTTGCGGGATGGAGTTGTGGAGGTAAAGAGGCGAAGGTGGAGGTGTTTGAGTTGTTGGCGGCTTAATGGTCCAAAATAACGATAGAGAAAGAAAAATGGCTAACTCAAAGCGTCGCAACCCGGATGAATCACACATATTCCCTCTAAACAACAGGTGTGGGCTAACTACACATGAACTTATCGATATATCTCACCTGAGGACCCTTTATGGTGTATTGCGAATTTCCACAGCCGTAACAATATATATATTGTTACGGCTGTGGAAATTTGCATTACACCATGAAGGGCCCGCAGGTGAGATATCTCTAAGCACATGTGAGGGAATTTATGTGATTCATCTGGGCTGCGATGCTTTGAGTCAGTCGTTTTTCTGTTCTATCTTGATGTTGAACCAACCAAGGTCTCAACCGCCATCACACAACAACCACCTTAACCACCACGCCAGCCATCGTCACCAACTACAACCACGCTCCAACAACAACACCAACAACCACGCCACCACCACCATCTACGCTCCCGCATAATCGCATCACCGCCATTCCCAAACGGCACCATAACCATCAAACCACCACCGAAAACCCTCCACCACCTTCACCTCTCTCCTTCTACGGCCATTCCCGCACCACCTGTGAACACTGCACGTCGGGCTGTCGCGGGCCCGTTCAGCGATTGGTGCCGAACGCACCGAGCTGCGAGCGCAAATGGCGGCCTTTCCGAGGGTAAAACTCGGATCAGAAACGCTACACGCCCACTTTTCCTCCGTCCAATTAGCGAGCACGGGGCGGCTTGGCCCCGCCTCCAGGCGCGTGTGTGTGAAGTCGATATATGCAAATTCTAGGATCAGGGGAGGTTCACGCCCCCGTTTCCTCCAAAAAATGGGCGAGCGTGGCTCCGCACCCGAGGTCATTCTGATCCGAATATTTGCATACTGGCTTCTCCTACCCGCCGATAAAAAGGCGAGCGCAGGCAGAGTGGGAGAGTGGCAGAGTCGAGTCGGTCGGGTGAGGAGAGTGCGGAACCGAGAAGAGTTGCGGGAAGAGGCAAAGGAGATCGGGTCCGAGGCGAGAAGGACGGCGGTCGGCGACGAGGTTACGGTGTGGGGAAATCGCTCGTCTCGTCGCGGGACCCAAGCCAGCCAGCCATTCCCCTCCCCCAGGGCATCAACAATTCCCCCTTTCCCCCACGCTGAGATAATGCAAAAGGGGGCCCCGTTCCCACCCCATCCAAACGTCGTGCCAACGAAACCCGCCAAGGAGCATGGATTCGGGGCACAGCCGCGCGGCCACATTTGCGGCTCGCCCGCCAACACATCACGAGGACGCGGGTAGGAGCCCCCCGGTCTCGCGGACCTGGCCGCTCCTCCAGGTCACGTGCACATTTGGCCTACAGGCCTGTCTGCCCCCTTGTCTATGAGGGTGGCTTCTTTTCTTTGCTTTTGTGTAGGCGCCGTCTGTAAAGTAAAGCTGCATAAGTGTTGCCGTGTGTGCGCGTAGTCGGTATTAACTCTGCGTCGTTGTTGCTTTTATTGTTTTGGTTGCAATATGTGCATTTTGACTGTATGGCTGTATATACGTGCTTTCCGTGTGCTGGGAAATAAATGTGCATTGTGTGAACTGCTTTCCCGTTTCGCTTCGTCTCCTTCCTTTTAATTGACTCTCCATCCTTCTTCACGTAAAGGGTTCGTAGTGGGTGCAAAACGCCCGGTAAATAATCTGAACCGTCGAGGTGGACGATAACACCACTCGGTTATCCCGATAGCACGGAACGGGCCGCCCAAGCGGCTCGTGTCCGGAGTCGACCTGCGGCGAGGTACGATCGCCCGGTTTACCATCCGCGTGGGTACTTAGGTAGGTCGAGTTTGGCGAACAACAAGTTTGGCAAAAATCGGCATACGTTGGCTAAAATGTCAAGGTGTGACCGGGCCTTAATAAAAGCTGTCTCTAGAGAAGATAGCGACGCAAACCAGAAGTTTCTACGATGATTCTGTATCAAACCATCAAAAATCGTAACGTCGAGCGAAGCAAAAATCTCCATTTCTCCACGCAATTAAACCTTAACATAACTCAACGACGCGTCTGCTCGAGCGCACTGCATCATGGGACGACCCGTGACGCGTCGAGTGAAATATTTTTTATACAATCTTAAAACGTCTCCAAAACATCCAATTTTTATGAGAATTTCGACAACCGAGTTTTAAGCGTCCAAAACGATCGCAAAAACCGAAGACAAAATTAAAATCGAAGTTAAAACGAACTCGTAACGTCGAGCGAAGCAAAAATCTCCATTTCTCCACATGAATTTACGGAATTATGTTTGACCTCACTGTGACCTTGACCTTTGACCGGTTTTGACCAAAATCTAATCAGCACGAGCCATCACCCTCCTGAATCACGTGGTGTAATTTGACATTGGTAGCTTCTTCCGTTCGAGTTATCGTGTCTACAAACAAACAAACAAACAAACAGAAATGGAAGGCATCAATATACTTTCGAAATCTTTAGATTTCGTAAGTAAAAATCAAATATTTTTTCAAAATGGCCACCATAGCGGCCATATTGGACTTTGGACCAAATCCAAAATCTAATGGCATGGTCCTTGGACCATACCTAATCCCCCCACCAAGTTTCGTCGAAATCCGTCAAGGAGTTTTTCCGTAAAACTGTTCACAAACAAACAAACAAACAAACAAGCAGTCATAGACTGGTACTTAAGAAATCGTCAACTTGACCTCTGACCTTGTCTAATAAAAGCTGTCTCTAGAGAAGGTAGCGACGCAAACCAGAAGTTTCAACGATGATTCTGTACCAAACCATCAAAAATCGTAATGTCGACCAAAGCAAAAATCTCCATTTCTCCACGCAATTATTTAATATTATTTTATCAAAGTCACAAAACCGTAATATTCGGCCATCCACCAACAATCTTAATATAATCCGACGGCTTAGCGAGTCAGGCATGCGACGATAACCTTTATTGGGATTAAAAATGACTTTTAAACACCATCTTTATCGAAAACACCGTCAGCGCGCACACGCAAAACCTCTACGTGACTCAACGACGAATCTGCTCGAGCGCGCTGCACCACGTGACGAGCCGTGACGCGGTGAGTGAAATATTTTTTATACAACCTTAAAACGTCTCAAAAACATCCGATTTTTACCAGAATTTCGACAACCGAGGGTTAAACATCCTAAGCGATCGCAAAAACCGAAGACAAAATTAAAATTGAAGTTAAAATGAACTCGTAACGTCGACCGAAGCAAAAATACTCCATTTCTCCACATGAATTTACGGAATTATGTTTGACCTCACTGTGACCTTGACCTTTGACAGATTTTGACCAAAATCTAATCAACGCTAGCCATCACCCTCCTGAATCACGTGGTATAAATTGACATTGGTAGCTTCTTCCGTTCTCGAGTTATCGTGCCTGCAAACAAACACACACACACACACACACACACAAACAAACAAACAAACAAACAAACAAACACACAAACAGAGGACGGAAGTCATCAATATACTTACGAAATCGTTAGATTTCGTAAGTAACAAACAGACAGGGGTGAAAACAGTAACCTCCATCCATCTTCGATGGCGGAGGTTAATAATAATAACTAGCCAAAACCCCGTCACAGACGGATTCTGTTCCATGAGCCCAATATGACAACCAGTGGCGAGCCGGAGCTCTTGTAAGAGCCGGATCCCAGTCGATGTACTCCATGGCCTTACCTAATGAGGCCTACAAAACGTCCTTGTACACGACATTTTTGGTGTACACTACTCCTTGTGAAGAAGTCCCCTGATTTGTGCACGTGTCTACTTTGACGTACAAACACAGTGTCAAAACTTCACAGGTCACAGTACTGAGAAAAACGTGACGCGACCGCTAGGAGGAGCACAAAATTGATCCTTCAGTTTTCATATATAGATAGAAGATACAATGTTTCTTGTTCCATTTTTTTGTATCAAATTCACATTCTGAGGTAGTCAGCATGTGCAGAAGAGGGTTTTACATTGCAGATGCTATTTTTGAGGAGTGGAATTACACCTCTCAGCGGTGACGGTCTGTCGACGACAGACGTAATGACGTCAGCGAATGACCGATGATGTCATGACGTCCTTATGTCTCTCAGAGGTGACGTCAAACGTCGCCATGTAAACGAATGTGAAACGAAAAGTGTTTATTCTACTTCAGAGTTGAAGTTTGACTATTGCCACGATGTGCGATGCACTCTTACAGGTCCGAAGTTTCTTTCAGTCCAGGTCACAGTACCGAGAAAAATAAGACGCGACCACTAGGAGGAGCACAAAATTGGTCCTTCAGTATTAATATATAGATAATCAAAATGGTAGCCCATACACTTGCCATCTCCATTACAGACAGCAATGGTGTAAACATGTGGTCAGCATGGAAACAGATTATATGATATTTTGACCTCTGACCTTGTCTAATAAAAGCTGTCTCTGGAGAAGGTAGCGAGAAGCTCCTCAATTATATGATATTTTGACGATACAATGAAGTGAAGTACCGATTTAACAAGTCCTACTGCCCAATATCTGGAGAGAAACCAAAAAATAAAAGTAATAAAAAAAATAACCAGCAGTGGTTAAAATAAAGATAGTTTTGGATTTTATGCAGAAGGGTGAAAAATCACCAGAAGTCATCAGGCATGTGGGTGGGGCAGTTTTGAGTGAGCAATCGAGAGAAGTCAAGTTGTACCGCAGTGCAGCAAGCTGGGCAGCAGAAAAGCCGAGGGGTGCAGCAAGCACTACATTCCGTGTATCTGAACCAGCTGCAGCCTGGGCCGTGTCTGCAATCAGAGGAATCAAGACATTCATTCCCACAGTTCAAATATTTCCTTGATAGATATTAATCCTCGTTTTCAAAATTACAACATGACGCCAGAAGGGATCTGAATTTATAGAGAATTACAAATGATTGCAACGCAAATTCATAACGAGCATCATTTGGAGTGTGCACCTTACGTATATTTGGCTCATGATGTTAGAGACTACATTTTTTCTTTTTTTTGGTCATTGGTCATGTTGAACCTAAATAATTAGAAAAGTGGTACCATTCCCACCAAGAAGGGCACTCGGTAGAGCGCATACCTCCGCCACGCAGTGCCTGATCCATGAGAACATATCGGGCCCAATACATTTTTGAAATATCGTGCTATCTATCATTTTTGGCCCTATCTCTCAATGGTGAATAATCACTTTAAAAATTCTAGTAGCCAGATCCGGATCTGGCTCTTCAGCAAAATCTAACCAGTTCATCCTTGTCAAACACCCAACCTGTCCACAAAATTTCATCTGAATCCGTCCACAACTTTTTGAGATATCCTGCACACAAACAAACAGAAATGGGCAAAAACATAACCTCCTTCACCTTCAGTGGTGGAGGTAACAAAACGGGGATGTAACGTATGTTAATGAAAATATCCCTTATCCTACGATATAAAATGAGGCAACGTGTGTGTGTGTGTGTGTGTGTGTGTGTGTGTGTGTGCGTGTGTGCGTGTGTGCGTGTGTGCGTGTGTGCGTGTGTGCGTGCGTGTGTGCGTGTGTGTGTGTGTGTGTGTGTGTGTGTGTCTGCTATTTATAGAATCGAAAACGGCTGGGCCAGTCTCCACCAAATTTTGCATATGTGCTGGGGGTTAACCAAAATCAGGTCATGGGCGCAAAATAATCCCCCCCCCTGCGAGGTTGCAGAGACAACTTGCGATTTCCACCTGTACACGATGCACAGTACAAATGGTTGACTGACCCCTGTTGGAAAGCGGAGGGGTTACTGGACAAGGCACAAAATAGATTTACCCCACAATCCCCTGCACTCCACAGGCCACTCTGAGAGGAAACGGGCGTTTCCAGCTATATTAAAACCAGAGCAAAGTCGATGGTACACCATCGCAAATCCGCACACTGTCCACCAAAAGCAAAGTTGAAAGATGGCAAAAAGTTCCACCAGGAATAACCCAATATCAAATCTTCACTAAAAAAAAAAAAAAATGTTTTTCCCGTTTTGACCCCTCTGACTTTAAGCCCCCACCCCCTCGGGCATGAACCAGGGGTCAAATCCCCCCCCCCCAAAAAAAATCGTTAACATATTTTACGCAAATCCCATTGTTGATTGCATCTACAAAGTTTCATTCAAAAATGTGTGCATAATTACATTTTCCGGTATTTGACCTTCTGACCACATTCCGGGGGGGGCGGGGGGGGGGTGACATATCCAAAAAATGATGCTGCTCTTGCACCTTTGTGCCATTGTAGTGATCATAACGACCAAGTTTGGTGAATTTCTACCCAAACATTGAGGAGATTGTGTCGGTCGGTCCATCCATCATGCTGACACAGACGGACACAGACAGGCACGATTACAATATCCCCCCCCCCCGGTTTTTTTTTGGTCAAAAGGTGTGGGGATAATAAAGCAATGCTCTGTATGTGTGCAGATGTGTACATCTTGTCATTATAGAATAAAAAACGGCTGGAGCAATCTGGGGAGGCGACTAGCAATTTTTGTCTGTACATGTGGAATAGTGCAGGTGGTTTAACCGCCAATCCCTACCGAGAGGGGGTATTGGCACAAAATTTTGCTCCCAGAGGGAGCAGATATTACTGGGGGTTTAACAGCAGCAACATGCAATATTCACAAGCTTATACCAACCTCGCATCTTTGCCAAAACAAGCACTACAACTTGCTGGGGGGTGATTGTATGTGCTCCGCGAACTCCAGAAATTTTAAACGCCGGCCAGCCATCGTTTTCAACAACCTGCAGCCACGTAATGATTGCACACATTTCACTGCAGCAAATGAATCACTTATCCATGATAAATTTTAAACACCATCGTTTTCAACAACCTGCAGACTACCAACCAAGCATCCATGAGACTGTGATGTGCACAATGCACAATGCCATGGACAGAGGTTTGATTTGTTCATCATCAACCAAGAGCCTTGTATTTCATGCATTCACAAGTCTTAGGACGTAGGCCTTCATTCTTCAGCCTAATGCATAGTATGACGATTGTCACATTTTATTCACAGCTCTCAATCCTTCTTAGCGCTCTCGCTTGCTTCACCCATTGCAACACATACCCAAGCAGATTCATTCCGCTTGGTATACTGCTGCACCTCGACATCACCAAACCTACCAGACAGGAAGGAGCAAAACATCATGAGGAACACAATATTATATTAACCCCATTAGCCATCATCATCAACTTATTTGCCTTCAACTCTGATGGAAAAAGCAAAGCATTTAAGAATAACGACTTTATAACTACATGCATGCAGTCAACCCCCGGTCCTCCCCGAAAACAAACAAACAAACAAAAAAACAAAGTCAACATTTTCTCCAAATGGAGAGTGTCAAGACGTCTTACTGTTTGTTACTCGTGAGCAGTTCAAATAGACTTTCAGAAAGGTCTTACATTCGAGCAACCTATTCAAAGTTGTGCACCAAAAGCCTCACTTGTGACCAAGGATGCGCTTTACACCAACCACCGTGTTGTTGGCGTTGCGGATCCGGCCCTGTTTTGCTGCAAGCCCAACGAGCTACAACGGAGTGAAAATAATGAATCAAATTAAAAAACATTTCAATCAATTAAGAGGTGAACATTTTTTTTTGCCAATTCATGTGAGCACACAGCATCCGAAGATGGAACACATTTACAGCGAGCTCACAGAAGCAGAACATACCGTCTCGCCATCGCAGAAAGCCACCACAGCAGGGGTGACCCTATCTCCTGCATCATTAGCAACAACGTCGACATGGCCATCCTATCCAGACACACAGCAAAAGATAAACAATAAATAAATAAACGAGTAAATTATGTTGCCGTTGCATTATGTTCATTGGGGCTTTGAGGAAGGTACCTCACCTGCACCACCTGCAGGTTAATAAAGTCACAATTTAACAATTCATCTCAGAGCCTTCTACACATTCAAGAACCCTCTCCCTGAATCCTGCTCAGATTAGATTGCACAGTCATGTGATGACAGAGCAACGACAATGGAGTTTAGCAGTTCATCCTATGCAAAAGCTTATTACATTAGGACATTAATTGTTATGTTCATTATTTGTCTCGTTTATTTAGATATTTAGCTCAACGGCAAATAAAAGTAATAACAACACCAATGATAATAGCCAAATATTAATCATAATTTAAATGTTATTACAAAACAATATTAATTAATAATATCTCCTCTCCAAAAGAGGTTTTTCCTCCTTGGACAAAAGCCATGTTAATGTGTGCAAATACCTTATCGTGGCATATCGTGGGGAAAGCCTACCAGAAGTAAAAAATATATAAATATAATAATAATAAAAAATATATATTGTTGCGGTTCTCAGAACCACATGCATACAACAGATAGGTGTCCCAAGACAGTTAATCCATTATTATAAGTGTAGATAGTCCCCTTCCTGTTTAGTGGGATAACAAGGAAGTGCATTGCGATGATCTCATAGCTAGGGTTGCTTCAATCATTTTTTCCTTAATTTCATCCCACTCCTGACACCAAACTGTTGCGGGCCGGGGGGTCGGGTGAGAAGACCACTAGGTGGGGGAAGCGATGTCGATTCGCACCAGACTCCCCGGAATTGTAGGCCGTCGCACACGGATAATTCCGTGACGCGGCGGGTCGCTTAACCGACCGTGGACGCCAATAACTCAACAGTGTGACCTCGGGTCCTCCCGTCTAAAGGTTAATCGGGTTACCAAAGTAATCACGTAATTTAATTACCGGGGAACACGTCGCCGGTACATCCTTGGAAGTGTCTCTCGGCTGCATCCGATCCGGAAGAGTGATCCGGTTCGGACAAGGCATACCGAGGGCGTGTTCCCCAGTAATTAAATCACGTGATTAATTAGGTAACCCGATTAACCCATAGACGGGAGGACCCTAGGTCACGCGGTTGAGTTATTGGCGTCCATGGTCAGTTAAGCGACCCGCCGCGTCACGGAATTATCCGTGTGCGACGGCCTACAATTCCGGGGAGTCTGGTGGGAATCGACATAGCTTCCCCAACTGACCCCCCGGCCCACAACAATATTATAAACCACAAACACGTATGATTACCTTTATAAACAGTTGCTACTGCTATTTAAACACGAAACTGAAGGAATCTGGAGGAATTACGACACCCTTGAGGCATGCTATGCTTATCATGTCCATCACAGACAAACGGACCCGAGCCGAGATCCACTGTAATCTATATACCCCATAGATGATTATACACGACACCTTTCTGTCGCTCCCGACACCTTTCTGTCGCTCCCGTATGGAGTGAACATATATATATATATATATATATATATATATATATATATATATATATATATATATATATATATATATATATATATATATATATATCTCTGTTTGTTTAATACCATTCCTTTATCCTTTATATAGCAAGGAAACTTGTGTAATTACAGGCGTTACTAAATCTGAAGAATGGTGAAGACTATAACAAACTGTCACTGAGCAGTTTTGAGAAGCCTTGAGCCTCTGCAGGAGAATCTGAGGTAACAAGTGTCCTCGTGGTATCCACCGGCAAATCTGAGGTAATAAGTGTCCACGTGGTATCCACAGGCCAATCTGAGGTAATAAGTGTCCACGTGGTATCCACAGGCGAATCTGAGGTAATAAGTGTCCACGTGGTATCAACAGGTGAATCTGAGGTAATAAATGTCCACGTGGTATCCACAGGCCAATCTGAGGTAATAAGTCTCCACGTGGTATCCACAGGTGAATCTGAGGTAATAAATGTCCTCGTGGTATCCACAGGCGAATCTGAGGTAATAAGTCTCCACGTGGTATCCACAGGTGAATCTGAGGTAATAAGTGTCCACGTGGTATCCACAGGCCAATCTGAGGTAATAAGTCTCCACGTGGTATCCACAGGCCAATCTGAGGTAATAAGTGTCCTCGTGGTATCCACAGGTGAATCTGAGGAAATAAGTGTCCTCGTGGTATCCACAGGTGAATCTGAGGAAATAAGTGTCCTCGTGGTATCCACAGGTGAATCTGAGGTAATAAGTGTCCACGTGGTATCCACAGGTGAATCCGAGGTAATAAGTGTCCTCGTGGTATCCACAGGTGAATCTGAGGTAATAAGTGTCCTCGTGGTATCCACAGGTGAATCTGAGGTAATAAATGTCCACGTGGTATCCACAGGTGAATCTGAGGTAATAAATGTCCTCGTGGTATCCACAGGTGAATCTGAGGTAATAAGTGTCCTCGTGGTATCCACAGGTGAATCTGAGGTAATAAGTGTCCACGTGGTATCCACCGGTGAATCTGAGGTTATAAATGTCCACGTGGTATCCACAGGTGAATCTGAGGTAATAAATGTCCAAGTGGTATCCACAGGCCAATCTGAGGTAATAAGTGTCCACGTGGTATCCACAGGCCAATCTGAGGTAATAAGTGTCCACGTGGTATCCACAGGTGAATCTGAGGTAATAAGTGTCCACGTGGTATCCACAGGTGAATCTGAGGTAATAAATGTCCACGTGGTATCCACAGGTGAATCTGAGGTAATAAGTGTCCTCGTGGTATCCACAGGCCAATCTGAGGTAATAAATGGCCACGTGGTATCCACCGGTGAATCTGAGGTAATAAGTGTCCACGTGGTATCCACCGGTGAATCTAAGGTAATAAGTGTCCACGTGGTATCAACAGGCCAATCTGAGGTAATAAATGTCCACGTGGTATCCACCGGTGAATCTGAGGTAATAAATGTCCACATGGTATCCACTGGTGAATCTGAGGTAATAAGTGTCCATGTGGTATCAACAGGCCAATCTGAGGTAATAAATGTCCACGTGGTATCCACCGGTGAATCTGAGGTAATAAATGTCCACGTGGTATCCACCGGTGAATCTGAGGTAATAAGTGTCCACGTGGTATCCACAGGTGAATCTGAGGTAATAAGTGGCCTCGTGGTATCCACAGGCCAATCTGAGGTAATAAATGTCCAAGTGGTATCCACCGGTGAATCTGAGGTAATAAGTGTCCACGTGGTATCCACAGGTGAATCTGAGGTAATAAGTGTCCACGTGGTATCCACAGGACAATCTGAGGTAATAAATGTCCACGTGGTATCCACCGGTGAATCTGAGGTAATAAGTGTCCACGTGGTATCCACAGGTGAATCTGAGGTAATAAATGTCCACGTGGTATCCACAGGCGAATCTGAGGTAACAAGTGTCCTCGTGGTATCCACCGGCGAATCTGAGGTAATAAATGTCCTCGTGGTATCCACAGGTGAATCTGAGGTAATAAGTGTCCTCGTGGTATCCACAGGCCAATCTGAGGTAATAAGTGTCCACGTGGTATCCACAGGTGAATCTGAGGTAATAAGTGTCCACGTGGTATCCACAGGCCAATCTGAGGTAATAAATGTCCACGTGGTATCCACCGGTGATTCTGAGGTAATAAGTGTCCACGTGGTATCAACAGGTGAATCTGAGGTAATAAGTGTCCTCGTGGTATCCACCGGCGAATCTGAGGTAATAAATGTCCTCGTGGTATCCACAGGCCAATCTGAGGTAATAAGTGTCCACGTGGTATCCACAGGTGAATCTGAGGTAATAAGTGTCCACGTGGTATCCACAGGTGAATCTGAGGTAATAAATGTCCTCGTGGTATCCACAGGTGAATCTGAGGTAATAAGTGTCCTCGTGGTATCCACAGGCCAATCTGAGGTAATAAGTGTCCACGTGGTATCCACCGGTGAATCTGAGGTAATAAGTGTCCACGTGGTATCCACAGGTGAATCTGAGGTAATAAGTGTCCACGTGGTATCCACAGGCCAATCTGAGGTAATAAGTGTCCACGTGGTATCCACCGGCAAATCTGAGGTAATAAGTGTCCACGTGGTATCAACAGGCCAATCTGAGGTAATAAATGTCCTCGTGGTATCCACAGGCCAATCTGAGGTAATAAGTGTCCACGTGGTATCAACAGGCCAATCTGAGGTAATAAGTGTCCACGTGGTATCAACAGGCCAATCTGAGGTAATAAGTGTCCACGTGGTATCCACAGGCCAATCTGAGGTAATAAGTGTCCTCGTGGTATCAACAGGCCAATCTGAGGTAATAAGTGTCCTCGTGGTATCCACAGGCCAATCTGAGGTAATAAGTGTCCACGTGGTATCCACAGGCCAATCTGAGGTAATAAGTGTCCACGTGGTATCAACAGGCCAATCTGAGGTAATAAATGTCCTCGTGGTATCCACAGGCCAATCTGAGGTAATAAGTGTCCACGTGGTATCAACAGGCCAATCTGAGGTAATAAGTGTCCACGTGGTATCAACAGGCCAATCTGAGGTAATAAGTGTCCACGTGGTATCAACAGGCCAATCTGAGGTAATAAATGTCCACGTGGTATCCACAGGTGAATCTGAGGTAATAAGTGTCCTCGTGGTATCCACAGGCCAATCTGAGGTAATAAGTGTCCACGTGGTATCCACCGGTGAATCTGAGGTAATAAGTGTCCACGTGGTATCCACAGGTGAATCTGAGGTAATAAGTGTCCTCGTGGTATCCACAGGCCAATCTGAGGTAATAAGTGTCCACGTGGTATCAACAGGCCAATCTGAGGTAATAAATGTCCTCGTGGTATCCACAGGCCAATCTGAGGTAATAAGTGTCCACGTGGTATCAACAGGCCAATCTGAGGTAATAAGTGTCCACGTGGTATCCACAGGCCAATCTGAGGTAATAAGTGTCCACGTGGTATCCACCGGTGAATCTGAGGTAATAAGTGTCCTCGTGGTATCCACAGGCCAATCTGAGGTAATAAGTGTCCACGTGGTATCCACCGGTGAATCTGAGGTAATAAGTGTCCACGTGGTATCCACCGGTGAATCTGAGGTAATAAGTGTCCACGTGGTATCCACCGGCAAATCTGAGGTAATAAGTGTCCACGTGGTATCAACAGGCCAATCTGAGGTAATAAGTGTCCACGTGGTATCCACAGGTGAATCTGAGGTAATAAGTGTCCACGTGGTATCCACAGGTGAATCTGAGGTAATAAGTGTCCTCGTGGTATCAACAGGCCAATCTGAGGTAATAAATGTCCTCGTGGTATCCACAGGTGAATCTGAGGTAATAAGTGTCCTCGTGGTATCCACAGGCCAATCTGAGGTAATAAGTGTCCACGTGGTATCCACCGGTGAATCTGAGGTAATAAGTGTCCACGTGGTATCCACAGGCCAATCTGAGGTAATAAGTGTCCACGTGGTATCCACAGGTGAATCTGAGGTAATAAGTGTCCTCGTGGTATCCACAGGCCAATCTGAGGTAATAAGTGTCCACGTGGTATCCACAGGCCAATCTGAGGTAATAAGTGTCCACGTGGTATCCACAGGCCAATCTGAGGTAATAAGTGTCCACGTGGTATCCACAGGTGAATCTGAGGTAATAAGTGTCCTCGTGGTATCCACAGGCCAATCTGAGGTAATAAGTGTCCTCGTGGTATCCACAGGCCAATCTGAGGTAATAAGTGTCCACGTGGTATCCACCGGCAAATCTGAGGTAATAAGTGTCCACGTGGTATCCACAGGCCAATCTGAGGTAATAAGTGTCCACGTGGTATCCACAGGCCAATCTGAGGTAATAAGTGTCCACGTGGTATCCACCGGTGAATCTGAGGTAATAAGTGTCCTCGTGGTATCCACCGGCAAATCTGAGGTAATAAGTGTCCACGTGGTATCAACAGGCCAATCTGAGGTAATAAGTGTCCACGTGGTATCCACAGGCCAATCTGAGGTAATAAGTGTCCACGTGGTATCAACAGGCCAATCTGAGGTAATAAGTGTCCACGTGGTATCCACCGGCAAATCTGAGGTAATAAGTGTCCACGTGGTATCAACAGGCCAATCTGAGGTAATAAATGTCCTCGTGGTATCCACAGGCCAATCTGAGGTAATAAGTGTCCACGTGGTATCAACAGGCCAATCTGAGGTAATAAATGTCCTCGTGGTATCCACAGGCCAATCTGAGGTAATAAGTGTCCACGTGGTATCAACAGGCCAATCTGAGGTAATAAGTGTCCACGTGGTATCAACAGGCCAATCTGAGGTAATAAATGTCCTCGTGGTATCCACAGGCCAATCTGAGGTAATAAGTGTCCACGTGGTATCAACAGGCCAATCTGAGGTAATAAGTGTCCACGTGGTATCAACAGGCCAATCTGAGGTAATAAGTGTCCACTTGGTATCAACAGGCCAATCTGAGGTAATAAGTGTCCACGTGGTATCCACAGGTGAATCTGAGGTAATAAGTGTCCACGTGGTATCAACAGGCCAATCTGAGGTAATAAGTGTCCACGTGGTTCGTCACACGATGACACTCGCATCGAGTGACGTTTACTCGTAATGCACAAGTGAGAGATCGCTCAGACTCGGTGCGATCTGATGAGATTCTCATGAAAAACACATTGGAGGGTTTGATAAGAGTATCGATTACAGACAATGGTACTTCACGGTCGATCGAAACAAAGAAACAACCGATACCCCGACGTCGTTATATTAAGGCGGCAACAAATTCAGATCTCGCAGCGTAATATCCCTTCAATTTAACACGTAGTTCGCCATTTACACGACGGTACCTTGCACACAGCCACGCAAGCACTGCTCGCACCGAAATGCACGCCAACCGCCGCCATAGCGAGCCCTGAAAATTTTAAACCAATCGTTCATTGTTTTACTGGAACCTCACGGCCAATCACAGGGCGTCTTACTACTGACAGGTAACCAATTAAATTGTCCTATCACGAGTCGATGAAACTATTGCTGACGTCACGTCATATTACTCGACCAGCCAAAGCTTTATGTTCTGAAATCATCTTCCAGTGAATTAATTAATATTTATACAGATAAGCCTTCGATTTATTCCGGGCCGAGCTCGACATCGACAAGCTGTGAAGGACACGGGCCTGTCTATCATAGAGAGGCCGTGATTCCGAGGGGATCTGATGGGAGATGTTTCACGTACTGTATCTGTCTATAATTCCAGCTGTGTGTCTGTCTGTCTGTCTGTCTGTCTGTCTGTCTGTCTGCAACCGCTGTTTCTCGACAACCACTGCTCCGATCTAATTGAAACTTGCCAGGTATATTGCTGGGGACCTGAGTATGTGCCTTTTCAAGGTTTGATATTAATCGGACAAGTGGTTCCCAAGTTATGGCCATTTATTTACCAAACCAATGACAAGACACGGTGCTATGACGTCACAATTGACGTCACAATTTTTTTTATTTTTCTTTTCCACATACAGGCACGTACTAGTATTAAGTAATAATATGATCAGTGACCACGAGAGGACATGATCCTTGGAAGCTGTTCAGGATCCGTTCCACACTCTGGAAGTAAGGAAAACATTTCTCAGCCAGATGGTTGTTAAAGATCGGAACAGACAGTGTTACACAGGACGTTTTTCAGCCCAACAATGTCAATTCGTTCAAAAAGATGTTCTTAGATTGGATAGACGTTGGTGGAGCTGAAGGTTTCTGATGAACGGTCTTTGTAGGGGCAGGACGAGTTCTTGGTAGGTGAAGGTTATGTTTTCATGTCTGTCTGTCTGTCTGTTATCTACAACGTTGTACAAATCGTTGAGGATGGATTCGGATGAAACTTGCTGGATGAGTTGGTTGGGTGACAAGAACAAGCCGATTAGATTTTGTTTCAGGTCCAAATCCAGATCCAGTCTATCAGTGGGATATAAACCGTAAACTTTTCAGCCTGGCAGAGGTATGTGCTCCACCGAGTGCTGTTCTAGTTCGGGATGGCCGGAGCAGGATCTCTTCAGGAGGTTCCATGTGCTGCACAGTGGCATAAATCCGTTTCAAAAAGTAGGGGTGGGGATAGTGTTGAAATCTTGTGGGGGAGGGGGGATGATATTGTAAATTCTCCATTCCCCACACCTCCCACTGGGTCTTACGTTAGTTCCATAATTTTACTTTACGTAATTTTTTTTTTACTTTACTTTAATTTAACCGACGTAATTAACACATTGGGTGTTGGAAAAATTGTCATTACTTACGTAATTTTTGAACGGCCTCGAACCGGTATTTAATATCAGGAATACTAAGACATGTGACAAAAGGTCATCACTAATACTAAGACATGTGACAAAAGGTCATCACGAATACTAAGACATGTGACGAAAGGTCATCCCTAATACAAAGACATGTGACAAAAGGTCATCACTAATACTAAGACATGTGACGAAAGGTCATCCCTAACACAAAGACATGTGATAAAAGGTCATCCCTAATACAAAGACATGTGACAAAAGGTCATCCCTAATACAAAGACATGTGACAAAAGGTCATCACTAATACTAAGACATGTGATAAAAGGTCATCCCTAATACAAAGACATGTGACAAAAGGTCATCCCTAATACAAAGACATGTGACAAAAGGTCATCCCAAATACAAAGACATGTGACAAAAGGTCATCCCTAATACAAAGACATGTGACAAAAGGTCATCACTAATACTAAGACATGTGACGAAAGGTCATCCCTAACACAAAGACATGTGATAAAAGGTCATCCCTAATACAAAGACATGTGACAAAAGGTCATCCCTAATACAAAGACATGTGACAAAAGGTCATCCCTAATACAAAGACATGACAAAAGGTCATCCCTAATACAAAGACATGCGACAAAAGGTCATCCCTAATACAAAGACATGTGACAAAAGGCCATCACCAATACTAAGACGTGTGACAAAAGGCCATCACTAATACTAAGACATGTGACGAAAGGTCATCCCTAATACAAAGACATGTGACAAAAGGTCATCCCTAATACAAAGACATGTGACAAAAGGTCATCCCTAATACTAAGACATATGACAAAAGGCCATCACCAATACTAAGACGTGTGACAAAAGGCCATCACTAATACTAAGACGTGTGACAAAAGGCCATCACTAATACTAAGACGTGTGACAAAAGGCCATCCCTAATACAAAGACATGACAAAAGGTCATCCCTAATACAAAGACATGTGACAAAAAGCCATCCCTAATACAAAGACATGTGACAAAAGGCCATTACTAATACAAGGACATGTGACAAAAGGTCATCCCTAATACAAAGACATGTGACAAAAGGTCATCCCTAATACAAAGACATGTGACAAAAGGTCATCCCTAATACAAAGACATGTGACAAAAGGTCATCCCTAATACAAAGACATGTGACAAAAAGCCATCCCTAATACAAAGACATGTGACAAAAGGCCATTATTAATACAAGGACATGTGACAAAAGGCCATCCCTAATACAAAGACATGTGACAAAAGGCCATTACTAATACAAAGACATGTGACAAAAGGCCATCCCTAATACAAAGACATATGACAAAAGGCCATCCCTAATACAAAGACACGTGACAAAAGGTCATCCCTAATACTAAGACATGTGACAAAAAGCCATCCCTAATACAAAGACATGTGACAAAAGGTCATCCCTAATACAAAGACATGTGACAAAAAGCCATCCCTAATACAAAGACATGTGACAAAAGGCCATTACTAATACAAGGACATGTGACAAAAGGCCATCCCTAATACAAAGACATGTGACAAAAGGCCATTACTAATACAAAGACATGTGACAAAAGGCCATCCCTAATACAAAGACATATGACAAAAGGCCATCCCTAATACAAAGACACGTGACAAAAGGCCATCACTAATACTAAGACATGTGACAAAAGGTCATCCCTAATACAAAGACATGTGACAAAAGGTCATCCCTAATACAAAGACATGTGACAAAAGGTCATCCCTAATACAAAGACATGTGACAAAAGGCCATTACTAATACAAGGACATGTGACAAAAGGCCATTACTAATACAAAGACATGTGACAAAAGGCCATCCCTAATACAAAGACATATGACAAAAGGCCATCCCTAATACAAAGACACGTGACAAAAGGCCATCACTAATACTAAGACATGTGACAAAAGGTCATCCCTAATACAAAGACATGTGACAAAAGGTCATCCCTAATACAAAGACACGTGACAAAAGGTCATCCCTAATACAAAGACATGTGACAAAAAGCCATCCCTAATACAAAGACACGTGACAAAAGGCCATCCCTAATACAAAGACATATGACAAAAGGTCATCCCTAATACAAAGACACGTGACAAAAGGCCATCACTAATACTAAGACATGTGACAAAAGGCCATCACTAATACAAAGACATGTGACAAAAGGTCATCCCTAATACAAAGACATGTGACAAAAGGTCATCCCTAATACAAAGACATGTGACAAAAGGTCATCCCTAATACAAAGACATGTGACAAAAGGCCATTACTAATACAAGGACATGTGACAAAAGGCCATTACTAATACAAAGACATGTGACAAAAGGCCATCCCTAATACAAAGACATATGACAAAAGGCCATCCCTAATACAAAGACACGTGACAAAAGGCCATCACTAATACTAAGACATGTGACAAAAGGTCATCCCTAATACAAAGACATGTGACAAAAGGTCATCCCTAATACAAAGACACGTGACAAAAGGTCATCCCTAATACAAAGACATGTGACAAAAAGCCATCCCTAATACAAAGACACGTGACAAAAGGCCATCCCTAATACAAAGACATATGACAAAAGGTCATCCCTAATACAAAGACACGTGACAAAAGGCCATCACTAATACTAAGACATGTGACAAAAGGCCATCACTAATACAAAGACATGTGACAAAAGGTCATCCCTAATACAAAGACATGTGACAAAAGGTCATCCCTAATACAAAGACATGTGACAAAAAGCCATCCCTAATACAAAGACATGTGACAAAAGGCCATTACTAATACAAGGATATGTGACAAAAGGCCATCCCTAATACAAAGACATGTGACAAAAGGCCATTACTAATACAAAGACATGTGACAAAAGGCCATCCCTAATACAAAGACATATGACAAAAGGCCATCCCTAATACAAAGACACGTGACAAAAGGCCATCACTAATACAAAGACATGTGACAAAAGGTCATCCCTAATACAAAGACATGTGACAAAAGGTCATCCCTAATACAAAGACATGTGACAAAAGGCCATCCCTAATACAAAGACATGTGACAAAAAGCCATCCCTAATACAAAGACATGTGACAAAAGGCCATCCCAAATACAAAGACATGTGACAAAAGGCCATTACTAATACAAGGACATGTGACAAAAGGCCATCCCTAATACAAAGACATGTGACAAAAGGCCATTACTAATACAAAGACATGTGACAAAAAGCCATCCCTAATACAAAGAGATGTGACAAAAAGCCATCCCTAATACAAAGACATGTGACAAAAGGCCATTACTAATACAAGGACATGTGACAAAAGGCCATCCCTAATACAAAGACATGTGACAAAAGGCCATTACTAATACAAAGACATGTGACAAAAGGCCATCCCTAATACAAAGACATATGACAAAAGGCCATCCCTAATACAAAGACACGTGACAAAAGGCCATCCCTAATACAAAGACACGTGACAAAAGGCCATCACTAATACTAAGACATTCTCCCGTATGCAGCACACAGTTGTGTGTGTTGTTTTTGTAAACTTTGAAACGTAATTTCCAAATGACAGCTATATCCCCTGCGTCCCGTGCGAGAATTTAAATAGTTAGCAGGCGGTGGGCGCGACACTGAGCACCTCCCCAGAGGAGGGGGCTCGTCATATTAGGGAAAGGAAATTTAAACCAAGGTGGGGGGCACTTGCAAATGGTTGCTCCTTGTGGGGGGCACATGAACACTAGACGGGAGTATTCGGGACACAATGGTTTTGAGACGGGTGAGACTAAACTGGGTACATATGTCGATTAACAACGTGGAGTTCAAAGGAACGTGCGTGGTTTAAGGGACGATGGGGAGTGCATGAGTGAGCTGGAGGGAAATTACAGTACAGTTGTTCAAAAAGATGTGGCGTCACCATTGTTCAATGAAATGAATGTGAGAACAGCAGCCCGGAGAGGAATAAATAGTGGTGCTAAGGAATGATTGGGAGGTAATGAGTCCAGTCCAAAGAAATCCAGGGCTAGTTAAAAGTTATCTAGGGGGATCCAGCGAAATTTCAATGGAAGTCGTTCTGCGGTTGATACTGTGTGTGCAAAGTTGTGTTTTGCAGGGTGCAAAAGTGAATTGACAGGCTGTGAGTATGGCTCGTTTAAGATAGGTATTGTGGTGAAAAACACTCCGGACTAAGGTCGGAGTGGAGACAGACAGTCTCCTTTGCTAAGAGGGGCACGGATAATGACAAGGATCGGCCATGGGGAGATTTAGGGGACTATTTAGGTTAGAGTCGAGCCCGTCACCTGATCGGCCGGTACCGCCACCCCCTCAGGTGCATGTATGAGAATGTTGCTTGACTAGCAACACCTGCTGGCCCAGGTTGCCTTGTCATGTTTGCCTTTGCCATGACTTGCCCGTTGCCCCCCCCTTTTTCTCCACCACCCAAGAACTTGCCATCATGGTGCTGTGGATCAGAGGACAATGGTGGACCAGACCCATGATTGTTTCTAGTGTATAGTTTGAACCAACCTGGTCATATGAGTAAAGATAAAAGACTGAATTTAGAAATTGTAAGAGATATGTGCTAGAGTGAATGAGTGGGAAAGGTGCACAACGCATTCGATTTTATTTATTTTTCTTAATGGGGCATGTTCTCAAATGGAAGACCAAGAACGGACCCAAAGAAGTAAATAGCAAAGATGGAGTCACCAAGAGGAACCTGGATAGGATTCGGGTTTTAGCCGCGACTCCACGACTCTCAAACGCATCCAGGCGCAGCCAAGTGAGCCTTACAGAAAAAATTTCTGCAAGAATTCACTTCTCCTTAAACAGATATATAACAAAAGAGAGAAATAGAGAGTAAAAGAGATGAAAAAGTAAGAACTTTTATGAATAAAAAGAATTATGAAAGGAAAAAAGAACAAAGATGTTGGTAAGAACCTGAATAGATAGATTTCAGCAGTTACTCCCCAAAGTCAAACACAGCAACATGTACAAGCTACCAGAGGTCCATTATTGGGGAAGCATAGTCCACACAGCATCAGGATATGTATGTTACAAACATCATCTCAAATGGAAGTCCAAGAATGAACTCACAGAAGTAAAGAGCATCAGGAGGAACCTGGATAGGATTTGGATTTCAGCTGCTACTCCACAACCCCCCCCAACCCATCCAGGCACAGCCAAGTGAGCCTTCCAGAAAACTTTCTGCAAGAATTCACTTCTCCTTAAACAGATGAGGCAATCGTGTTAAACGGTCTACATTTGACATGCACTAACAGCTCGGGATGAGTCCAATACAGAGGAGGGGGGAATGTTACGGCTGTCGGAGACCCCGTGGAGATGCATACAACACATAAGGGATCCCGAGTGTAGTTATATCTGTCGTGTTTTTGTTTTGCTAAATTACCTCTCTGCCTCGTATAAGTGGAAGGGAAAGATGTGTTGTGAGTGTAGCTGCAGTTACCCCCATTGTTCTTTACCTCCTTCTCAAACTCCATTCTCAAACCTCATTCTCAAACACTTGTTCAAGCACTTTACACGCTCAAACCACATACAACATGCACTTCACAATGCACACATACTATGAACAACATAAATCCATTCAGCAGTGCTTCACTCGAACACAACACCCTCTTTCAGTGCAGCAAATGCAGGCACAGCTCGGCATTCACCTGAACATCGGACGCAATGTACAATCCTTTCCCCTTGCCCTGTCCTTTTCACCGCAACCTTATTGGTAGTATACCAATGCAAGACCCGTCACTGCGCTGACGGGAATACCAATCTTTGAGTAATTGCAAAAAAAAAAAAAACCAATGGTTGTTTTAAATGGAAAAATTAAAGTTAGGTGGCGGAAAGATACTGGCTGAGCTAGTATCTCAGGGAGCAAGGAGGGGGTTAGTGTTAGTGGGATATTCATCACAGACTTTTTAGATGCTGAATTCCAAATAAAATACAACACACGAAGAGAAAGATCAGAAAAGAAAATATTTTTCTCCCTCCTCTCTTCTTTTGATCAAACTGTCTGGGGTATGTATTAGGCGCAGGCCATGCCAGGAAACAAACTCTCATCATGCATGTATGTACAGCATGTTCTATGCTGCGTGTATGTACGTGTGTGTGTTGGGTGTACCATTATTGCTTGATTAGTGCTATTCCCTGTAGGACAATAGTTGAAGGATGTGCACACAGGCATGCCGAGACCGAGCTCCTTTGGTATACAGCATTGGACAACACACCCCCCAAGTGTTTTGAAGTGTCCGTTAAAGTATGATTACCTCCGCCACTGAAGGTGAAGGTTATGTTTTCACCCCTGTCTGTTTGTTTGTTTGTTTGTTACTTGGCGAAATCTTCGATTTTGTCAAGTATGTTGGTCTGTTCCGTTTGTTGGTTTGTTTGTTTGTTTGTTTGTCCGGTCGTCTACAGCCCAAACGGCTGGACCAGTCGTTCTTAAATTTTTACACCTGATAGGCAATCCACCTGAGGCGGTCCGCGTCCAAACCCCGTCTTAATCGGACTAAACGTCACGACGTGACGTCACACAACGTGAAAACACGTTTTTGGACATAACTCAGTGACCGGCGGTTGACGCCAAATTAAACTTCATTCAAATATCTAAATGATTACTAAATGCATCTTATTACAAATTACGCATAGTTTTCGCAAGCGTATGACGTCAAAGTTTTGCCTATTGACGGCATTTTTCTTATCATTGTTATTTGTGTCGTCGCGGCATTTTTATTAATGTACGAACAAATAAACACCACACATTCCATGACATTACGGCTTGGACCACCACACGGAAAGGTCAACTAATCACGATTTTTGGATTCGCTATATATGCTTGATATCCCTTATTGTCGGGTTGTCCGTGTGTGTGTGTGTGTGTGTGTGTGTGTGTGTGTGTGTGTGTGTGTGTGTGTGTGTGTGTGTGTGTGTGTGTGTGTGTGTGTGTGTGTGTGTCTGCAACACGAGGCTCCACAGCACGAACCAGCGAACCGATTTCGATGAAACTTTGCCAACAGGTGCCATATGGTATGGGAATGTGCGCGTTTGAATTTCGTTGCCTAGCAACCACCCGTTGCTGTGCAGCGGCCGAAAAACCGCGTACAGTATTTTCAATACTTGTCCTTCAGTTTTGAATGCAGAGAAACGAGACTTCGGAATTAAACACTTCGAGATATTTAGAAAATTTTACTTGAGCCGATTTTTGATTGAGGTTTTATTTTTCAAATGGGAGTCCTTCAAAAATCGGGTGTCTATTTACCGTCATTTTTTATGAGGGGCTTAGGAAAGTGGGCGGGGCTTAGGGAAAGTGGACGTGATTGATGAAAAGTGGGAGTGGCGTAGTAAAGTGGGCGTGGCTTATGGAAAGTGGGCGTGGCTTATGAAAAATATTGTGTGGCTCAGGAGGTGTGGTCAAACAAGAGCGTTGAGAGAAGTTTATCGGGTTTTCCGTCTGTGTGTGTGTGTGTGTGTGTGTGTGTGTGTGTGTGTGTGTGTGTGTGTGTGTGTGTGTATGTGTGTGTGTGTGTGTGTGTGTGTGTATGTGTATGTGTATGTGTGTGTGTGTGTGTGTGTGTGTGTGTGTGTGTGTGTGTGTGTGTGTGTGTCTGCAACATGAGGCTCCACAGTACAAATCAGCAAACCGATTATTTTTGAAATGGTCGTCCTTCAAAAATAGGGTGTCTATTTACCGTCATTTTTATGAGGAGTGCCAGTTGGCAAAATACGCAATAGGAAAAATCTTGCCAGGCAGAGGAACAATTGTATGTGAACCAATACGTCTTGGCACTGAATCTTCGTCGGTGGATCGGTCAGAATGAAAAGCATCGTATCCAGCGCTTCGATGCTAGCGAATCCCTCGTCGCCTACCGGCTTGTTCATTATCTTGCCAAAACGAAGTTTTTGCAAGATATGTTAGTCAGCTTGTTTTTTTTTGTTTGTTTGTTTGTTTCTCTGTAATCACGTATAAAAAATTCTGCAGAGCACAGTTATCATTGGAAATTTTTGTAACTTCGCATATCAGAGGCCTATAGAGGTCCCTTTCAGTGCACAAAATTTTGAAGGTCAAGGTCAAAGGTCAAGGTCACTTTGTCGCAAATCAGGGGAGTCGACGAAACCCTTATTTTTTGAGTAATTTTGATCGGATCGTCTTCAAACTTCATGGGAATATAGTTCATGGTCTGGCGCTCAGCTGATTAATTTTTGGTGGCGATTGGCCTTGACCTTCATGGTTAGCACCTCAGGTCAAACATATTTGACCCCAAGGTCAAATTTTCATTTTTAGGAACCATATCGTGTCGGACCTCAAATTGAACACCTCAATGAGTGCTTTCTAGATATGTCAAGCTTGAGACATTATGACGTCATTTGGTGACGTTATGAGGCAAAAGCATATTTTTCATGGTTACTCTGTAGAACGATTCTCATCGGAATCTCTCGAAGGCAGATATTCCTCAAGGAGTCGCTCCTGGTGGATAGCAGCTCTGTTCACCTCAGTGTGACCTTAAATAAGTCACACGTGGTCAACTTTTGGCAAGATACGGGTCACCCTGCGGCTGACATTGGTTTATTTGTTTGTCTGTTTGTTTGTGTGTTTGTTTGTGTGCAGGATATGTCAAAAAGTTGTGGATGGATCCGGATAAAATTTGGTAGGCAGGTTGGGTGTGTGACCCCGACGAATTGATTCGATTTTGGTGAAGATCCAGATCTGGATCCAGATCCGACGACCAGAAGTTTTTAAACTGATTCTTCACCATTGAGAGATAGGGCCAAACACAATATATGGCATGATATTTCAAAAATGTATTGGGCTCGGTATGTTCTCGGGGATCAGGCATTACGTGGCGGAGGTATGCGCTCTACTGCGTACCCTTCTCGTTACTTATTAGATCCACGCAAAAACAGCTTGTACCACGACTGCTGCATAAACAGCATCTGGGGGGAGCAAAAGGGGTGGGAGTCCGGAGGGAGGGGCTTATGGTGGGAGGAGGGAGATTTTGTGGGGTTCTCCTGGAGCTTTCTGTCGAACTCCACAAAAAGTTCGACTATTCCCACCCCGTCTCAAGCAGCTCCTCTGGGTTTGGTGGAAGGGCAAGCTGTTGCTCAAGCAGTGCAGCAAGCGGGGTATGCTGCAGGGCCGTGAAAAGCAATGAAGATTTGGTCCAATTGACCAACTATTATACCAGAAGGGGAAGAATAGCAAAATAGCATTTCCACCTTTTTTTGTATTCATCAGCAGCAGCAGCAGGGAATGTTTTGGAGGTGTATCCGGCGGTTCCACAAAGAAAGGTGTAACCATTTTTCCCTCCCGCAGTTCTTCTCATTTAGTTTTTCTTGTACGAGCATTGTATAGACTTGATTTGGAAAATGAGGGATAGTATGAAGATCAGTATTAATAGCAAACGTAGTGAGCTTCATACTCAAAGTGTGCACATGAGAGAATAGGAAACAACAACAACAACAACACAATACCCTAGCAATTTGGGATCCGTGTCGTCGGCTATGACCCTTTTGCTTCCGGTTTTTGTCATGGGGAATGATGCATGCCGGGAGATAAAGGCATCGTCGGAGACATGAAATACCCAAATATCAGACATGGTGTATATTTCCTCCACTGATTTTAATAAAGATATCTCCCGCATCATCAAAAAATAATTTTTAATCGTGATTTACATTATTTGATCGCTGATCCCGAATCCAGGCCGAAGTAACCGGAAATTGCAGCATCGAATGTAAGAAGAAGTCTACGTTCGCTTCTCGGCTTTGCCTATTCCATATTTAATGTGGTACATCCGGTAATCACCGGAAGAAGGAAGAATTTTTTTTTTTTAATTAAATCTTCGTCAGTGCAATCAAATTGCTCGGAACTGCGCAACAAGCCGCGGTGACTGCTGCAGCTTTTACCGTTCACCATCAGTCCGATATTACTCAAAAGGCTCTCGGACACGATCCGGCTTCGAACCGACGACAACATGGTTTCTGAAGCGTCTTTCGACCCACGGAGGAACTTCCCCGGTTGGTTGGCGGCGCAAGGTGTGCGTCCCGTCGTGGCGGCGGCTCTGGGGGCCGAGCTCGGTATCGAGACGTTCGAGGAGTTGCTGGCGTGCGCCGCGCATCCGACGCTTCTTCAAGAGCTGCTGCAGCTGGGTCGCCAACGCCTGCCGTTTGCCGCGTACGCCATGCTGCGCCGTCTGGCCGAGAGCGTGAGCGAACCCGCCGACCAGCAGTGCCATGCTCAGTCGGAGCCGCAACTGCCGACGAGCCTGGGCTCACTGCTCGGAGCTCTGGTGGCTCTTTTGCGCGGCCTGAGCGGCGAGTTGTTGCAGGCCGCCGCTACGTTCAGCCGTCTGGATATCAACTTGGGATCCGAGGCGAAGTCTTGGCTTCATGAACGGTCCGAGCATGAACACAGCCTTCCTGGTAACTTATACCCCCCCCCCCCACGCCTTGTAACATGTAATCACAGTTTGGATGAACACAGCCTTCCTGGTAACTTATACCCCCCCCACGCCTTCAAACATGTAATCACAGTTTGGATGAACACAGCCTTCCTGGTAACTTATACCCCCCCCACGCCTTGTAACATGTAATCACAGTTTGGATGAACACAGCCTTCCTGGTAACTTATACCCCCCACGCCTTGTAACATGTAATCACAGTTTGTATGAACACAGCCTTCCTGGTAACTTATACCCCCCCACGCCTTGTAACATGTAATCACAGTTTGTATGAACACAGCCTTCCTGGTAACTTATACCCCCCACGCCTTGTAACATGTAATCACAGTTTGTATGAACACAGCCTTCCTGGTAACTTATAACCCCCCATGACCCCCAGGCCTTGTAACATGTAATCACAGTTTGTATGAACACAGCCTTCCTGGTAACTTATAACCCCCCCCACGCCTTGTAACATGTAACCACAGTTTGGATGAACACAGCCTTCCTGGTAACTTATACCCCCCCCACGCCTTGTAACATGTAATCACAGTTTGGATGAACACAGCCTTCCTGGTAACTTATACCCCCCCCCACGCCTTGTAACATGTAATCACAGTTTGGATGAACACAGCCTTCCTGGTAACTTATACCCCCCCCCCACCCCTTCCAACATGTAACCACACTTTGGATGAACACAGCCCTCCTGGTAACTTATACCCCCCCACGCCTTGTAACATGTAATCACAGTTTGGATGAACACAGCCTTCCTGGTAACTTATACCCCCCCCACGCCTTGTAACATGTAATCACAGTTGGGATGACCACTGCCTTCCTGGTAACTTATACCCCCCCCCCCCACGCCTTTTAACATGTAATCACAGTTTGGATGAACACAGCCTTCCTGGTAACTTATACCCCCCCCCCCACGCCTTCAAACATGTAATCACAGTTTGGATGACCACAGCCTTCCTGGTAACTTATCCCCCCCCCCACGCCTTGTAACATGTAATCACAGTTTGAATGAACACAGCCTTCCTGGTAACTTATACCCCCCCCCCCCCACGCCTTGTAACATGTCATCACAGTTTGTATGAACACAGCCTTCCTGGTAACTTATACCCCCCCCACGCCTTGTAACATGTAATCACAGTTTGTATGAACACAGCCTTCCTGGTAACTTATACCCCCCCCACCGCTTGTAACATGTAATCACAGTTCGTACGAACCCAGCCTTCCTGGTAACTTATAGCCCCCCCCCCACGCCTTGTAACATGTAATCACAGTTTGTATGATCCCAGCCTTCCTGGTAACTTATCGCCCCCCCCCCCCACGCCTTGTAACATGTAATCACAGTTTGTATGAACACAGCCTTCCTGGTAACTTATACCCCCCCCCCCCACGCCTTGTAACATGTAATCACAGTTTGGATGAACACAGCCTTCCTGGTAACTTATACCCCCCCACGCCTTGTAACATGTAATCACAGTTTGGATGAACACAGCCTTCCTGGTAACTTATAACCCCCCCCCACGCCTTGTAACATGTAATCACAGTTTGGATGAACACAGCCTTCCTGGTAACTTATACCCCCCCCACGCCTTGTAACATGTAATCACAGTTTGGATGAACACAGCCTTCCTGGTAACTTATACCCCCCCCCCCCACGCCTTGTAACATGTAATCACAGTTTGGATGAACACAGCCTTCCTGGTAACTTATACCCCCCCACGCCTTGTAACATGTAATCACAGTTTGGATGAACACAGCCTTCCTGGTAACTTATACCCCCCCACGCCTTGTAACATGTAATCACAGTTTGGATGAACACAGCCTTCCTGGTAACTTATACCCCCCCCCACGCCTTGTAACATGTAATCACAGTTTGGATGAACACAGCCTTCCTGGTAACTTATACCCCCCCCCACGCCTTGTAACATGTAATCACAGTTTGGATGAACACAGCCTTCCTGGTAACTTATACCCCCCCCACGCCTTGTAACATGTAATCACAGTTTGGATGAACACAGCCTTCCTGGTAACTTATACCCCCCACGCCTTGTAACATGTAATCACAGTTTGTATGAACACAGCCTTCCTGGTAACTTATAACCCCCCATGACCCCCAGGCCTTGTAACATGTAATCACAGTTTGTATGAACACAGCCTTCCTGGTAACTTATACCCCCCCCCCACGCCTTGTAACATGTAATCACAGTTTGGATGAACACAGCCTTCCTGGTAACTTATACCCCCCCCCACGCCTTGTAACATGTAATCACAGTTTGGATGAACACAGCCTTCCTGGTAACTTATACCCCCCCACGCCTTGTAACATGTAATCACAGTTTGTATGAACACAGCCTTCCTGGTAACTTATACCCCCCCCCCCACGCCTTGTAACATGTAATCACAGTTTGGATGAACACAGCCTTCCTGGTAACTTATACCCCCCCCACGCCTTGTAACATGTAATCACAGTTTGTATGAACACAGCCTTCCTGGTAACTTATACCCCCCCCCCACGCCTTGTAACATGTAATCACAGTTTGGATGAACACAGCCTTCCTGGTAACTTATACCCCCCCCCCACGCCTTGTAACATGTAATCACAGTTTGGATGAACACAGCCTTCCTGGTAACTTATACCCCCCCCCCCACGCCTTGTAACATGTAATCACAGTTTGGATGAACACAGCCTTCCTGGTAACTTATACCCCCCCACGCCTTCAAACATGTAATCACAGTTTGGATGAACACAGCCTTCCTGGTAACTTATACCCCCCCCCACGCCTTGTAACATGTAATCACAGTTTGGATGAACACAGCCTTCCTGGTAACTTATACCCCCCCCCACGCCTTGTAACATGTAATCACAGTTTGGATGAACACAGCCTTCCTGGTAACTTATACCCCCCCCCCCCCGCCTTGTAACATGTAATCACAGTTTGAATGAACACAGCCTTCCTGGTAACTTATACCCCCCCCACGCCTTGTAACATGTAATCACAGTTTGGATGAACACAGCCTTCCTGGTAACTTATACCCCCCCCACGCCTTGTAACATGTAATCACAGTTTGTATGAACACAGCCTTCCTGGTAACTTATAACCCCCCCATGACCCCCAGGCCTTGTAACATGTAATCAGAGTTTGTATGAACACAGCCTTCCTGGTAACTTATAACAGCCCCGCCCCACGCCGTGTAACATGTAATCACAGTTTGGATGAACACAGCCTTCCTGGTAACTTATACCCCCCCCCACGCCTTGTAACATGTAATCACAGTTTGGATGAACACAGCCTTCCTGGTAACTTATACCCCCCACGCCTTGTAACATCTAATCACAGTTTGTATGAACACAGCCTTCCTGGTAACTTATAACCCCCCCATGACCCCCAGGCCTTGTAACATGTAATCACAGTTTGTATGAACACAGCCTTCCTGGTAACTTATAACCCCCCCCCACGCCTTGTAACATGTAACCACAGTTTGGATGAACACAGCCTTCCTGGTAACTTATACCCCCCCCCACGCCTTGTAACATGTAATCACAGTTTGGATGAACACAGCCTTCCTGGTAACTTATACCCCCCCCCACGCCTTCAAACATGTAATCACAGTTTGGATGAACACAGCCTTCCTGGTAACTTATACCCCCCCCCCACGCCTTGTAACATGTAATCACAGTTTGAATGAACACAGCCTTCCTGGTAACTTATACCCCCCCCCACGCCTTGTAACATGTAATCACAGTTTGGATGAACACAGCCTTCCTGGTAACTTATACCCCCCCACGCCTTTTAACATGTAATCACAGTTTGGATGAACACAGCCTTCCTGGTAACTTATACCCCCCCACGCCTTCAAACATGTAATCACAGTTTGGATGAACACTGCCTTCCTGGTAACTTATACCCCCCCCACGCCTTGTAACATGTAATCACAGTTTGGATGAACACAGCCTTCCTGGTAACTTATACCCCCCCCCACGCCTTGTAACATGTAATCACAGTTTGGATGAACACAGCCTTCCTGGTAACTTATACCCCCCCCACGCCTTCAAACATGTAATCACAGTTTGGATGAACACAGCCTTCCTGGTAACTTATACCCCCCCCCACGCCTTGTAACATGTAATCACAGTTTGAATGAACACAGCCTTCCTGGTAACTTATACCCCCCCCCCCCACGCCTTGTAACATGTAATCACAGTTTGGATGAACACTGCCTTCCTGGTAACTTATACCCCCCCCCCCACGCCTTTTAACATGTAATCACAGTTTGGATGAACACAGCCTTCCTGGTAACTTATACCCCCCCACGCCTTCAAACATGTAATCACAGTTTGGATGAACACAGCCTTCCTGGTAACTTATACCCCCCCACGCCTTGTAACATGTAATCACAGTTTGGATGAACACAGCCTTCCTGGTAACTTATACCCCCCCACGCCTTGTAACATGTAATCACAGTTTGGATGAACACAGCCTTCCTGGTAACTTATACCCCCCCCCCACGCCTTGTAACATGTAATCACAGTTTGGATGAACACAGCCTTCCTGGTAACTTATACCCCCCCCACGCCTTTTAACATGTAATCACAGTTTGGATGAACACAGCCTTCCTGGTAACTTATACCCCCCCCCCACGCCTTGTAACATGTAATCACAGTTTGGATGAACACTGCCTTCCTGGTAACTTATACCCCCCCCCCCCCACGCCTTTTAACATGTAATCACAGTTTGGATGAACACAGCCTTCCTGGTAACTTATACCCCCCCCCACGCCTTCAAACATGTAATCACAGTTTGGATGAACACAGCCTTCGTGGTAACTTATACCCCCCCCCACGCCTTGTAACATGTAATCACAGTTTGGATGAACACAGCCTTCCTGGTAACTTATACCCCCCCCACGCCTTGTAACATGTAATCACAGTTTGTATGAACACAGCCTTCCTGGTAACTTATAACCCCCCCACGCCTTGTAACATGTAATCACAGTTTGGATGAACACAGCCTTCCTGGTAACTTATACCCCCCCCCCCACGCCTTGTAACATGTAATCACAGTTTGGATGAACACAGCCTTCCTGGTAACTTATACCCCCCCCCACGCCTTGTAACATGTAATCACAGTTTGGATGAACACAGCCTTCCCGGTACCTCATACCCCCCCCACGCTTTGTAACATGTAATCACAGTTTGTATGAACACAGCCTTCCTGGTAACTTATACCCCCCCCACGCCTTGTAACATGTAATCACAGTTTGTATGAACACAGCCTTCCTGGTAACTTATACCCCCCCCCCCATGCTTTGTAACATGTAATCACAGTTTGTATGAACACAGCCTTCCTGGTAACTTATACCCCCCCCACGCCTTGTAACATGTAATCACAGTTTGTATGAACACAGCCTTCCTGGTAACTTATAACCCCCCCATGACCCCCAGGCCTTGTAACATGTAATCACAGTTTGTATGAACACAGCCTTCCTGGTAACTTATAACCCCCCCCCACGCCTTGTAACGTGTAACCACAGTTTGGATGAACACAGCCTTCCTGGTAACTTATACCCCCCCCCACGCCTTGTAACATGTAATCACAGTTTGGATGAACACAGCCTTCCTGGTAACTTATACCCCCCCCACGCCTTCAAACATGTAATCACAGTCTGGATGAACACAGCCTTCCTGGTAACTTATACCCCCCCCACGCCTTGTAACATGTAATCACAGTTTGGATGAACACAGCCTTCCTGGTAACTTATACCCCCCCACGCCTTGTAACATGTAATCACAGTTTGGATGAACACAGCCTTCCTGGTAACTTATACCCCCCACGCCTTGTAACATGTAATCACAGTTTGGATGAACACAGCCTTCCTGGTAACTTATACCCCCCCACGCCTTGTAACATGTAATCACAGTTTGGATGAACACAGCCTTCCTGGTAACTTATACCCCCCCACGCCTTCAAACATGTAATCACAGTTTGGATGAACACAGCCTTCCTGGTAACTTATACCCCCCCCCCACGCCTTGTAACATGTAATCACAGTTTGGATGAACACAGCCTTCCTGGTAACTTATACCCCCCCCACGCCTTGTAACATGTTAGCACAGTTTGGATGAACACAGCCTTCCTGGTAACTTATACCCCCCCCCCCCACGCCTTGTAACATGTAATCACAGTTTGTATGAACACAGCCTTCCTGGTAACTTATAACCCCCCCCCCACGCCTTGTAACATGTAATCACAGTTTGGATGAACACAGCCTTCCTGGTAACTTATACCCCCCCCCCACGCCTTGTAACATGTAATCACAGTTTGGATGAACACAGCCTTCCTGGTAACTTATACCCCCCCCACGCCTTGTAACATGTAATCACAGTTTGGATGAACACAGCCTTCCTGGTAACTTATACCCCCCCACGCCTTGTAACATGTAATCACAGTTTGTATGAACACAGCCTTCCTGGTACCTTATAACCCCCCTCCCCCACGCCTTGTAACATGTAATCACAGTTTGTATGAACACAGCCTTCCTGGTAACTTATAACCCCCCCACGCCTTGTGACATGTAATCACAGTTTGTATGAACACAGCCTTCCTGGTAACTTATAACCCCCCTCCCCCACGCCTTGTAACATGTAATCACAGTTTGTATGAACACAGCCTTCCTGGTAACTTATAACCCCCCCACGACCCCCAGGCCTTGTAACATGTAACCACAGTTGTATGAACACAGCCTTCCTGGTAACTTATAACCCCCATGACCCCCACGCCTTGTAACGTGCAACTACAGTTTGTATGAACACAGCCTTCCTGGGAACTTATAACCCCCCCCCACGACCCTCACGCCTTGTAACATGTAACCACAGTTTGTATGAACACGGCCTTCCTGGTAACTTATAACCCCCCCCCCACCACCCCAGGCCTTGTAACATGTAACCACAGTTTGCATGAGCACAGCCTTCCTGGTAACTTATAACCCCCCCCATGACCCCCAGGCCTTGTAACATGTAATCACAGTTTGTATGAGCACAGCCTTCCTGGTAACTTATAACCCCCCCCCACGCCTTGTAACATGTAATCACAGTTTGTATGAACACAGCCTTCCTGGTAACTTATAACCCCCCCCCCCCACGCCTTGTAACATGTAATCACAGTTTGTATGAAAATAGCCGTCCTGGTAACTTATAACTCCCCCACGACCCCCAGGCCTTGTAACATGTAACCACAGTTGTATGAACACAGCCTTCCTGGTAACTTATAACCCCCCCCCCCACGACCCTCATGCCTTGTAACATGTAACCACGGTTTGCATGAACACAGCCTTCCTGGTAACTTATAACCCCTCCCCCCCCCACGACCCCAGGCCTTGTAACATGTAACCACAGTTTGCATGAGCACAGCCTTCCTGGTAACTTATAACCCCCCACGACCCCCAGGCTTTGTAACATGTAACCACGGTTTGCATGAACTGGGTGTTTGAGGTTGCTCTCACCTCTTGGTGCTTTTGTCAGGAACAAGTTATCCTGCTGTTGTGTCGACTGCCAAGCATATAACCTGATGGGTTTCAACTCGAGAATAATCCGAGGACAAACGATCCAGACTCTGTGAGCTTTAAATGGTGAGAGCGTCCACTCGGAGGTCTGTGAGGTCGGGGCGTCGAATGGTACGGCCTGCATCCATGTTTGACGCTCAGTATTTAAAAAGGATAGAGCGTGCTGAGCAAACACCACAGGTTGGCAATAATTGCGCAGGAGACTTGATGGTTTCCTCAACTAATTTGGTCCGCTGGACCAAATTTTCATTGGTCTTCACGGTCATGCAGCATACCTGCCTGCTGGACTGCTTGAGCATTAGCTTGCCTTTCACCAAGCCCCCCACCGGCGTAACAAGGGGTGTAGGGGGCGAACGGGACAGCCCCCCCCCCCGAGTGCAACTTTTAAGAGAAGCGGCGAATTTGTTTTGTTGCATCATTGATCACTATCGGCACATCTCAGGTCAATTTCCCATGGCGGGTGAAAGCGGAAGCACAGGTAGGGGTTGAACTGCACAAATGGCCCCGGCCACCCCACCCTCCGCTTGCTGACCAATGGTTGTAGCCAACGACGTCTCAAAGAGAGGGGGCGGGTAAAAATGAGCGAGCGGCATTCTGGGAAACTAAACTCAAAGATGAGGCAGTGAGGTGTTGGCGTTTCATTCCAGTGTTCGTAGCTCATTCCTTTGTTCGTGTGTTCCCGTGTGTGTGTTCCCATGTGTTCCTCATCAGAGGCCTACCTCGAGATTGGAATATTTGACACCCAAGGCGGACCCTTTCTGTGGTACCTGCCCCCGAGATGAATAATTAAAAAAAAAAAATCAAATACACAGAAAACATTATCAAGTGTGCTCGTAATATTTCAAGTGGATTACAGTACTGTACCTGTAGGAAACAAATTGGAAATAAGAAAATAGATTTTAACAAGCCGGGAGGCGACAATGGTTCGCGGGCATTATTGAGGAAGCCCTACCGTAAAAACATCTCTTCCATCAAAATTGACCAAATCAATTTGGCACCCAAATTGACCAAAGCACCCCCCAGCCCCCCTCCCCCAGCTGTCACTCGGGATGGACTGCCTTCCCCACACCCTCCTAAGTGTGCCAATGTGTCCCATTCCTGTGAACCACACAGTCACAACAACTGAACCCTTATTAGGCCGATGACGATTTAGAAAGGTGGAAAACAAATGTGTAACTGTTTAGTTGCACGTGCGCTGTACTTGATTTGATTTGCAATAATGTTTAATTAGGCTTTGTGTTTAATTCAGCATGTGAGTTACGAGGGGCCGGCAATTTGCCATCTCACCCGAGCAGAATTTTTCTTCGATACGCCACTGCCAAGCCCAGATGTGCTTGGGGCCAGGGCGGGGATTATATGTTCATTCTTATTATTGCCATATGATACTACTATTAAAATTAATATTATTTATATTCAAACTAACAACTCATCCATTCATAGTGGACGTGAATGTTTCTGGGTTCTACGTAGTGAATTGGCCTTATCAACGGAGGAGGTCATGATGATCATTTTGGTGCATCACATTCCACATCAGAAAGCTCTCATAGAACTCCACAAAAAACATACCCCACACACTTGCATGTATCTTTGTTAGAAACAAAATCAAAGCCATAAACCAACTCGCAATACCATTGTTCCAATACAGCTGCGGAATAATAAACTGTCCACAATCAGAGATCAATGTTAGACATCAAAACAAGAAATCTCGTCACCATTCACACAATGTTCTACAAAAACCATCGCATCCCGAGAATGTACCTGCCGAGATGAGAGGGAGGGAGCAACCTGATGGAACTCAACCAGGTGCACACAGTGGTGAGTTTAGGACTAGCTGAGTATGTGAAATGCTCAACAGACTATCGGATTCAATTTGTGAACAAACATGAACACAACAAACCTGAAAAAATATTCCTAATTCACCTTGCAAGGAATTTCCAGAAACAGGTGTGAACATCAGATGCACCGCACAGGAAAATGAAACAACGAATGCAGCCCCAATAATTGCAAAAAATACAAAATAAATATATAAAATGAAATATCAACAAATGAACACCAACAGCTGGGAGAATGACAAAAGACCAGGGAAATACAAAAAATAATTTGTCCGAGTTGTGATCGACAAAGAAGGCTCATTGGAATCGCAAAGAAGAGGTCAGCTCAACTGGAACGGAGAAGGAATCATAAATGCCCAAGATCAGGGACACCACACTAATGGATATGAAAAGATAGTGGGACTGAGCCAGACGGATAAGTGTGTGTTCTGCAAGACAGAAACAGAAAGTACAAGTCACCTGCTTTCGAGATGCAAAAAACTATCAGAACAACTTTACACGCAATGGCACAACAAAGAATGCAAAGTGATTCATTGGCATATCTGCAAAAACCTCAACATCTCAGTTTCCGAAAATTCATGGAAACATGAACCAAGGGCGATCATTGAAAATAAAGAAGTTGTGCTCACGTATGACCTGATGATCCCATCGAGCCTTGTTCTTTATTGTGCGGCCCCTGAGATGCAGCCAATAATATACAAATGTGAAAACACCCCATCATAATCCATCCTAAATGCTATCAAATTGAGCTAATGGTTTCAAATGAGTGTTCCAATGCGAAGCACAAAAGTAACATCAGTAGATGGCAGTATGCAAACAATTATGCTTGCAGCCCAGCAACCACAACGGAAAAAAACCAAATCGTATGTGGAGGCAGAGCCTAATAGCAGCCATTTTGGAGTCCTGCAGGTGGTGTGGTGGCTTTTTCACTGATGTCTTATCGGAAAAAGTGCCCCCACCCCCTCTAAAAATAGTGACGATCACTGCCAAAGGGCGTGAACATAGAAAACAAAGCCTTGTGACCGGACATCATTTTCGGGAACAAAAAGGAAAAGACAGCATTGCTGATTGAGATATCAGTACCCAGCGATTTTGGCTTAAATAATGCAGAAATCAAGAAAATTACATAAAAACAGGACCTCAACAATGAGATCAAAAGATCTTGGAAGGTGAAGAGCATCAAAATTGCACCAGTGATAATTGGAGCAACAGGAATAATAAAGAACCTCACTGAGATTTTGAAAATCATTCCCAGAAACATTACCCCAAACAAACTACAATTGGAGGCAGTCCGGGGGTCGGTGACGATGCTGAAAAAAAGCCCTCGGAACAAAACTCTGAGAACAACAAAGTTGAACAGCTTGGTCACTGAACTGTGATCCCTTGCCAAAGTGAACATGGATACTTTGAGAACTTCGTTCCATCTCCTCAAACCTACAAATGGAGATAATCAACGACACGATACTCATCCATTTATAGTAGATTATTATATACCAGCAGGTACCCGTGGAAATGCCACATAATGTAAAATGTACTTCAACAATATTATTCAAAGAAGAGTTACTTGATTAAATCACCCCCTCCCAACCATAAGTCCTCAACCCCCCTCCCCTCCCAACCACAAGTCCTCAACCCCCCCTCCCAATCACAAGTCCTCAACCCCCCCCCCCCTTTCCAACCACAAGTCCTCATCTTGTTCTTCAAAGCAAGAGGGCATTAATGACATAAAGAGGTTGAAATTTGATCAAGAGGTTAAATTAAATCGAGAGCTTTAAATTAAATATCGACAAAACAACATTGAGGTCACAATCTCAGCAGATGCGATAGACAGACAGATTAGCAAGCGGATTCTTACATAGATGATGGATACATAGCCCGAGTCCAGGAGTGTAGATCATACTGTTAATACCTATGTCTCGTGTGAGCGAAACTCACCCAAGTTTGTGCGAGGCTTCCATCCCACGTCTTCTATTCTAGGTTGTACCCCATTCCCCTACTCACCTTCCTATCATCCCTCTATTCACACCAATGTATTCTGGTCATTCCCATCCTCAATCATCCAGACTTATATTTGCCAATTATCAAAATACTGCATTAAATACAAGTGCTGCTCATCCTCTTTTCGAACCTTCGTGTGTGCGTGCGTGCGTCCCTCCCTGCTATATGTAGGTCTGGCTCAGAGGTCTCTTTGAGTTCTGTGATGCACAATCTTTGAACAAGAAAAGAGAGTTTACCTCAATTCTGCTGATTTTTTTTCATTCTCCACACATTTTTAACATGTCTCCCACTTTAACTTTTCTTTGTTATTTTGCTATAAACATGCAAGAGACAAATGGTTTTATCGAGCCTGCAAGTTTGTGGCGTCTTTACTTTGTGTGTCTTCAGAGCAATCTAATGATGACAGTTACGAGAACCTTGAATCTGTGCCCGATGAGCCTCACCTGGAGGAGACCCCGCCTTCAATGGAGACTGCTTGGCAAGGTTACTCACGTGATGTTCCTTGCCAACGTAAGAACAGTTTGATACCTATTTGCTAAAGCTTTCAAACTGGTCATTCAGTTTCTGGGCATCTCTCTTGGTCACAGTTTACTTTGTTTTGGTGGCTTATAATTTGCTTTAATTGCTCAATCGGTGATGGATTTTTTTTTTGTTATTTTCCAGTGTTAGAATTTGTTTTCTTGCAAGTCTTAGTCAAATTTTTGATTCATTATAATGGAACGGGGAATTCAGAGTTGCTGCCAAGGCCTCTTCTAAAATTAATATGAACTTTCTTGTTTCTTCCTTCTACTTTGGATATAAAGTTGTTTTGTTTGTTTGGAGACTGAAGCTCATGGCAGAGCTTGGTTCACATATATTCCACTTGTTCCAATCTATACACCAGACTATCTCATTAATTAATATTTTAAAGATGGAGGTGGCCATCACAATTCAGGAAAAAGTTCCCATGCATACCCCAAGTATAATCACCAGGTTTCGATGCATATCGTCCCACAAACAAACAGACACGTATATTTCAACATATCCCCCATCCACATCTATGATGACTATGGTTTTCATTTTACTATAACACAGAAAATGAGCGTATTTTAGAACGATTCAATTTCCAGGACTTTGATTATTGTTTTATTTTGTGATAACATCCAATTTTCAAGTTATTCTGTATAATGGTGCATGAGTGCATTAAATCGTTTGATAATTCCCCACTTTTACATAAAAGTAAAAACCTAGGTTGGAGGTGGCCATCCCAACTTAGTAAAACGTTCCCATGTACAGCCAGAGTACAACCACCAAGTTTCAACTGATTTCATCCAACGGTTTAGGACTGCATAATAGTAGTAACCAAGTTGTTTTCAATTCTATAAGGTTTTCATTCAGAGATCTGTACTGCACTAAAAAAGGGAATTTGTACATTTATATAGTGAGTTGTTTGTTTGTTTATATATGCTTCAAAAACTTGAAAAAAAAAATACTGAACCAAATCCAACTAAATTTTACATGTTTCCTAAGGGTACCTCGAGTTAGTCCACGGGCCAAGGCCCTAATTTTCATGAATCGGTATCGGATTAGTGGCAATTGTTTATGATGTTTTTCAGATGTGTATATATCTCAGGCATCATTTAAGCCTGGGTAGCCCTCGTAATATGGTAGCTTAGCAGTAGTTACCCTTGATTTTCTATTTTTAATCAGGAAAAAATTAGGAAAATTGAATTTCAGCTTCATGACGTGCAAAATGTTTTTATAAAAATGATCAAATATATTTTTATTTTGTTACAGGTAATTGGTTGGTATGATGTAAATACAAAGATTGTCAATGATGTGGGTATATATATTGAGAAATAAATTATATTATGAGAATTTAAGTCCCTAATATTCTTCAATATGGAATTCTGTGGCTGACACTTTATTCTATATGTCAAAGACTATTGTATTTAAGAGAATGCTTTATATGCCCAAAACATCCCCAATCACTGGCAATAACTGAATAAGTATTATTTACTTAAAAAATATGTATGAATTTTGAAAATTTAACATTCAGTTACCCCTACCCCCAAAATTGAAAAATAACACATTTTTATATTTGTTACAACTGATGAATGCATATCATTAAATACCTTGGTAGGATATATTTATATCACATTTACATTTATCTACTAGTCATTAGGGAACATAAATGCATGATTTATTTGCTTTGCTTTACTTTTGTGGTGATGGATATGGCCATACGCTACTTTGTTTCAGGTGTACCAGACAGGGCCCAACAGAGATGTCCACTGACCATCCTGCCAAGCGACCTCGAGTTGGCCATGAGGATTGTGTTTGTATAGTGCACAGTCCGAATGAAGACATTACAGCACCTCTCGTTCAACTGAAGGATAATAACTCCTGGAAAACAATACTGCGGGCTGCAAAGATACGAAATCATCAGCCCCTTCTGGATATTGCTAAACAATTGAATGGAAATGAACTTCCACCATTAACATACCATGCAAAATGCCGAAAATTCTTTACAATGAAGAAACAGTTGGAGGCTATAGAGCGTAAGGAATCACCCATTGACAAGCTCCATGAAATTGCAACTGTTAGAAGATCTATTCGAGAACAACCCAGTACTTCCAGGGTATATGAACAGAAGTGTATCCTGTGTCAGAAACAGAGCAAGTATATACAGTATCTGGGTCCAAGACCCATGAAGTCTTGCAGAAATGCGTAACTACTGGAGCAGATGCCAAACTTCATGAAGTTGCTGTTAATAAATTAGATGACAGAGTAGTTGCCTTACTTAGTAGAGAAGCAGTAGCTGCAGAGGCTCATTTTCACAGGTCATGTTACAGAGCATATACCAAAGAAGATTATGTGAAAAAATGTTCATCTACTGACAGTCCAGCTGAAAATGAATACTGTAAAATTGAGGACAAAGCCTTCCAGTATGTACGTCATTATATCCGGTGCAATTTATTTGTGAACCCCCGTGCTATAATGTTTAATGATCTCCGGACCATGCTACTTGACCACATGAAAGAGTTGGGTTGTACACAGGTCTCAGATTCAACTAGGAAGAACCTACGCCGCAAGTTAGAGGAAGAATTTCAGGATTCTGTGAATATTATTAGTGATGAGAAAGGTCGGCTTGTAATTTATCCAGATAGTATCTCTCAAGATAAATTGGTTCTTGACATTCTGAATTTACAGTGCTCAAGAACTAAGCATCCTGAAGTCAAATGAATCTGACAATAGGACAATATTGACAAAAGCAGCATTGATACTTTGTGCTGATATTTTGGTCCATAATCATACAGAAATTTGGCCCCCACAGCGAGATGAATTGAACAATGCAGATGCATTCTTGTCTACATCTGTAATTCATTTTTATCGCACAGTAAAGCAGGAACATGTGGAGATGAAAACCTAACAGTTTCAGCCAATAGGCAAATCAAGTCCTTTGGGCAAGACCTCATTCATGCTGTAACTAGGAGAAACAGAAGAAGAAAAAGACTTGTATGCTGATCATGAAGAGGCCGATACAAGAGTTATGCTGCAGATCATGGTTACAAAGCTGTGGTCATTACAGCTGAAGACACTGATATCCTGGTCCTTGCTCTGGCCCTGAATGGTACTATTGGATGTGCAGTATATCAACGAAGAGATACCCAATCACGTCAACAGTTCATTGACATAAACAAAATGGCCTTACACCATGGTGATGATGTGTGCAAAGCCATCATTGGGTTGCATGCATTCACAGGTTGTTATACTGTAAGTGCCTTTGCTGGAAAGGGCAAGGTGAAGCCATTAAAATTACTTCAGAAATGTCCAGATTTCTATAAATGTCTGGGCAATCTGGGGGAATCTTGGGAGCTGTCAGATGAACAGTTCAGAGATTTAGAGGCCTTCACTTGCAGAATGTATCTGCCACAACTGCTAAGCTGTTGTGATATCAATGAATGTCGCTATCTGATGTTCTGCACTCGAAAATGGGAAGGGGACTCTTCACAACTGCCTCCATGTCATGATACACTGTATCAACACACTCTCCGTGCTAACTACCAGGCAGCCATTTGGAGACGTAGCTTAGAGCAAGAGATTTGTGCTCCTGATCCAGTTGGACATGGCTCGACTCTAGAAGACAACAGTGCCCTCGGTGTCAAGTGGATGACTGGATTGCCTGCTCCAGAGACAGTTCTTGATATACTGAGTTGTAATGTCGTAGAGTTTGCAAAACTCCACATTGCTCATGCATAGGAAATGGGCTGAAGTGCACTTTGATGTACAAGTTACAAACCTGTGAAAACGGACTACAAGATGATGAGGAAAATGACGAAGGACCAGACTTCCATGAGGAATATGAGGAGGAAGATTGACTTTCTAAAGTGCCTTAGTTTATAGTGTTTGTAGTGCTCCAAAGTGCTTTGGTAACCTATTAAATTCCTAGTGATGTTAACAAATAGACAAGAGTGATAACCAGTAATATAATATGCTATGTCATGTTGTATGGTACATCATTAAGCAAATGGATGAAAAAAGCATATTTTTCTAATTTAGGGGGGTAGGGTAGCTAAATGTAAAATATTAAAAAAGCTAAATATGTTGATGAATTTCTGATGCATTACCAGTTACTAGCAATGATTGGGGATGTTTTTCATGCCGAAAGCACAGCTTTATCTCCATTAGTTTTATGAATATTGAATAAAACGTCCATATGCAAAATCAAATGTGAGGCTATTTTTTTGCTAATTTTGTGGTAAAAATGGAAAAATCTTAAAATTAATCAATTTTAAAAATATTTTTTGTGTTTACAAATCATTGTTAATTTATTTGATACATATTGAAAGCAAGTTTTGGTTATTGTGGTCAATATTTTGGAAAATTTTAATGAAATTTCAATTTTCATCACTTGTACTACCTAAAAAACAGACTATTGAGGGTAACCACTATTAAGCTACCATATTGCGAGGGCTACCCAGGCTTAAATGATGCCTGAGACATGTACCCAACTGAAAAACATCATAAACAATTTCCACTAATTCGATACCGATAAACCCCATGGCCCATGGACTAAGTATGGTTTCTCGCAAGTGTGGCTTCAAGGTGGGGCGAAGACCCCAATTCTCTGTATGTAAACGTTTATCGTATAGCACCACTTAGTGCTATCCAGTATTACTAATAATCTTCTATTGAAGATATTATATTTATATTATAAACATATATATTTTCATACATGTGTGTGTGTGTGTGTGTATATATATATATATGTATGTATATATGTATATATATGTATATATATATGTATATATGTATATATGTATGTATATATATATATATATTGTTGTGAATTCGCGCCCGCCGGCGTGCGAACGGCCATGCAACTCGAATCGCGGCACGTCACCCACCGGACGGACAATTCTGTCGTGACCCTCTCGGACTAACGCCGGGAGCTAGTCACGGGTGGGCCTTTCGGCCTCACCACGATCGTGCCAATCGGCCACCCGCGTGGGATAGGGTTGTTCGCCAAACTCGACCTACCTAAGTACCCACGCGGAGGGTAGACCGGGCGATTGCACCTCACCGCAGGTCGACTCCGGACACGGGCCGCTTAAGCAATCCGTTCCGTACTATCGGGATAACCGAGCGGTGTTATCGTCGGCCTCGACGGTTCCGATTAATTATCGGGCGTATTAAGCCCACTACCAACCCTTTACGTGAAGCAAGATGGAGATTCAATTAAAGAAAAGACGAAGTGAAACGGGAAAACAGTTCAACATGATGCACATTTATTCTGCGGCACACGGAGAGCACACATATACAATTAAAACAATTATGCACAAAAAGCAAATGTAACAAAAGAAACAATGACGCAGAGATACTACCGACTAAGACCGACACACGGCAACACTTAACAGTTTTACTTCACCAGACTGGCGCCACACACACACGTTTACACAGAAACAAAAGAAAAGGCCACCCTCAAAGACAAGGGGGCAGACGGGGCCTGTGGGCCAATATTTGCGCGGGATCTGAAAGAGCGGTCAGGTCCGCGAGACCGGGTGGGTCCTACCCGCGTCTTTGTGATGAGCCGCAAATGTGGCAGCGCGGCGGTGCTCCGACTTCGTGCTCCTTCGCGGGTTTCGTTGGCACTGCTTGGAGTGGGGTGGGAACGGGGCCCCCTTTTCGCACTATCTCAGCGCGGGGGAAAAGGGGGGGGAATTGTTGATGCTCTGGGGAAAGAGTATAGCTGGCTTGCTTGGGTCCCATGACGAGCGATTCCATGCGACCTCGTCGCTGACCGCCGTCTTCCTTGCCTCGGACCCGAGCTCCTCGGTCTCTTCCCCCAATTCTCCTCAGCCGACTGCCGAAAACCACCGGGACGCCCTCGCCTCCTGACTCCACTCCGCGCTCCAAACTGCCTCTGCCCAAAACTCTCTCCGCTCTTCTGCCACTCTCCGCTCTTCTGCCACTCTCCGCTCTTCCAAGGCCGACTCTGCCTTTTCTGCCACTCTCCGCTCTTCCAAGGCCGACTCTGCCCAAACCGACTCTGCCCAAAATCGCCCTGCGCTCGGCGCTTTATAGGCCGGCAGGAGAACCCATATGCAAATTTCTGGATCAGAACGAGCTCGGGGGTGGAGCCACGCTCGCCCATTGTACGGAGGAAAATGGGCGTGAATCTCCCCTGATCCTAGAATTTGCATATCTCGATTCCACACAGACGCGCCTGGAGGCAGGGCCAAACCGCCCCGCGCATGCTGATTGGACGGATCAGAAGTGGGCGTGTAGCATTCCTGATCCGAATTCTCGTCGGAAAGGCCGCATTTTGCACTCGCGGCTCGGCGCGCGTCCCGTACAAGCCCAGGACAGCCCGACGCTCGGTGCTCACAGGTGGTGCGGGAATGGCCGCAGAAGGAGAGAGGTGAAGGTGGTGGAGGGTTTATGGTGGTGGTTTATGGCCATGATGCCGTTCGGAATGGCGGTGATGCGATGTTTGCGGGAGCGATTTGTGAAGGTAAAGATCGTGGCTGTTGGCGTTGTTGTTCTTGTGAAGCGGCGTTGTGGTTGGTGGTTGTTGTGTGATGGCGGTTGAGACGTGGTTGGTTCAAAATAAAGATAGAACAGAAAAACGGCTATCTCAAAGTGTCACAGCCCGAATGAATCACATTTATTCCCTCTAAACAACGGGTTTGGGGCTAACTACACATGTACTTACAGAGATATCTCACCTACGGGACCTGAATGGTGGTTTGCGAATTTCCACTACCGCAACTATATATATATATATATATATATATATATATATATATATATATATATATATATATATATATATATATATATATATATATATATATATAATTGGTTCGCGGGTGCCAGCAGTGACCACTATTTTCGTTGTGCCTGTGTGTCTCTGTCTGTCTGTTTGTGACTCTCTCCAGAGCATAGCTCCGTGACGTTTGATGCGATCTTGATGAAACTTGGACACAAGCTGGATATCATGGTCTAGTTGTGTCTTTTTGTATGAGGGGCGTCCCACGTCCCTTGTGGGCGGAGCCACGCCCACTTGAACTTTTTTTTTTCTCGCAATTTCATTTCCTAGAAGCTGTGCGTAATGTCCATAAGTACAACATATAAAAATACGATTTTACTTGGTCAATTTTGATGGAAGAGATAGGTTTTTACGGTAGGGCTTCCTCAAAAGCTTCCACTAACTCAATTGTACCTATCGTGGCATTGTTCAATAATGCCCGCGAACCATCTTCGCCTCCTGGCTAGTAGTTGTATTTTCTGTCTGTCTATCTGTCCATCTATAGAATCAGCCCCACTGCTGGTAACCCCATCATATTGCATACTGTTGGAATCCTCTTGGCAAATAGAGATGCAAGAAAACAATTTCAAACTTGCAGGGTAGGGGGTTCAGTGTGGGGGGAAGACCCCAATTCTCTCGATGTAAATGTGTATTATATAGCGCCACCCTGTGGTATGCAGTATTCCAAATCATCTTATATCTACACTCTAAATTCCTTCTGCATAAGGTGTGGGTACCTCTGCTCGTCTTGGATAGAGAAAGTTTTTAAAACGACTTAACAATACACATTACGGTGATGTTGAAATCTGAGTGAGAATAATTAGAAATTTTCGAAATGTTTCATTTCACTCATTTTAAGTGGACGTTCAAACCAAAGCAAACACAGAGCTTCACAATGAAGCAGAAGTTAATTAATTAATTAATTTTATTATTATCAGTTTTTTGCTCATGTCTGAAAGTGTAAACAACAAGGATGGTTGATGAAGGTGATGAAAGTTGACTTCTAAGCAGATGGAAGATGACCTCATGCAAATGATAGAGTGAATAGAGCAGAATGTTTGTGAAGTACAACATGTCTTTTGATTAAATCCATCCCAAGGCGACTGGTAAAATTGCCAAGTACTATTATAATACTATAAACCGCTGGGACTTGTCACTCACTCTCCCACCAGTTGCGGCACTACACAATACTCATATACTTAGATAATTTGCATCATCCCCTGCCGAACACCCACGAGTATGAATTTTATTCACACCTACAATCCAACCCAGACACACTCCAAGTACAACCACCAAATTTGGACTCGTTCCATCCAGCGGTTCAGGTGTGCATACAAGTCAAGCACACCCACAAACCAAATTATATATGGTATGATTGATGAAGTGCTGAATCCAAGTGTAATATTGTCCTTCTCTGATCATTTGTCATATAATTTGTTTATAAAGATAATGTCTGCTTTGTAAGGGTGCAACTCTGCCATAGCTTATTTGCCTGCCTTTCCTGTCGCTCTTCTTAGGAATTGATGAGCAATATGACTTGCCTGAAAACATCTCAAGTTCCCCAGTGGTTGGCTCAGGAGTGCAAATCCATGAGAACATTCGGGTGAAGACGGAGTGGAACCCACAAGGTGCAATGCAATCGGGACAGTGGCAAAGATGAACGGGAAAATAATCGTTAGCACCTTGAAAACTGTTCTGGATAAAAATTTCTCACATTTACGCTTAAAGTTTACCTGTTGGTAGTTTTCCATCTGGGTACTTTATTCACTTATAGGATGTACGCAGCTCTGCTTGTCAGCAACATTGAGTGGCCATTCAACATTGCCTGAGGACATTGTGATTGGCCTTTTCTTTACATTGTAGTCTTTGTATTAACCACTTACCTATAATGGTGTTTTGTAAGCTGTTCCAGGAATTCAATGCAGCTATGATGAAGGGGTGCTGATAGAAGTCCGCATCACAATGTTGTGTGACTTAGTGTACCGTGAAGGTTGTGGGGAATCCCAGCAAGATGCTGCTCTTATCATTCTTGATAACGTGACAGTTGTGGGTAATCTCAGCAAGATGCCACTCTTGTCATCCTTGATAACGTGACAGTTGTGGGTAATCTCAGCAAGATGCCGCTCTTGTCATTCTTGATAATGTGACAGTTGTGGGTAATCTCAGCAAGATGCCGCTCTTGTCGTTCTTGATAGTACAGGTCATAGGGATGGGAGTTATTGAAACAAGATCGGTGAGTTGCTGTAATGCATGATATAGATGATACTCATGAAACTGAAAAGTAACAGATCACCAACAAGACAGGTTGTGGACTTTAGAAGTTGGTGACCCTGTCTTGGATGGAATTGAGCTTTTCAAAATGACTTATGACTTATTTTGAGCTTTATTCAGCACAGCATTAATTTTGTTGCTGTCTTTGCCATAATTGGTTGGTAGTTGAACTGAGGCCACGAATAGCACTACGACTGGGCTCCTTTCATTACCAGCTTGGGTGATATGCCTGGTGTTGGCTTAATGGTTAGGGTGGTGGGCTTTGAATCCCGCTCAGCTGTTGAATTAATACCAGGTGGGGTTAACTCGGCCTGTCATCCTTCCGAGTTCGGCAAAATGAGTGCCAGCATGCCGGTATCCTGTGTCGGAGTGGCAACCCTTCCAGGATTGTGCCCAATAGCAAAGGAGATTGGTTAAACAGCACCAACGCTCTGCACAGAGTATGGTCCCAATCTCCTCCTCTCCTTGGGTGATGCACGAGATGAATAGTGTGACATGCTCTGGACTGGCTGGGCCAGCGTAGTCATTGGGAGGAATAATTGGTAACAGCATAATTTTCATAATTGGGGAGATATTATGACTTTTTTTTTTCTTTATTTAAAAACATAGTATGGGCTTGTGGAAGACCTAGAACACTGAACGGACCAGGATGTTAAAAAAAAACAGTAGAAAGGGAAGTGGGAGAGGGGGTGCAATAACAGAGTAAGGTAGAGGGACAAAATAGAGAGAGAGACTTAGAGGGATAGGGGACATGGGGAGGAATGAGAGCAAGGGGAAGGCATGGGGGTGCAAACTGTCAATCACAGAATATGTCGTGTTCCAAATGAAACGCCATGTTTTTGAACGTTAGCCACGAACAAGACAGTGATGATGACAGCCATAAAAGTGCCACCACGATAAAGAAGAAAGTAAAATTTAGTTTCACACTCCACTTTAAAAAAACCAAAAACATTTGGTTGACGGGGGGGAGTGTTAAGATTGAAAACCTAGTGGATGTCAGGCTGACTGTGCAGCAGAAAACAAATTTGTTGAGTTCATTGAGACTAAGTAATTGTGGACTACAATGGAAGTACAGTTGGACCCACTTAATAGAATCACGGTTAATAAAATCACCCGTATTATAGAATCAAAATCGTTGAGACCGATTCCATTGTATCTAAATGTACACAATTTTTCCCGTTTATTAGAATCAAAAACTCGCTTAATAGAATCAGCTGCTGGCCATCCACTTCGACAGTTCAGCGCCTACTGGCCGCACAGTTCCAACTTTTGCCAACAGGAGGCTGACGTCACGCTAAAAATAACGCTATGCCACTACAGTGATTTCGGTAGTCATTGTACAGATAGGCAGACGGCTGACAGCTGCAGTCTAAGCACTAGGCGTGTCGTCATTTCCACGATGGACAGAAAACGAAAGCGGACGGATCGTTCAAACATTAATAAAGCACAAATCCTGAGGGACTATGACGCTTTGCCCAGAATGAGCCAACGAGAAGCTGCAGACAAGTTGGAAATTAACCAGCCGATCCTATGCAAGATTCTGAAAGATCGAGAGGCCATTCTGAAAGGTCAAGTGGATTCGTCTTCTTCTCAGAAACGCAAGCGAAGCGGCAACGCACCTGATGTCGAATCAGCAATGGTCAAGTGGATTCAAACTTCTAGAGAAAAGGAAGCACCGCTTTCTGGACCTCTGATGTGGGAGAAAGCGGCTCAGTTCGCGGAAAAGTTCAACAACAAGAAGTTCAGTGCGACAAACGTCTGGATTGACCGGTTCAAGAAAAGACATGGAATCGTCCACAAGAAACTTCACGGAGAGGCAGCGGCGGCTGACGTAGGAGGGAAACAACAATGGCTGGACCACGTGTTTCCGGATCTCGTAGAAGGCTTCACGGCTGATGAGATCTGGAATGCTGACGAAACCGGGTTGTATTTTCGGGCCTTACCAGACGGAACGTTCCTCTTCAAGGGAGATCAGCACTGCGGTGGGAAAAGGCCAAAGGAAAGAATCACGGTGCTTTTTTGCTGCTCGATGACTGGTGCTAAGCGTCCTCCTTTCGGTATTGGTAAAAGCAAGAATCCACGGTGTTTCAAAGGCCTCAAAACAATTCCAGTTCGCTACAGAGCCAATTCCTCCGCATGGATGACAGGTTTCCTCTTCACTGAATGGCTCGATGAGTGGAATCGCGAGCTTCGGCGTCATGACCAGAAAGCGTTGCTTCTCATCGACAACTGTCCGGCACATCCCCAATCACTTCAACTGTCGAACATTACTGTGGCATTTCTCCCGCCAAACACAACCTCTGTTCTTCAACCGTTGGATAAGGGAATTATCCGTTCATTCAAAGCTCATTACCGCCTTGCCATGCTACGAAAAGTGCTCACTGAGATTGATAACGAGGATGGAGCAATGACAGCGAGTGACTTGGCGAAAAAGATAACGATCCTCGACGCTATGCTGTTATATAGCGTCGATGCTACGCTATATGAAAGGGTCGAGAGCAATGACGACGACGAGTTAGCCAACCCTCTTCAAATGGATCCCGACCAATGGCAGGACTTCGTCAACATGGACGCCACTCTCCAAACCAAAGACGATGATGTCACAGACGAAGCCATCGTTTCGGCAGTCCAACGCGAAATGGGAATTGCTACTGACGCAGACTATGACGCCGACACTAAAGTGGAGGAAGAGGAGGAAGAGGAGATCTCTGTCCCGACCATCAAGGAAATGATGTCTGCAGCTAAGACGATCAGGCTTGGTTTGCTATCACATGGGTTCAGTGACATGGCCTTCCTGCGCAAACTTGACAAGGAGGTCACTGCCATTGCCACAGACTCGTTAAAGCAGGCAACAATCGACAATTTTTTTCATTACAGAGTGGGCTCATCGACAAACCTATGTTTTGTTTTGAAAAGTACATATGTACTGTACGTGTAATTGTTTTATTTTCAGTAGTAAGTTACATTGTTTTGAGCAAGTGTGTCATATAAATCAAACTAAATGCTGAGTATTTGTCTCCGTATGTGCACTCGACATTTGATCAGCTTGATACTCCACAACTCTGGTGAACTCGGATATTAGAATCACCCGCTTATTAGAATCAAATTTGTCCGGCCCAAAGTGATTCTATTAAGCGGGTCCCACTGTAGTTCAATCTCCCATTGGCCCCAAACTGCAAGTCCCTTCATTGGTTAGTCCAGCAATTTCGGAAAACCATCGGTGTGTGTGTAACGAAGCAAAAATCATCACCAACTGACCACCAATGAAAACGTGCGGTATATTCGCTGTAGGCCGTAGGGTGATTGAAAGTCCCCTAAGTAACTTGCATCCTCTGTCGATGGAGGCAGGTGTGTCAAGAACAAAAGTCTGGTGGACTTAAGCACGTTTCCATACACGTTGTTCCATCGTGATTAACGGCTATTTGTCAAGGAAAAACGTCGAATCTTCGGTGAGAGTTGTTTTTTGAGTCGATGGAGATTGAGCAATGTCCATTCTTGATGTATTTTGAGTCGATGGTGGGTGAGCAATGTCTGTTCTTGATGTGTTGTGAGAAATATCAACAGACAGAAAATGAGATTTGGGGAAATTTTACACCTGCTTGAGATCGGCGAAATGCTGCTTTATCCCCAGGTGTTTTCTCGTGCACCATCTCCAAACATGAACTGAAAGGGCAATTCTTGTTAATGTCACTTGGAAATGCTACAGACGTTATTCTTTGTGAAAGATACCAATGATTTCAACAGGATGGGGCACACCGACACATCGACAGTTATCACACGTGCGGTTTACGGTTGGCGACGCAGAGGCGCAGAGGCGCGGGTTGGCCGTTACTACTGCTTTTGAGAGAGATCTAAAAGCCGAGAAAGGACAATAACACTGATGGAGAGCACCTGAGATTATCAGACAGAGTCGCTGAGTGTGTCGAAGCTGTGAACATTTATTTCCACACAGCAACGAGGACTTTGAGGGGAGTACCGGTTATGCTGAATTGCATCAAAGACCTCCTGATAACTCTGCTTCTGGACTCCTGCACAGCTTGCCTCCGAGTTTGAAATCGACCTCTCGGCATTGTTTGTACTGTATTCTTGTCGAATGCATGAACGGGCCTTAATGAATGGGAGCGGAAGACCAAGAAAGAACCCGAAGAAGTAAAGGGCAACGATGGAGTCATTAGGAGGAAAACCTGGATAGGATTCGGGTTTCAGCCGCTACTCCACAACCCTCAGGAGGAGGAAGAGGGGAAGAGAGAAATAAGTGTGGAAGTAACAAAGAACAAGGATATCAGGAAGAACCCGGATAGATAGATTTCAGCAGTTACTCCCCAGGCTCAAACGCAGCAACATGTACAAGCTACCAGAAGTCCATCAGTGGGGAAGCACAGTCCATACAGCTTCAGGATGTGGAACAAACATGATGAAATGGAAGACAAAGAAGGAACCCGAAGAAGTGAAGAGAAAAGATGGAGTCATCAGGAGGAACCTGGACAGGATTCGGGTTTTAGCCGTGACTGTACTACCTTCAAACCCATCCAGGTGCAGCAAAGTGATCCTAACAGAATTCACTTCTCCATGGAGAGATTGATAACAAAATAGTTGTTTTGTCATACTACTTATTGCTTCATGAAATCCTTCTGCTGTGCCACTTAATTGTTATTAAATTGATTCTTCCTGGTGTCGGAGTTGGATTCTGCTCATTGTGGTGGTCTCATTTGATCTAATATGGTGACTTTGGGATCGTTAGACGAGCTTTCTCAATCCGCCTCAGAGTGCTCGTGATGTGCGGTTGCTTGGCCAGATTAGAAAGGTCGTGAGTGCTGATTGGCACATCACTCGGTTGAATACACGGTCCCAATGAGTGTTGTAACGTAACAAATAGGTCCGGGACCTTGTTCGGGGCTGTGGACTTAGTTGGCGGTTATGGTCGTTTTGACACGACCCGCGGAACTCGAACTAGGCTCCCATACCGGTCCCGCAGCTGTTACAATATTGTTACGTTTGGGGGGGGGGGTATGCATTCAAAGGGTAATTAGGATGTTTAATTAGGTATGCCATGCTGTTCGAGTTTACCAGGATCTCGATGTAATAAGTAGCAATTCAGTGGTGATAAGTTGTCTAGTAAATGTTCATTTCTTCAAGGGGGGAAATGATAATTGTCACGTAATTAGATAGGGACACGGGATAGGGTAAGTGTGTCTGCGTAAACCCCTTTTTGGTATTCTCTGGAGACTGGCCATGACGTCACAGGACAGAGCAGCGGATGGCTCCGCCCCGTGATCACGATTGGCGGAAGGCGATGGCGGTGGGCCAATAAACGGCTCGATTGAAGTGACGAGGACAGGAGGATAAAAAAGGTTTTGTTCGGGGTCGAAAAGGAAGAGGAAGAAGATTACAACAAAAAGATCGTGTTTTTTTTGGTTGGGAGGCTGTTGCGCGGGGAGCGTCCTTGTTGTTGTGCTGAGTCGATCGTGTTCTTGATCGTGTCTTGGAGCCTTGCTGAGCCTCGTGCCTCACCTTGGTTGGCTCTGGGGTTCTGCTGACTCGGAGTACGGGGTCGAACGGCGGGCGGACCTGCCTCCCTCTCCTGCTCGCAACTTGGCGCCAGAACTGGTTCCCTGGTGGCTGTGAGCAGACTTGGGCCAAGACCAGGAGGTCGACAGCACCACGGTTTCTCCTGCCCCTCTGACGAGAGCAAGGCCAGCTCGTCCGACGCCGATCCAGGGACAGTTGCGTCCACACCACGGTCCAGCCTGACCACCAGAAATAGCTACGTTGTGTGTGTGTGTGTGTGTGTGTGTGTGTGTGTGTGTGTGTGTGTGTGTGTGTGTGTGTGTGTGTGTGTGTGTGTGTGTGTGTGTGTGTGCTTGGCGCCTTAGAGGGATTGAGAACTGTATATTCATTGGAATTGTCTGTGTTTTTCCCCACGCCCGATCCCACACCATCCCGTCGAATCTCCCCGGATCCCTCTTCTTGCCGAGTCTTGTTATTTCTGGTAATAATTAGAAAAACAAATAAACATCATCAACTCAGTGAAAAGTGACTCGTGCCACCTTCCTCGTCCCGTTTGCGGTAGAGCGATTAGAACCGCCATGTTTGGGTTATAAATAAATAAACCGCCTCCATCGTTTCGGCTCATTCTACGTTGGTGGGACTGTTCAAGTCCCGTGGACGTCACAATATATTGGATGACCTCCATTCCCAAATCGGTGGCTTGCTCCTTCCAAGCCCTTTTTCTGCATGCTTTGACAAAAGGACTCCCCTGTCCACCAATGTGCCCTGACTTTGATCGGTGTGATACCTTCCTCTAGGAGTTTCCTTAAGAAGCCGCTCCACAAGATGTCCCTCCAGACTGTAGATTTTTTTTTGAAAACGGAGATCTAAAGATGTATACGCTGTATTCGCCAGGACACTTTGGGGACAAGCGATGGACAACAGATGCTCAATCGGAATGGTCATGATATTGAACACTATTCTTCCATGAAACAAAACTTGGGACTTTCCCCTGTTTTGTGATACAACTTTTATTTATCAATAGTTTATTATTAATGAAGGTTTAAAACCATATTGTTTAATTCGGAAATCCCTGCGGGAGAGGCATGATGCACAGGTTTGAAGGAGTAGTACTAGAATCTACCTTAAATGGATGAAGTGTCTGTGTGCGTGTGTTTTTGTGGAGTGCCACTGGAGCTTTCTGATGTAAAGTGAGATACACCAAAATTATCGTCATGATTTCCTGAGTTGATTACGCTAATTGACTACAAAGAACCCCGGAGAATTCAAATGTTTTAAACGCACGCCACGTTGAGTTGTATAGAGCAGCTTAATGGGTCCATAGCATGGCATTCAAATAACAAAATAAAGAACAAAAAGAATGATATCATTGTAAAAAAAAATCTTATATTAACAACAATAACAATAGTGGTATCATATGCCACTAATAATAATGAATGTATTATCCCCACCCTGGCCCAAGCACATCTGGGCTTGGTGAAAGGCAAGCCAATGCTACAAGGCCATGACGGCCACTCAATGGACCAATGGACCCACTCGTTGAATAAAAGTCTGGTTAGGTTGTTTTCGGGTGGGTTAAAGAAAGAAACACCTTGTTATGTGAAGAATATCGCGACGCTAACAGTCACCCGTTGTAAAATCGATGGGGGTGGCTGGCGAAAGGCAGCGGGGAGTTTTATTTTGGTTAACCGCGCGTCCATGCAAAGTGTACGGAAGACCCCTCCACGTTGATTTTGCGTATTATTATACAGATTTTATAGTTTGGCCTTGCATTCCCTGATGACCATATCACCACTAGCTCTTCCTTTCACAAAAGTGATTATTATTATTATTATTATTATTTTTTTGTCCCAGACCCCTTTGATAAGGTCAGACATGAGGAACATTAAAAGGAGCTCCGTCCGACCAACTGATCATCCGTCCATGTACTCTTTTGTACGCGATATTTCAAAAATCATTGAACATTTTGCTTTCCCATTGCAGATACCGATTCTTGATGATGTTATCTCAAACCGATGAGATCACTGCTGTATTCTGGCTGAATTCTGTTGCCATGGCAACCATCTGGGTAATTTGGCTTCTGCACGCGATATTTCAAAAATCGTTCAACTTTCATAAGACGCAGATCTACTCCTCATACTGCCCAAAAGGTGGGGGACATAGAGCATCAGCTCCTTGTTATCCCCCGCCAACCAACGAAGTTGGCGGGGGATATCGAAATCAGGGGTGCAAATTAACATTTTTATCCACCGGCCAGCAAGGCCGGTGACTAGAAAAAGTTACCGGCCCAGCAGAATTTCTACCGGCCCGATAAAAATAAAGACAAAAGTCACAAATTTGATATCAAACACTTTTAATATACTCACATGAGTGAGTTTGATGGGTGAGGTTGGTTGGATGAGTGAGTTTGATGGGTGAGGTTGGTTGGATGAGTGAGTTTGATGGGTGAGGTTGGTTGGATGAGTGAGTTTAATGGAGGAGGTTTGCAGAATGAGTGAGTTTGATGGAGGTTGGGTGGATGAGTTACATGAATGGATGAGTGGGGTGGGGGTGGGGGATGATGCAGGGAGGAGAAGGTTGTGGGTGATGCGGGGGACCTTTTGTGTGGGTGATGGGGGGCAGGGGGTTGTGTGTAGTGCTGGGGGGGGCATTTTTGTGGGTGATGGGGTGGTTGTGGCTGATGGATGATGGGGTGGAGGGGGGGGGGTTGTGGGTGATGGACGATGGTGGGGGTACTACTCGTCCACCCAACATCACGTATAAACTCACTCGTCCACCTAACCTCACCCATCAAACTCACTCATTCACCCAACCTCACCCATCAAACTCACTCATTAACCCAACCTCACCCATCAAACTCACTCATTCATCTAACCTCATTCATCTAACTCACTCATTAACCCAAAAGCCTCATCAAACTCACTCATTCACCTAACCTCACCCATGAAACTCACTCATTCACCCAAATTCACTCATTTAACCAACCTGGGCATGAGAAAATGCATCCAAACCGTCCAATCTCGTGCAATCACGCGTGATTTGGAACGAGATGAAAACAGACAAAATGGCCGCCACAGAATTACCGGTGATTTTTACGGATTTCTGCAGACAAAAACAGTAGTTCTAGTAGAGAGGCTAGTACAAATTGTACAAAATAACAGGAATCACCGGTGATTCGCCAGCCAGGCAGGTAAGGCAGTATTGTTTACCCGCCCAGCACAAAAGTTCAGCGCCATTGGCGACCGGGCGGCCGTTAATTTGCACCCCTGGAAATGAGTTCCGTCCGTCCGTCACATTTCGTTTCCAGAGCTTAACTACAAATCCCCTCAAGATATTTTTACGAAATTTGGTACACATCAATTAAGTGGTGAACTGGTGCCTTTTGATATTTAGAGATTTCCCCCAAAAAAATTTCTGTCACTTTCCATTGAAACAAGTTGGGTATTAAGAAATAATTGAGGTTAACCTTTGTTTCCAGAGCATAGTTGCAAAACTATTGACTATTTCTTTATGAAATTTGGTACACGCATCAAGAATAAATTGAACTGGTGCCTTTTTCTACTTGTCCTCATTTACTATGGCGGGGGATATCGAAGACTTTGTCAACGGATGCTAGTTATCCCCCGCCAACCAACGAAGTTGGCGGGGGATATAGAAATGGGTTCCGTCCGTCCGTCCGTCACATTTCGTTTCTGGAGCTTAACTACAAATCCCCTGAAGATATCTTTACGAATTTTGGTACACATATCAAGCAAGTGGTGAACTCGTGCCTTTTGATGTTTACAGATTAAAATATATATATATATATATATATATATATATATATATATATATATATATATATTACTCTGGCGGGGGATATCAAAGACTTTGTCTTCAACGGATGCTAGTTATATTTGTATTGGGTATTTAGCTTTTACATTGGAAAAGCATTTACGTGGTGATAAATTATAAGTAATTTAAGAGGGATTGACAGAGTAGATATGTATTTTCACTTTTAGATTTGTGAGGAACACACGTGAAAAAACCCGTCTCTGTCTGTCTGTCTGTCTGTCTGTCTGTCCTATTGCCATTGTGGAGCGGGAAAGTTTACAGTATTGTTGGTGTGTGTGGATATGATGCATGCTCAAGAGGCAGGATGGATTGGTTTTGTTGTTTTTTTTTTACATCTCCTTTCCTTGTAATTATATTCACTGGTTGCTCACTTGTAGAAATCCTGATGAAACCCACCCCTCAATATAAACTTCATGACTTTGTGTCAGGTACCTTTTGTTAGTTAATTGTAAAACCATGGGTTATTCTTTTGGATGGGAGTTTGAGTTCAAGTGGTGGATTGTCCTTGAGCATGGGACAGTCTAATCTTCTTCGTGATACCCATCAGAAAGTAGGTATTGCTACTAAACTATACATTCCTTTGTTTTTCTCCAACAGAGGGATCTGACACGTGTGTCGATAAAACAAACAGAGACGTTGCCTGGCAAATGACAGACCAAGAACCTCAACAAGAAGACCAACGTAAGGATGCAGAGATATTTATTACCTCCACCACCGAAGGTGAAAGAGGTTATGTTTTCACCCCTTTTCTTGTCTGTCTGTTTGTCTGTGTTCAGGATATTTCAAAAAGTTGCGGACGGATCTGGATGAAATTTTGTGGACAGGTTGGGTGTTTGACAAGGATAAACTGATTAGATTTTGGTGAAGATCTGAATCCGAATCAGGATACGAGAATTATTTAATTTCTAAAGTCATTCTTCACCATTTAGAGATGGGGCCAAAACGATATATGGCATAATGCTTTATAAATGTATTTGGCCAGATATGTTCTCATGGATCAGGCATTACATGGCGGAGGTATGCATGCTACAGAGTGCCCTTCTAGTTGTTGATGTGTCGACCATTGCTTGAGCATGTTTGTTCATTTTTTTACATTGTGTGGGCCAACTCAAACTAAGATGATGTGCATCATAAATTGACCTGAAACAGAGTTTGAAACATGATGTTAGGAGATGGAAAATGTGATCATGGTAAAAATTGCATGCTCCTACTCTATCCTGGCTCATGTACAATGGCCTGCAAAAGTATTCACCCCCCCTCCAAAGTTTTTCACATTTTGATGCCACCTGAGATTTACTTGACGATGCTTTCAAATCAAAGTTAACATATGGTGTCTTCACAAACTACTTCAATGTGATAAAACTAAAAAATGCAGATAAAATGTGAATAAGTTAGATTAACAGAGAAAAGAAGATGATTCTCAGTTGTATAAGTATTCAAACACTTTGCTTAATTAACGCCTAAATCGCTTCAGGAGCAAATTATTTGTTTGAAAGGTTACAAAATATGTGTCATAGTGTTCACCTGTTTGTAATCGGTGGTTTCACTGAGACATTAAGCTCCTCCACCGACTCAGGAGTTTTAAGGTGCAATTCACTTGATCAACCAACAAGACAAACATGAACACCAAGGAGCTTTCCAAAGAAGTCAGACATAAAGTGATGGAGAAGCACCCTTCAGGAGAGGGTTATAAGAACATTTCAAAGTCCCTCATTATCCCTTTGAGTACAGTGAAATCTATCATTAAGAAGGGGAAAACGTATCGTACCACCCAGACTCTACCCAGATCAGGTCGACCATCCAAACTCAGCAGCCGGGCAAGCAGGAAACTGGTTTGGGATGTCACTGTAAATCCAACAATGATTTTGAAAGATCTGCAACGTTCTATGTCCGAGATGGGGGTCAGTATTCATCAATCAACAATATCCCGTTCCCTTCACGAAGCTGGCCTCTATGGACAGGTGGCAAGAGAGAGGCCATTACTGAAAAGACGCATCTAATAGCTCATGTGGAGTTTGCAAAAAAGCATCTTAATGATACTACAGGCATGTGGAGAAAAGTTTTGTGGTCAGATGAGACAAAAATTGAACTTTTTGGTCTCAATTCAAAGCATTAAGTCTGCCGCAAGCCTAACACTGCACATCACCCTGTCGACACCATCCTTATTATCAAGCACGGTGGTGGCAGCATCATGTTAGGGGGCTACAATTCGTCAGCAGGAACTGGCACGCTTTTTCAGGATCGGAGGGACAATGGATTGTGAAAAGTACAGGAGAATCCTTGATGAAAACCTGCTTGAGTCGGCCATGAATCTGAAGCTGGGTAGGCGATTCACATTTCAGCAGGACAATGATCCGAAGCATCAAGCTAAAGCCACACTGGAGTTCCTGAATAAGAAGAAAATAAATATCCTTGAGTGCCCCAGTCAAAGTCCTGACTTGAACCAAATTGAATATTCATGGTGAGATTTGAAGATTGCAGTCCATCGACGATCTCCATTAAACTTGGCAGAACTAGAACAATTTTCACATGAACGGGTAAAGATGTCACCATCTCGCTGTACAAAGCTGGTGGAGATCTACCCCAAAAAAGACTCATAGCAGTAATTGCTGCAAAAGGTTCTTCCACCAAGTACTGACCTAAGGTACTGAATACTTTTACAACCAGTGAATTTTGATTTGTACTTCTTGTTTACAGGTTTTGCTGACATATGTCTGGTGTTTGCTTAATGGTTAGGGTGGTGGGCTTGGGATCCTAGGATCCTGAGCTCAAATTCCCCTTGGCTGTTGAATTAATACCAGGTGGGGTTGACTCTGCCTGTCATCCTTCCGAGGTCGGCAAAATGAGTGCCAGCAAGCTGGTATCCTGTGTCGGAGTGGCGACCCATCCAGGATTGTGCCCAATAGCGAAGGAGACTGCTTCGGCAACACCAATGCTCTGCACAGAGTTTGGTCCCAATGGATGGATGGATTCCTGACATGTAACCTCCTTCAACTATAAGTGTCTAGTTTGATCTCTTCAGTTATAAATAAATAAAAGTTCATTTGGAAAAAATCATTTTTGCTCATTCGTAATTCATCTAATTGTGGCGTGATTGGTGGCGGGTGAATACTTTTGTAGGCCACTGTACATGGTGTTTTTTTTTCATTTCTTTTTTGGTTGACAGCTTTTCTGGAAGTCGGTTAAACGTAGGCCACATTGACATCGCACAAACCTCCAGCAAAATTCTGGCATCTTTCAATCAATTTGCTTGCATTGCTTTGACGTGATTGGTAGCCAAAACCAATTCCGGCATTGCATACAATTGCAATGCATTGGGGCAATTCTGGTATTTCATCGCTGCTATTTTTGGTGTGAAAATGGCCATTGTGAGATTTCAAAATAAGAAAGTAACTGACACCTATCAGTGCTCAACTTAGTCTATGCCACTGTGATTTCATGAAAATTTCATATCGATTTTTGCCACAGTGTTTAAATTTAGTCTTTCGGGCTCACACATTCTAAAAACAAGAAGGGCACTCGGTAGAGCGCATACCTCCGCCATGCAATGCCTGATCCACGAGAACATATCTGCCCCAATACATTTTTGAAATATCATGCTATATACAGTACTATATCGTTTTTTGGCCCAATCTCTCAACGGTGAAGAATCACTTTAAAAAATAAATAATTCTCGTATCCAGATCTGGATTCAGGCCTTCACCAAAACCGAATCAATTCCTCCTTGTCACACACCAAACATGTCCACCAAGTTTCATCCAAATCCATCCACAACCTTTTGAGATAGCATGCTATATATTAGTTTAACCCGATCTCCCAATGATGAAGAATCACTTAAAAAATTCTAGTAGTCGGATCCGGATCTTCACCAAAATCTAATCAGTTGGTCCTTGTCACACACCCAACCGGTCGACAAAATTTCATCCGGATCCGTCCACAACTTTTTGAGATATCCTGTACACAAAAAAACAAACAAACAGACAAGCCGGTAGGCGACGAGGGATTCGCTAGGATCGAAGCGCTGGATACGATGCTTTTCATTCTGACCGATCCACCGACGAAGATTCAGTGCCAAGACGTGTTGGTTCACATACAATTGTTCCTCTGCCTGGCAAGATTTTTCCTATTGTGTATTTTGCCAACTGACACTCCTCATAAAAAATGACGGTAAATAGACACCCTATTTTTGAAGGACCACCATTTCAAAAATAATCGGTTTGCTGGTTTGTGTTGTGGAGCCTCGCGTTGCAGACACACACACACACACACACACACACACACACACACACACACACACACACACACACACACACACACACACACACACACACACACACACACACACACACACACACACACACACACACACACACACACACACACACACACACACACACACACACACACACGGAAAACCTGATAAACTTCTCTCAATGCTCTTGTTTGACCACACCTCCTGAGCCACACAATATTTTTCCTATGCCACTCCCACTTTAAATAATAAATAATTGGAGGTGGTGTGTGGATCGTGGAATCGTTTTTGGTAAATAAATAATTGGAGGTGGTGTGTGGGTGAGGAATCGTTTTCGGTAAATAAATAAATAATTGAAGGTGGTGTGTGGATCGTGGAGTCGTTTACGGAAAATAAATAAATAATTGGAGGTGGAGTGTGGGTCGTGGGATCATTTTCAGTCAATAAATAAATAATTGGAGGTGGTGTGTGGATCGTGGAATCGTTTACGGAAAATAAATAAATAATTGGAGGTGGAGTGTGGGTCGTGGAATCGTTTTCAATAAATAAATAATTGGAGGTGGTGTGTGGATCGTGGAATCGTTTTCAGTAAATAAATAAATAATTGAAGGTGATGTGTGGGTCGTGGAATCGTTTTCGATAAATAAATAATTGAAGGTGGTGTGTGGGTCGTGGAATTGTTTTCAGTAAATAAATACTAAATAATTGGAGGTGGTGTGTGGGTCGTGGAATCGTTTTCAGTGAATAAATAAATTAATAATTGAAGGTGGTGTGTGGGTCGTGGAATTGTTTTCAGTAAATAAATACTAAATAATTGGAGGTGGTGTGTGGGTCGTGGAATCGTTTTCGGTAAATAAATAAATAATTGGAGGTGGTGTGTGGGTCGTGGAATCGTCTTCAGTGAATAAATAAATAAATAATTGAAGGTGGTGTGTGGGGCGTGGAATTGTTTTCAGTAAATAAATACTAAATAACTGGAGGCGCAGTGTGGATCGTGGAATTGTTTTCGGTAAATAAATAAATAATTGAAGGTGGTGTGTGGGTCGTGGAATCGTTTTCCGTAAATAAATAATAATTCAAGGTGGTGTGTGGGTCGTGGAATCGTTTTCGATAAATAAATAATTGAAGGTGGTGTGTGGGTCGTGGAATTGTTTTCAGTAAATAAATACTAAATAATTGGAGGTGGTGTGTGGGTCGTGGAATCGTTTTCAGTGAATAAATAAATAATTGAAGGTGGTGTGCAGGTCGTCGAATCGTTTTCAGTAAATAACTAAATAATTGGAGGTGGTGTGTGGGTCGTGGAATCGTTTTCGGTAAATAAATAAATAATTGGAGGTGGAATGTGAGTCGTGGAATCGTTTTTGGTAAAAAAATAAATAATTGGAGGTGGTGTGTGGATCGTGGAATCGTTTACGGAAAATAAATAAATAATTGTAGGTGGTGTGTGGGTCGTGGAATCGTTTTCAGTAAATAAATAAATAATTGAAGGTGATGTGTGGGTCGTGGAATCGTTTTCGATAAATAAATAATTGAAGGTGGTGTGTGGGTCGTGGAATTGTTTTCAGTAAATAAATACTAAATAATTGGAGGTGGTGTGTGGGTCGTGGAATCGTTTTCAGTGAATAAATAAATAAATAATTGAAGGTGGTGTGTGGGTCGTGGAATTGTTTTCAGTAAATAAATACTAAATAATTGGAGGTGGTGTGTGGGTCGTGGAATCGTTTTCGGTAAATAAATAAATAATTGGAGGTGGTGTGTGGGTCGTGGAATCGTTTTCAGTGAATAAATAAATAATTGGAGGTGGTGTGTGGATTGTGGAATTGTTTTCAGTAAATAAATAAATAATTGAAGGTGGTGTGTGGGTCGTGGAATAGTTTTCCGTAAATAAATAATTGAAGGTGGTGTGTGGGTCGTGGAATCGTTTTCGATAAATAAATAATTGAAGGTGGTGTGTGGGTCGTGGAATTGTTTTCAGTAAATAAATACTAAATAATTGGAGGTGGTGTGTGGGTCGTGGAATCGTTTTCAGTAAATAAATAAATAATTGAATGTGGTGTGTGGATCGTGGAATTGTTTTCGGTAAATAAATAAATAATTGAGGGTGGTGTGTGGGTCGTGGAATTGTTTTTGGTAAATAAATAAATAATTGGAGGTGGTGTGTGGGTCGTGGAATCGTTTTCAGTAAATAAATAAATAAATAATTGAATGTGGTGTGTGGATCGTGGAATTGTTTTTGGTAAATAAATAAATAATTGGAGGTGGTGTGTGGGTCGTGGAATCGTTTTCAGTAAATAAATAAACATATTATTAGAAATCCACAAAGACAGAAATGCCGGTGATTCCATTTATTTTAGATCCTTTTCACTTTGGTCAATAACGTTTGGATCGAGGAGAGGTCGAAGGTGGAACGACGGTGTAGTTCCTTACAAACACTGTATACACACCTTAAATGACGGCAAATAGACACCCGATTTTTGAAGGACTACCATTTGAAAAATGAAACCTCAATCAAAAATCGGCTCGAGTAAAATTTTCTAAATATCTCGAAGTGTTTAATTCCGAAGTCTCGTTTCTCTTCATTCAAAACTGAAGGACAAGTATTGAAAATACTGTACGCGGTTTTTCGGCCGCTGTGCAGCAACGGGTGGTTGCTAGGCAACGAAATTCAAACGCGCAAATTCCCAGACCATATGGCACCTGTTGGCAAAGATTCATCGAAATCGGTTCGCTGGTTCGTGCTGTGGAGCCTCGCGTTGCACACGCACACGCACACGCACACGCACACGCACACGCACACGCACACACACACACACCCGGAAAACCCGACAATAAGGGATATCTCAGATATAGTGAATCCAACAGAGAGGGGTGAAAACAAAACCACCTTCACCTTCGGTGGCGGAGGTAAAAATGTTTGGCGTTTTTTTTCCGATGCCATCTTGGATTCATGGCAGCTATTTTGTATTTTTTAGACAAACATTAAATAACTGTTTGTTTTGGGTCATTACAGAGTCACTTAAACCGATAAAATTGAGTGTTTATTGTTGTCAAATTAATGTATTTTACCCCTTGTGATGTAAAGTATTATTTTGTTGCATAAATCTGCTTATTTTTATTTACAATTTAAAAACGAATTTCAGAATGTGGAAATAGAACCATCTGAAAGGCAGCCAGGGAAGTGGAGGGAAGGAGAGACACAAGTGTCTTTGGCAAACTGAATGGTGCACTTGACAACTTGTCAAGCTCCTGCAAGACTCCGATTAACGTTGGAGCAGTACAGGATAAACTGATATCCAAGATCACCGAACTTGATCTCCACAAACTCAGAGACATTTAATTTCAAAAACATCAAATATCCCATGTACAGTGGGCCAGGATGTACATTGCAGCAAGAGTCACGCACCTGCAACAATTCCTTCGGAGCACATGTCGGCGCTTATGGGATATGCATCTTGCTTCGCTTGAGGAGATGTGTGCATCTGTTTTTGTTTTTTTTGCATACAACCCATTTGAATACTCGGTGCATATCCCAGGATATATTGCACGTATGTATAGCTTGCAGCAAATACGTCCAGTCATTTGACAGGAGATCGAAAGTGGAGGATTTACAGTCCAAACAAATGTCACAGCATTCACAGGAGCATAGTAATGGGCTCATAAAGGTGATGGAGGCATTTGCTGCACAACCACTAATCCAGAGGCCTGACTGCGATATTGTCTCAGCACTCCTGAGTCAATACGATTGTATGCCAAGGCAGAACATATCCTTGGCTTCGAACACTCTTCTAGAAATCAGCACCATCATCTATCTGGTGGAAAACGTGCACAACAGGAACGACAAGTACAAAAGCTGAAAGACGTCCTGTCCAAATCCAATCCATTTAAGGTTGGAGAGGTGAACGATGGCACAGAGATGACGTTGGTGCATCTCACAAAGAAAGTAATCATACCAAAAGATGTGAAAGAATATACTCAACACTGCAAACCAAGGTGAATCTGCTTAAAAGGATTTTGTGGAACAGAGACTCTGTGGTGAGTAAGACCTGTGGGGCAAAATCATGAAGTTGAAAGTTCTTGGATGGAATGAAAGCAACAAAGTCATGAAACCCAAAGTAGGGAGCAGAGCAAATTGTGATCAAGGCATCAAACTCATTAATGGCACGTTTGCTTGTAATAACTCATCATCCTGAGATATCAAGCGGAAAGAAGTGATCGGAGCAAATAAATTCTCTCCGATTAACCATATGTTGACGTCAATGGATGGACGACTTCATCCGTGCATTGACATAGCACAACTTGTTCCTCTGCTGGAAGAACAGACAGAAACGCAAGACAAAACAGATAGTGTCGTTTCCACTGATCAACTATTTGTAGTCGCTGGTGATATATCAATTATCTTTCTTCATTAAAGTGGCTGAAACCGACTATGAGTCACATGGTGTCTCAAGCGGCGGCCCACCTCCCATGGTCCGCTCTACTGCATGCAGTGACAGGTCCATGGTACGGCCGGGCTTGTGGGGACGGGTCCCTCCTATACGACATGTGGTACTCCCACAATGTATCAGGAGGGGGTGCCCCTGTTGACACGGGTCCTATTCCTCTCCCCCAGAATTTCTCCACGATGCTTGCGACTCACCGCGTGTGAAATGGCCCTCTCAGGGGAGTCTGTTCGGGTCGGCGACGGGTATTCCGCCGGCACCCTCAGACTACTGACCTGGGTTGGCCGAGCCATACATGGTTAACCGCTGGGTCGTTGTGTGCTATACACCACTGGCCTGGCAATCTCACTGAGCACCGTGCCCTGCATTTCTCTGGGCAGATGGTCTTGCCCACCACGCCAGTTGTGCACATTGGACCTGAGTGCTGGGTCGGCGTCTATCGCAGGGGAACACAAGTGAACCAATATTGGGATGGTTCACGGTCCCAAACTGCTTCAGACATCCACTCCGGTGGTCTGGAGCTTGTTGATCGTCTCTGCGCTGTAGTGATCAACACTTGAAACGCATTGGACTGCGGAGGAGTTGGGGAGGACAACGGGCCAGGGCCCTTAAAACCCTGGCTGGGGGAGACGTCAAACTTTACAGTCTGATGACGATGATACTCTGCATTTCTCTGGAAATCAACAACTTTGTATATATGACTATTGTTTGTGTTTTTTTGTTTATTAAAAAATTAAAATGTTGAATTTGGTTGTTTTTTTTTTTGGTAAATAAAACTCTATCTCATTAGTTTGCCAAACTATATGTAGTTGACAAAACACCCTTCACGTAAGGCTGATTTTAATCCTTGACCCCTGTTTACGAGTCGAGAACGACCATGGCACATAATGTGACGTAACAAGAACATTACTTTTAAATGCAGCAATATTGGCTAACAGTCCGCATTGCTATTCTCACAATTTTGGAATAATAGCGTTATTAAATTTACATCAAATTGTTATGCTCATTTGGGGCTTTGTTGCTATGACTACAAATACCTCAAGGTGACTCCAGAAAAACATGCCAAACTAACTTTTAGTGAGGCTAAGACATAAATTAGCCCAAAAAATACATTGGCAAAAATCTACCTGAAATTATTGCGAACTCCAAAATTGTGACGTAGCAGTGCGGACCAACTGTGATGTTTGAATTCAAGCATCCAGTTAAAGGGGCAAGAGTGCGTGTGTGCGCGTGTGTAGCCTTTTCTTTGATATCTATACAATTCCACACCCCTTGACCAATCTCCACCAGATTTTGCATATGTGCTGGGGGTACCCAGTCGGATCATGGACCCAACCCTCTCATTCCACTCCGGAAAGCAATTCACTGTATGTTGTATGTGTGTACATCTGAAAATCGGGAAACTCGCGTCAAATAAGGACATGAAGCCATTTGGCCCATCATTGCCATGGTGCACTCTCGCATTCACGTTTGCTACAGCTTTGAAATAAATCTTCTTGATTTACTGAAGTCTAAATAACCCGATGTTGAGCAGGATGACCCAGCTTGTAACTATATATAAACGATGGTGTCAATATTTCAGGGTGACCTACAAAATGACATTTGCACTCGCAATTGAAAAGAAAATGCACAACGTGGTTCATCAGATTGGCAAAGTGCATGGGGGGGGGGGGGGGGAGGGAGCCGCTTTAGCTTGGCCATCCCTCAAAGAAGTGACGAAGTTACAAAAATGTTCATTACGACAGTCTCTGGATTACGTCCTCGTACATCACCTAAGGTTGAGGCACATAAGCAACTTGGATTTTATACCTCTGTCCCCGAAAGTGGACGGAGCTTGTGTTTTCATCTCCGTCTGTCTTGTTTCTTTGTCTCTCTGTGAGCAGAATATCTCAAAAAGTTATGGACGAATTGATTAGATTTTGGTGAAGATCCAGATCCGGATCCCGATAGAATTTTAAAGTGATTCCTCACCATTGAAAGATAGTGCCAAAAGCGATATACAACATGATATCTCAAAAAGTTGTGTACAGATTATGACAAAACTCTGTAGATGAGTTTAGAAGGCAACAAGAACAAGCCGATAAGATTTTGGTTCAGGTCCGGATCTAGATCCAGCCCATCAGTGGGATACAAAAAGTAAACGGTTCAGCCTGGTGGAAGCATGTGCTCTACCGAGTGCCATTCAATTTTATTTTTTTTAACCTGCTTGCTCGTTTCAGGCATTCTTCAAGAAGATAAGGCTGGAGATCAGAGTGCGTATACGTTGTACCCTCCACCATCCACGCCCCCTGATGAACCTTCACCCGAAAGCCTGCCGGGACACAATCATCTCATGTGGTTGCCACAGAGTCTTCCATATGGCAGCAGTGAGGAGGGAATTGGTGGTATGCGCTTGGAAATGGACAGTATCACTGGAACATGCACGATATGTGGAGGTCATTCTGAGTGTGGTTGTGGAAATGGCAGACAGGGGCGTCGACGACCTGGGGGAAGACCTTTTGCGTGCAGCGAATGCGGAAAGCGGTTTGCACAGTCAAGTGACCTGTCACGGCATCGTCGCACGCACACAGGCGAAAAACCTTACACTTGTGATAATTGCGGCGCCACGTTTCGTCTCAAGCACCATTTGCGGCGACACCAAAAGACTCATCGTGGACACGCACGCTCAAACATTGCTTTCCGTCGCTCATCTCTAATGCCAAATGAGGTGGCATTGTTAGCCTCATCTCGGCCTGATGCAGTTGGTGTTTTCTCTTGAATTATGTTTTTTAAGCCTGCATGCTTTCACTTTTTAAACCACAGCTTATTTGGCAAAGTAGTGGCAAACAACAGCAATGTTGGGTGGCAGGTGGTTTGTTTTGTAAAAATTACAAGAACTGGAAGCCATAAGCTGGGAATGATTGGAATTGCCAGCATGAGATTTTTTTTATTATTAAAGAATGGGTGGGTGAGAACCTTTAAAATGTACAAACAGTTTTCTCATGTATGAAATGGGCAAGGGAAGTGTTTTGATGTGAGGAGGCTCAAATGGTTAAGGAGCTTGTACTGTACTGTAATAGACGTGCAGTTTTGCTGCTTTTCGATTTCTTTTTTCGCTGCTCCAGTACCGGATGTGGAAGCATCGGTCACTGTCGTCTTGTATACAGGGCTGGCAGCATGGCCGAGAGGTATGCCGTGCACTCCCTTCTAAGCAGTCCAGCCTGGGTTCGAATTTTGACCCGGCTATAAACTGTCATCCTGATGTTTCACAGGCAGGGTATTTCGTCATTGTGTGTGCCGTCACTGCGATGAATGTCAAACTGGCGTCCCATCTGTCAGCATCCGTTGGTGCACGTTAAACATCCTGCAGTGTTCTTCGCACATTGTGGGCGAGTAATCACCGGCACCCTGGCCAAATTCCAAATTCCAAATTCCTGCCCTAACTTCTGCTGGGAAGACAATGGCAATCCACAGCATAACCATTGCTCAGGAAGCTGCTTCAGTTGCACCGACGCTCTTTGGAGAGATCTTGTGCATATATATATATATATATGTTTATGTATATGTACATATATGTTTATGTATATGTACATACAGTGCCTATGGACGACACTCCCTTTCAAAAATTTTCACCTTTTGTTGCCTTATAACCTGGAATTAAATTTCATTAAATCAGACTTTTTCCACCTTTATTTACACATTTTAACCCACAACTTCCAAGTGATAAACAAATTCTAGAAATTTCAGAGAATTAATTGAAAATACAAATCTGGAATATCTTGGTTTGATAAGTTCCACCCCCCCCCCCCCACACCCAACAAGTTAATACTTGGTGGAAGCACCATTTACAGCTGTGAGTCTGTTGGGATAGGTCTCTACCAACTTTACACACCTTGATTGGGCAACATTTACCCATTCTTCTGTACAAAACTGTTCAAGCTCAGTCAAGTTTTGTAGAGAGCGTTGATGGACAGCAATCTTCAAGTCGTACCATGGGTTTTCGATTAGGCCAGGGCTCTGGCTGGGCCATTCAAGGACATTTATCTTGTTGTTCCTTAGCCACTCCAATGCAACTTTGGCTGTGTGCTTCGGGTCGTTGTCATGCTGAGAGGTGTCACTTCCGTCCCAATTTCAGCTTTCTTGCAGAGGACAGCAGGTTTTCCTCTGGGTTTTTTGTATTTTGCTCCATCCATTTTCCCTTCTACCCAAAGAAGTTCCCCAGAACCTGCTGATGAGAAACATCCCCATTACATGATACTGCCACCACCATGCTTCACATTAGGAATGGTGTTCTTTGAGTGATGTGCTGTGTTGGATTTGCGTCAAACGTAACGTCTTGCGTTTTTATTTTTTATATACAATGTCAAGGCTCTTATAAGAGCTAACACACAATGTATAACAAGGGGAGCAGGAGACAGGAGGGACAGGAGAGGGAAGCAGAATAGTGGGGAATAGACAGTCATGTAGAGATCTGTGGAAGGGAGCAGGATGGTATGGGGTACACAGGGTAAACAAGATGGACGCTACAGGGACTTTCAGGAAGGAAAGCAGGGAATTTGGAGGAGGTGGGTTTTGGGTTGATTAACGGGGGGTAGAAAAGATCATGGTTTGGGATGGGGGAAGATAGGAGATGGTGGTGAATGGCTGTTTTGAAGACCTGGAGGGAAGAGTGGGATTGAAGAGAGTGTGGGAGTTTGTTTCAAAGGTGGGAAAAAGAGGAATGAAAGAATGAAGGTGAGCAGTGATTCTTGATTTTGGTAGTTTTACCAGAAGGGGGTTGCTCGGGGACCTTGAGCACCCTGCGGAAATATGGGCGGGACAGTGCAGGGGGAGTGGAGGGGATGGGGGGCGAGTCTGGAGAGGAGATGGTAGAGGACAGAAAGACCACCGACCTGCCTGCGGTGAGAGAATGAAAGACCCAAAGACAGCCTCATCGCGGGAGATACCAATGATCTTAAGTGCCTTGGTTTCCACAGCGTGAAGTTGAGAAAGGTGAGCTGCAGGAGCACCAGCCCAGAGGGGAGAGCAGTGCTCTCTCCCCTCTGGGCTGCTGCTCCCACCTCTCACCTTTCTGCAAAACTTTTGCTACAAGGCTTCAGAATCTCCGGAGTGTTTGTTTGTTTTTTGCATACCTCAAACGGGACTGAATGTGGGCTTTTTTGAGTAATGGCTTCCTTCTTGCCACCCTTCCGTACAGGCCAGACTTGTGGCGTGCATGGGATATTGTTGTCACATGCACGCAGTGACGTCTTTGCCGTAAAGGCCTGTAGCTCTTTCAAAGTTGTTATTGGCCTTTTGGTGGCCTCTCTGATCAGTCTCCTCGCTTGCTCATCCAGTTTTGAGGGACAGCCTGATCTAGGCAGGGTCTTGGTGGTACCATATGCCTTCCACTTCTTAATGATTGTCTTGATTGTGCTCCAAGGGATTTTCAAGGCCTTTGAAATATTTTTATACCCATCCCCTGATCTGTGCATTCCCACAACTTTATCCCAGAGGTCTTTTGAAAGCTCTTTGGTGCTCTTGGTTGAGTGTTTGCTGTGAAGTACACTACCAGGCAGAGGAAACCTCCAGGAACAGCTGATTTTATTCTAAAATAATCAGAATCACTACAATTTAACACAAGTGGAGGCCAATTAACTTGGTGTGTGATTTTGAAGGTGATTGGTTACCCCTGAGCTAATTTACAATTGCCATTAGAAAGGGGGAGGGGGTGGACAATTGTCCAACCAAAATGTTCTCGTTTTGTATTTTTAATTCATTTTCTGAAATTTATAGAATTTGTTTTTCTCCACTTGGAAGTTGTGGGTTACGATGTGTAAATAAAGGTGGAAAAAGTCTGATTTAATGTAATTTAATTCCAGGCTGTAACACGACAAAAGGTGAAAAATTTGAAAGGGGGTGTAGACTTTCTCTCGGCACTGTATACATTAATTATAATTAACATACATGCCTGGTGTTGGCTTTATGGTTCGGGTGGTTGGCTTGGGATCCTCGGGTCCTGAGTTCAAATCCTGCTTGGCTATTGAATTAATACCAGGTGAGGTTGACAGCCTGTTATCCTTCTGAGATCAGCAAAATGAGTGTCAGCTTACTAGGATGATTGAGCCATTCAAGTGTCCTGTGTCGGAGTGGCGACCCGTCCAGGATTGTGCCCAATAGCTAAGGAGGCTGCTTAGGCATCACCGACGCTCTGCACAGAGTATGGTCCCAATATATTTGGATGAACATACATTAACTATGTGTGCTTCCCTCCATCTTCTGAGTTTTATAGGGAGTCGTAGCATTTGTGCAAAAATTGAAGAATTTTTCACAAATGATCTTCCTTTCATCCTTTTTCTCTCCACCTTCGTTTTCCTCCTCATTTTGCTTCTTTTTATTATAATTATTATTATTATTTACCTTCACTTTATTGTAAATAGCTGCTGGATGAATTTTTCATTATGCCAAGAATGGCTCCAAGATCTCACTTACAACCCAGAACTCTGGGAGGGTCCGCCGAGTGGAGTCGAGTCGGTGCTGCTGAATATAATAAGTCTTGTGGCAAGGAACACATCGAGTGATTTTTCTGTTTCCCTTTCCAGCATTACACTTGGAATGTCCAGCAAATGTCTGATAAAGACTTGTTTCAATAATGTGACAAAGCAGGTGAGCTTTTATTAAACTGATGTTGCATTCAATTGTGCTGAAGGACACGCATGTACAAAACTAACTATCCGTGGAGTTATCAAAGGGTAAACCGAGCAATTGAAAACGTATTTTAAAAAGCTAATTTTGCATTTACCATGGGACTTGGTGGGATGCTGGCCATGAAAAGATGTTTGCTTTCACGACTGTCGAATATATCCACATGCAAATGGCACTGATGCTGTCGGTGCAGGTTTCGGTGAACCGGTGAAGCCACTTCCAATAAAGATTCATCACTTGTACGTTGAGAAATTATCATAAAATTTCCCTTCCGACACAGATCTTTATTCTCTAATGTGTCAATTGTAATGTCCTGTTGCTGGCTTGTTGCTCACCGGTCCTCTGTTGCCTACATCTCAGAATTCGTTTTAACCTCTGACTGTGTCACTGTCATCTAGCAATGGAAGCGTTTCTGAAGGTAAGCCAACACCGTGCTCATCGTTTTAACATGAAATGGAAAGATGCATCGAATTTCCTGTTTTGTTTTTTTTTTTTCAAAGTGGATTCAAGGGGTTGTGTCACATGTTTAGAAATCCTTTGTGGGTGTGGTGAGAAACATATTGCAACTGCTTTTGATATTCACATGTAATTCGCTTCTGGACGAAAACCTCTCCTTGCATGCTGCTCGAATAGATTAGAGGTGCTTGTGTTGGACTTTGAGTCACCGAGCCTGGGTTTGAATCTCAACGCGGCTACAAACCATCGCCCTGGTGTTTGGCATGCAGGGTGAGGCATCAAATGCGTGCATCATCCATCAGATGGACGTTAAACTGGAGGACCCGCGTCGACTAGCGATGGTTGTCGGTTGAAGCTAAATATCCCCTGATGTGTTTTGCGAAGAGGAGGTGAGTTTTGACCACCACACTGAACAAATCTCAAATTCTTGCCACAACTGTCAGCAGCCGGCACCGCCTGGTGCAACCGGCGGCCACGTACTGCACGCGAATGCACGGATACCTGTATATTCTACAATACTCATCTTGTGCCGATTATGTAGCGACAATTGGGTGAATGGAGTTCTCTCTTGGTGAATCTTCTGCAGCAGCAACCGATACGACTCTTGTGGAGCGAACCCTTCGAACTTTAACATATGTTCTCCTGTTAACGCCCTTCTGCAATTTTTCTTTTTGTACTGCGGTGTACCTGTTTGTCCTTGTCCTAACGTTTTCCCTTTGCTCCCATTGTGTCTGCAGCTCCATTGCCCCCTGTCATACTCTTCCAGGAGCTTTTATACCTTTCGTTTTTTTTTTTTTTTTTTAAAATATCCACATCACTGGTTTGATCTACAGTGGTGCGAGTCATCGTTCCCAGATTCAAACTTCCTTTTCTCCTATCTTCTTCTCGTGATTTGAAGTACCCTTCTGGATGCAGTGTTCAGTCCCCTGTGTCCTGATCCTGGTGGTGATCCATTTTCCCCAAGGTGTGCATGTTCACATCACACATCACACACCAGGGTCTGAGAAAGTCGGTGTTGTCCTATGATTATCCCGGTTTACACATCTGGGTTGTAATACAATTTAAAGACTGCACTGCACATACGCTAAGGACTTCTTCTTTTCTTCTTGAATGGCCACAACTATTCCCATGTGGTTGCCGGTAGGAGCTTGGCCCAAGCCCTCCGTGAACCGGTTGGCCAGGCCTCACATTTGGAATTTGTTCAGTGCTGGTGATGGCTCACTTACTCTTCGCTAAGGATACCGTCTGATCTTTAACGTACACCAACTAATGCCAGCAGAAGGGGCGCCCAGTTTAACCTCCATCCGAGGGACCGCACACACATTGAAGAAACACCAGGATGACAGTTTATACCTGGGTCGGGATTCGAACCTTAGGGGGCAAGTGTGTGTACATGTACGTCGTCCTGCCAGCCCAGACATATGCCAAGGACAAGGGGCCTAAAATCTCTGGTTCCACCAATACAGATTGAGACTATTTTTGAAGGAAGTAACACTTGGAGTCTCAACAACCTTTTGTGGAAGTTCGTTCCATCCGTTGATGACTGGCCGAAGAACTTGTTTCTCATTTCCAGTCTGGGCCGACTCGAGCAACCCCCAAATCGGTCTTGTATATCGCAGACGGCACGAAACATTCCCTTACTCAAGATGGGGCCTCATCAAAGTTGTGTAGAACGTTGGTGGCATCTCCAACGTCACGTGTGAGAACGTCCCGTTTGATGATCCCTAGAATTTGACTTGTTTTCAGGATTGCCCATGAGACCGACGTGATGATGGAAGTTGAGTTCATTGTCACCGCCGACACCTAAATCGAATCCTTCTCCTGCTGGACATCTTGAAGATCAACCTTCTCCACTGGTCGCTATTTCTGATGTTTGACCTTCCGACATCACCATATAATAATACAGTATATGTGGGGCTGTGCATTCAACGCAATTGAAAGGGTGTTTCCAGGTGAGGGACCACCAAGCCTGGTGTTGGTTTAGTGGTTTGGGTGGTGACTTGGGATCCGAGGGTCCTGAGTTCAAGCCCCGTTGGCTGCTGAATTAATATACACCAGGAGGTTGACTCAGCCTGTCATCCTTCTGAGGTCGGCAAAATGAGTACCAGTGTACTGGTAAGGGGGACACTGCATCAGCGGCATAGCCACGTCCGAACCAATGATGGAACCAGCAACCACAGGCTGCACTCGATAAAGAGAGAGAGTTGAGGGACCATCCCAGTGCTGGATCGAAATCATCATGGAGGGGCTTCAATGTGGTCACGATTGGAAAAAAAAAAACTTCCAAAAATCTGTCATCTACAAATACGTACGTATGCGATTTCTCGCAACTTCTGGCAGATCATGAATAAAAATGACAAACGGTGGAGGTCGGAGGACGCTCACTTGACTTGGGGTGTGCCGCTCTTCACTTTGGTCCATTTGGAACTCACCCCCGTTTATAGACGAAAATTAATGTTCGGGGATTATGTTATGCGCTCGACCCTGCTGGTCTCTCGTTTTCATGAATTCTCAATTTTTAAAGATTGGCAGTCTGAAGGTTTCCTCCAGGAGTTGCTTAATTTTCGCACGTTCATGGAAAAACACACACACAAAAAAAGAAGAAAACTCCGCCGTTTATCTTACTGATCGTATCCGGGTCAAAGTTCAGTTCGGCGCTTTTCCAAGCGAAGATTATTTTTCACACCGGGTTCACTAAAAAAAAAAATCGAAAACCTCTCCACACGTCGTACATCGAAGAGTTTGTAATTTATTTTTCACTTTTGACTTGCACGGAAATAACGTGACCCGGAAGTAGTTGGCGTTCTCTCTCTCTGAGGCGAGCAGCGGCGTCGCCATGAAGGCATCTGGAGCTGTACGGATACGGTTTTTTTGACTTGCATCGCGTTTTTTTTATCGTTTATAGATGAAAATCACACATCGATGTAGAAGCTAAAGCGGCTCGAGTTGGATTTTCGGGGAGAGTTTTGGCGACGAGAGCCGTTATTTGCGCTCTCTTTGCGCAAACTCCTGCGGTCGAATGCCATGTGTTAACTAGGCCCAGGCATTGGATTTTTTTCGTATGTTAATCAGACTGATCGGGGCGGGGCCGCCACGCATTTACCTCAATGTCGTATCGAATGATATCAGCAGAAATATCTTTGCCTCGTGAAATCCCTTGTTTTTCAGTTTTATATTTATGAAAATAAAATAATAGCAAGGTAAAGGCGAACCACGTGATCAAGAACCTCTCAAGTCGCGGTTTCTCGACAGCAGATTCGCTAGGAGGCGAATAAAATAATTCCCCCCCTCCCCCACCTCCCCACGCTAAATTATACTCTTACCCCAAAAAGTTACACAAGTCGAGGTTTTGTACGAAGTTTCAGGTGAAAATACAGTTAATTTGCAGCATTTTGTAACAAACGTGTTTCTCCGTTCGTTGCATGAAAAGACCCGTTTTCAAATTAAACAAGTGGTGCCGGCACAACAAATCCCGCCCATTTAAGGCATGAAGTTATTTTGGGGATCAAATTTAAATTTGATATATCCTTAACCTGAATGTTGATTATAAGGAATATTTTAGTCTTAGTTTGAAGTCGATTAAACCATTTTTGACGAAGTTATGAGCGAAAAACGATTTTGACCTTTCAAGGCCACGTAAGGTCAAAGGTCATGGTGTCAAATGAAAGCCAATAAAGGACTTTATATATGTCTTCCATAGTAAACATGCATATTCCTAACCTTTTTTGATTTATAATGGAAAATTTGTAATTTTGACCGGTGACCATGACCCCCAAAACTTTGGACCCTACCGATCTTCACAAATATGCATTTTTCACTGTGAGCATGGGCAGGATCATAAGTGACGAATAGAATAAGGTTCACTATAAGCTTAGTTTGAAGTAAATCAGATCATTTTTGACGAAGTTATGAGCAAAAAACGATTTTGATCTTTTCGTGACCTTGACCTTGACCTTTGATCCAATTGAACCCAAAAGTTAATGGGGTCGTCCAAGGTTCATTGCCCACCCGTGGATTAAATTTGATAGTGTTCGCTGAAGCCGTTTTGCCGTAAAGTTGCTAACAGACAGACAAACGGACAAACAAACCGGACGATTACAATATCCTGCTCCCTCCCTCCAGGGGGCGGGATAACAAATCGCCCATTTATTCATCCCAGAAATGATAACGACACTTGAATAACTTACAAACGTTTATGTGACCTTCATTACGTGAACAAAATTTAAACCGTTTATACAAGAGGAGCAAGCAGCTATTGACTGGTTAACTTGCAAAGAAGAGTGGCCATTTAGCAAACAAGATTATTGGGGTATGCTGTATATAGATAGTAGTAGATCTGAGTAGGAACGATCATCATCATTATACTAATATAAAAAAAAAATTCCCCCCCTACCCGGGGTGGGGTGTTCTGCCCGGGGTGAAGTCCGTGTTAAGACAGCAAGTCATGGCGATTTTCAAGACTGCTAATAATATTCATGATAATAGCATAATGTTATTGGACAATATTAATGCTAATAATACCCTCTCCCCAAGGGATTTTTGCTCCTTGGACAAACACCCTGTTTAAGTGTAAATAGGCATTTATGCTTATTGCGTCCCCCACAGAAAAACGGTTCCGAGCTGAGATCTACTGTACTCTATATACCCCAGAGAGGATAATAACATGACCCTTCTTGCACACAACCCAAAAAGACCAACCATCACCCATGGGTTTGTCCTTTGTCAAGTGTGCATACAGTAGATACATCTTGTCGCCTGTTGCAGACGCCACGTGTTTGCGAGAGTGGAAATTTAAGATGTCACATGTACACCCTGAAACCACATGAATTGACAAATGGTCTGATGATATGGTTTTTATTCATAATGGAAATCGCCCCAAATAAAGCGTAAAGCCACTCTCGGGAAGGTTAGATAAAGACAAGGATAAAACAAGTGGTGCCAGGCACAACAAATCCTGCCCATTTAAGGCATAAAGTTATTTTGGGGATCAAATTTAAATTTGATACATCCTTAACCTGAATGTTGATTATAAGGAATATTTTAGTCTTAGTTTAAAGTCAATTAAACCATTTTTGATTAAGTTATGAGCGAAAAACGATTTTGATCTTTTCATGACCTTGACCTTGACCTTTGATCCAATTGGACCCAAAAGTTAATGGGGTCGTCCAAGGTTCATTGCCCACCTGTGGATTAAATTTGATAGTGTTTGCTAAAGCCGTTTTGCCATAAAGTTGCTAACAGACAGACAAACAAACCGGACGATTGCAATATCCCGCCCCCTCCCTCGGGGGGCGGGGGGGGGATAATAAAAGAAAGAGAGAAATAAGAAAAAACATCTAAGACACAGGAAGTTGCAGAAGTAGGGTGTAATGCAATGTAATTTCAAAGATGTAAGAAGTAGCAATTGACGTTTTAAAATTGACATGGTGCCAATGATTGTTGCTTGCCAACCTGCCGATGAAGGATTGTTGCTTGTCTATGACGGACCCCTCAGTGTCGTTAATTGGCATTTCGATGCGAGTGAAAAGTGATCAAATGTTATCCTCCTCCACTAATGGGCGGACGAGTTTGATGTGTTTCTGCTTTCTGACCATAACTCTCGTGTTCCTCAGCTCAAGGAATTCAAGGTGATTGGCCGACGGTTGCCTTCACCAAAAGAGCCACATCCATCACTATATCGCATGCGCATCTTTGCATCCAATTATGTCGTGGCCAAGTCGCGCTTCTGGTACTTCGTCTCCAAGTTGCGGAAGCTCAAGAAGTCTGCGGGTGAGATTGTCTACTGCGGCAAGGTGGGTTTCAGCAAGAGAGAGTGGTGATGTTACTTTAATGGACAAATCATAGATTCCATTTTTGTCTCTGTTAGAGTAGTATTAATTGACTTTCATAATTGTTGTTAATTGACATTTTTCGTGCTACTGAGTAATTTTGCTCGGTCTTTATTTCTCCCCAGATTTTTTGTTTGCATGGAAGGTGATGTTATTTTTGTTGTTGTTGTTGTTTTTTCTTCTTCTTTTTCTTCTTCTATTTCTTCTTTTTCTTCTTCTTTCTTCTTCTTTTTCTTCTTCTTTTTCTTCTTCTTCCTCTTCTTCTTCTTAAAACATTCATTTATTTCACGCAGGCATAAAATTTCCTTTATGCTTTCAAAGCCAGAAAAATTATGGTGGGTTACTACATATACAAGTTGCAAAACATCACCGCAGTGACTGTGTGGCAATTGTAACAATTGTTTGAAGATGTCTGTGTGAGAGCGAGTTATACATTTGTCGTAGTGTGTTGAAGTACTTCGGTTTGTGGCTGTAATTATAAGATGCCAATTAAAATGTGCATCACATGACTTCAGTGATGCAGATGACACTGCAGGTCATTGTGGATGCATCTAATACACTGGCAACACATATATTCCACTAAACCAGGGTTTCTTAACCTTTTTTAGTGTTGTTTCCCCCTTTGAAATTGCCAAATAATGATATTTCCCCCCACCACATTATCAACACTAAATTAATAAAAAAACTAAAATTTATTAAAAAAATTATTCCAATAAATATTTTCAGAAAAATATTGATACACAATTTATTACATAACATTAACAGTCTTGTATTATTTTAACATTAGCATTCCTCAAATCAGCATGAATTTTTGTTCCGCTAATTTTTCATCGCTTGGGAAGCGTATTCGGATGACGTATTCAAGGCAATAAATAGTTTGAAAATTGTTCAACCTAAAAAATAATTTCCCCCCTGAAATGTGAAAATTTCCCCAGGTTAAGAATGACTGCATCTATCTATAATTCCAGGTGTGTGTGTGTGTATGTGTGTATGTGTGTGTGTGTGTGTGTGTGTGTGTGTGTGTGTGTGTGTGTGTGTGTATGTGTGAAAAAGAGAGAGAGAGACACAGACACAGACAGACAGACACAGACACAGACAGACAGACAGACAGAGACAGACACACCCCGAGACCGAGACACACCGAGACCGAGACCGCTGTTTCTCGACAACTTCTGGTCCGATCTAATTGAAACTTGCCAGGTATATTGCTGGGGACCTGAGGATGTGCCTGTTCACGGTTTGATGTTAATCGGACAAGTGGTTTCCAAGTTATGGCCATTTATTTACCAAACCAATGGGAAGACATGTTGTTGCGTGGGCGTGGCCGATGGGGAAGGGAAGCTCAGCCACGTTCCCCATTACGGGTTACAACGTAGGGGCTTCTGGAGAGTGATGACTTCGTGTATTCTAATAATTTCTCGATTTCTTATGCGCATTTATAGATAAACACAATGGCCCAAGTTATGATCGTTTTCATATTAGACGGTGTATAAATTTTGGGAACATCAGAGTGCTGGTATGCTCCGAACCAGGAAGTAAATTTTTTCTCTCTCCTCTTATCTTTTTGTTTTTCCTTGCCACGACATTGCGAAAAGGTAAAATACGTTGACGCTAATTGAATAATTGGGTATTAAAAATAAATTGCGAATAATCGTAACTGCGAATAATATCGAACTTCCGGGTCATGCACGTACGGGCACGCGAGAACGAAGAAACGGCCTGTGTGGTTTAATTATTTATTATTATTATTATTTTTTTTTTTACGGGCACGTACTCGTAAAAGAAATGCAGGGATGAGCCTGAGTGAGTGCATGTGCATTTTAAAAGCCACTCTTTCTGTGTTTGAGGAAGAAGAAGCGGGAATGGTTGCTCAATGTCATGGTTCCAACGGTGACATTTATTATTCCACGTCAGCAGTAACCCTTGAGAAGGACACAAAGGAGCACACCACATTATATACACTATTGTAATATTTATTGAAACAATAGAAAATATATATAAAAGTACATTGAAGGGACACACAAACAACAGCCACCACAGTCACGGCGATAAGAAGTACGTGTTATAAAAGATCTTTTTTGCATGTTTTACTTCATTTTACTTCTTCAGTGACACTCACCGATAAACATGCAATATGTTTGGAGAGTACGACATGCTGTTCATTGAGTAAACCTGTCAACGAAGCGACAGGTAGGCACACCTGGTAATTTTTAAATTCCACAAATTTCCCATTATTTTTTTTTCATAAGAGATAGGTAACTTCTATAAGGTTATGACCTTCACAAAAATAGCATTAACATGAACCTAAATTCTTTGTATAAATGAAAAGGTCCACAAGGCCTGTGCACACTAGAGATAGGTTCCGTGTTGTGAACACGACGGGAAAATAGTGCGGTCGCATTCCCGCCACTTCACTGTACCAGTCAGATGGGGGATGCGGTGTCTGCAGAAATGCGAGGCTCTTTTATTTCTTTACGTAGTTTCTATACAAGGGGCTCATGATGGATTGTTACGACAAAGGGCAGCAGGTTCACGGGCTGCCAAATGGTATTTGGATGGGGGAGGGGAAGGGGTTGACGTACAAAATAAGGAGCGATGCAAATTTGTAATGACCTGGAGAGGAAAAGAATTGCCATGTGTGGAAGAGATCTTGGAGGTGCATGGGTTAGTGTACAAGGTCATAATGGCAAGCACATTTCAAAGACTGAAGTGAGGTGCATGAGAGAAGACACGCCACTGTCAGCATTACACGGTGATTCCACGGTCAGCAAAATAGGGAGACCAATGAATGTAGTTTGGCAGCCAGCCTGGATTTAAGGAGGGTGCATAGGTGAGGGTTTCTTGAGTGTGTGCAACCTGTGGTGGCTCAAGGAGGGCAGTTGGTGGGAGAGGGCAGGAGAAACAATGTCGATCAAGTGTACATTTGTATAAAATGGAGAGGCCACCAACTTGGTACCGCTGGGAGAGTGAAAGGCTTTGGGTGTCTGGCTCCTTTCTTGACATTCCATTTCTGTGGAAGATCTTGTTTTGGACCTGCTCACGAGGAGTGATGTAGACAGCAGAAGTTGTCAGCCTTCGGTGGAGAGCCGCACTGCATGCAGCTCCATAAGAAAACCCTGTGCACTGTGATGAGCTCAGTGTGATTCAGGAATGCTGCAGCTCAATCGAGAATACCCAGACAGCATCTTCTTTGATGTTAAATGTGTACACAATTTGTACGGACATAGAACTTGGTTATTTCACAAGTTTCTCTTTTGGAAGCATCAATGTGTATGTTAAAGTACATTATCAAAAAAAAAAAACAATTGCAAATATCATATCCATCCATCCATCCAATCACGGGGACCATACTCTGTGCAGAATGTTGGTGCTGCCGAACAGTCTCCTGGGCTATTGGGCACAATCCTGGACGGGTCGCTACTCCGAAGCAGGATACTCGAATGGCTCAATCATCCCAGCAAGTTGGTACTCATTTTGCCAACCTCGGAAGGATGACAGGCTGAGTCAACCCCACCTGTTATTTAATTCAACGACCGAGTGGGATTTGAACTCAGAACCTTCAAATTCCAAGGCCACACCCTAACCATTAAGCCAACACAATATCATATGGATGTCATTGAAACGATTTTTGTTGCATTTTGGTGTTGCTTTCATATTTCGCTTTTTCTGGAGTTCTGTACTACTTGCACTCAACCCAAAAAGGCTATCCGTAACACATCGGTGCGTCTTTTGTCAAATGTGCATACAGTGCAGACATCTTGTCGCCTGTCGCAGACGTCCTGTGTTTGCGAGAGTGGAGAGTTAAGATGCTACATATACACCCTCGAACAATGATGGATTTCCTAAAAGTGGACGTTTCCATTCCTTGTTGCATAATAAATTGTTCCGTATGCAATATATTGTAACGGTCACGTGTCTTCATCGACGGTCACACTGCCCGGGTGAGTATGGGATGAAAACATTTCCACATCCGCTGGGTTAATATGATGCAAATTGGCGTTTCGGAATACAGTCGTGGCAAATCACAAGATTGTCTGAGCGAGCTTGGCAGCGAGCCGTATTTACAGTGCTTTCGCGCAAACCAAATCTGCTCGTCTTAACGGGTTAATATGCCATTTCTCTAAATGCTATGAATCCTGCTCCCGATGCTCAAACCGAGTATGTAAACACACAAACAAACGGCACGTGCAAAAGGCCTCATTTCGCATTCGTACGTCATTTCAAATGTCCTGTATTACTGAAAATATTGATGACTGAAGGAGGGTGCCTCCTTTTGATTGTGCAATGAATGATGTATAAACAATGTATTGCACAGTGAATGATGTATAACACCATTTTGTCTTCTGCTTCATGACAAAACTGGCAATTTTTGAATTTTCCATTCAAATTTATGGAGAAGGTAATCCTCAATGAAATACAGGAGAACTCTTATTGACATGAATTTAACAATGGTCCTGCATCAACTATGGTATATTTTGACTCAATGAGAGGCAAATCTTATGCAATGCCATCTGTGACAGGAATATCTGAATATCCCAATATTTGTCTCCTATTCTTATTTATTATAATCGAAGAGAAAGAGATAAAAATATCTCAATTATTTTCCAAGCACCGCGCCATGTTGCATTGCAGCCACATCAAGACGCATCCTTTTTTGTACATAAGTACATGAGGGTATACATGATGCTGTCAGCAGGACATGGCAAGACAATGGAATTGTAGCATTATAACGTTCAAGAGCACAAACAAACATGGGGCAATACCCCTAGGTGCTCACCTGGTAGTGGCCGGATAAGAATATATCCAGGGAACCACTGGCATGCAAGCACCACCCACAAAATATGTTACGGAGAAGAAAGTAAATACCTCTGGATGTTTGTTTTTTTAATGTCGTGAACAAACTTTGGTACATCACGGGTGATGAAGGCTGCAGTCAAGTTTCATCAGAATTGCTTGTGTAGTTTCTGAGAAGAAAGCAAATATCTATTTTGGGGGGCAACCCCCATAGACAGACCCCCTTCAGACCCAAATTTTATTTTTTTAATTCCATAAATAAACTTTGGAACATACGGTGATGAACCGTATGTTCCAAAGTAATGAACCATGTGTTCCGTATGTTCCATCACCTGAACGGCGATGAACGTTGTCTTAAAGTTTCATCAAAGTCGTAGGTGTGGTTTCAGAGAAGTTGCAAGTATTTGTGGACGGATAGACAGATGAACAGATGAACGACGCATCATCCCATAAGCGCCCCGGAACTACGTTCCAGGTGAACTAAAAAGTATGATGAACCCACCGCTCATCAGGAAGTTGGAAGGGTTGAATTACTGATACCTTATTGGGATGACATGGGCTGACAGGATGGCCTAGAAGTACACACACTCTCCTCTAAGCTGTCGAACCTGGTTTTGAATCCCGATTCGGCTATTAACTGTCATCCCTGTATTTCCCATGCAGGGCGATTCATCAATGTGTGTGTCGTCCCTTGGATGGACGTCAAACGGGCTTCCCGTTTGCCAGCATTCATTAGTGGATGTTAAAGACCCCCATAGTTTCCTTCGTGAAGAGTAGGCAAGCTATCGCCGACACCCTGAACAAAATCTAAATTCATGCTCGAACCAGCAGAGGGAACCTCATCAGAGGCATTGCCGCACCCTCAGCCAATGATTGTGTTGCGACCCTGCACTGCATACAAATGAAGAAGAAGATAGTGACAAAGGCTAAATCTTTCCATAATTCTTGAAAGTCTTTATTTTTGTGCCATTATAACATTTCCTTGTGTGCTTAAGCTCCTTTCAGAAAAAAAAAGAGAAGAAACCAAAAAAATAGTGTTGTGCGATCCTGATTTAGAGGAATGTATATGTTCCTCTTCACCAGTGGATAACCTTGTTTGTAAGTTTGAACATTTGAGAAGACAAAATGTAGAGTGGATTCATTCCTCACACTGCTCATTGGTTCTTGTCAATTAGAGTCCTTGGAAAATTTTTTTTCGATAAAGTTGGAAAAATCCAAATGATCATTACACACTGCCCTTTTGGTGGTGTGCCATCTTTATGCAGTGTTGAGTTCTCTCCCTGGGACAAACTTCTTGCCACCTTCAGACTTAGGGTCAATCCCAACGTTGGATTTTAAATACAGTACTGCCCATCGCAAAACATTCTATTCCCGGAAGAGCTTAAAGCACAGCCTTCTCCACATAAAACCCACCTTCCGTAAGGCAGAGCCCCACCTTCAACCAGGTTGGTGAAGTGTTCCCACAAAAAGTTTACCCGCTTTTAACCGAATGTCACCACACTCTTAGCCCTCCCTCTATCATGAATCCAGCCCACTGTTACACCAACAAAATAGCAGAAGCAGTGTTTTTTTTTTCATAATTGTGAGAGATGTCAATTGTCAGTGGAAATGGAGAAAATTACTAACAGGGTGGTACTTTACACATCAAATGATTAGTCCCCTCTTAGTTTCACCGTCGGGAACTATAGGGTTTCTCTTCGTCTGTCCGTCCGTCCGTCCGTCCCACCTGTGGTTTTTCAGACTTTTTTTTGTCCCATACCCTTTAACATGTTCAACTGAAACTTGGTACATGGCTTTATTATGATAAGTTACAGAATTGCTGTTCTATTTTTGTCATAATTCACAGTACGTGCTGCATGTCCTTCAGGTTTCTGAGAAGTCTCCACAGAAAGTGAAAAACTTTGGTATCTGGCTGCGCTATGACTCGCGCAGCGGGACACACAACATGTACCGCGAATACCGTGACCTTACGACAGCTGGTGCCGTCACCACATGCTGTGAGTATTGCTCATCATTTACCCACATTCAAAGCCTTTATATCCCACCACCGCCAGTTAACTAACTGTACCTATATGCACAAAAACTAAGTTTTATGTATTTATGAATATCGATTCGTTGTACAAAAATAACATTTTGTTCAAAACAGGTACCCTGTTTGTGCATAAATACCGGCACGCCTTGCAATACGAACTAGCTACGTTCCATGACAGTAGTGTGGATAGTGAAACTGTATGTTGCGAAAAAGATTTCCCTTTCCAAATATTTAATATATATTTTTTGTTAATTAATATATTCCCTATCCAAATTAAAAAAGATTCTATCCAAATATTTAAGACTCTTTCCATATTCTCCATCACCAAGTCTGTTTCCCTTGTAATTTTAGTAGCACCTAAATAGGTCACATTTTCTGCACTTGCCTTGATATTATCATGTTTTTTTGTTTTTTGAAGAAAAACAGTGGGATGTAATCAGGTCTGTCTATCTGTCTGTCTCCTCCCTCAAACTGTTGGACAGAAATTCACCAAATTTGGTAGTTATGATCACCACATGGAAAGAATGTGCAAGAGCAGTGTCATTTTTGGCTTCACTCCCTAGTCAGGTCAGGTCAGGTCAGGTGTGGGAGCATGTGCCTGAGCAGCGCATCACTGCATCTATATTCCGCCGGTACTCCAGCGGCTTCTATCTGCCCATCCCCCTGGCAGATGCTAGGCCCATCCCCATCTCGAGGAGATGGTGATCAATCTGCTGCAACCACGAGGCATGCGGTCAGCCCATTGGCCTCCTCCACTCACGAGGCTCCCTCGCTGAGAGAATCTGGGGAGCATGATCAGTGTCAGGAAAACCGCTCGTTGGACACAAAGTCCGACCAGCGATGGGCAAGGATTCTCCGAAGATACCTGGTACCAAAGGAATTGAGTCTCCGTCTCATATTTCTGGTCAGAGTCCCAAGTCTCGCATCCAAAGAGCAAGACTGGAAGCACGAAGGACCTGATGACTTGGACTTTCGTCATCCTGCTGACAGCGCCATACGCCATGATCCAGTGAATCCATGACTCCCTATGCCTGCCCCAGACCTCTGTTGACTTCTGGCTCACAGCCAGCAGAGACATGAATATCACTGCCAAGGTAAGTGACTCTCTCCGTGACCTCAACGTCCTCACCACAAACTGGTACAGACAAGATAGCGGTATTCAAGATATTGAAAGGCTCGATCTTGGTTTTAACCCAAGAAACCCATAATGCCAGGAGCTCTGACTCCTCATTCAGCACCTCAGGGTGCCCTGGAGTAGTGTGAAAATGTCAAATACCGAAAATACAATGAGGGCACATTTTAAAGCATTTTTAAAAGAAACTTTTTATATGCATTTAATATTGGGTGCTGCATGAAATGTGTAATTTTTTGGTATTTGACCCTCGGGTTCT
>NC_140969.1:22178000-22198000 GCF_056783735.1 Eptatretus burgeri | reverse complement strand
TGTGTCTGCTTTCAGTTTGTGCGCTAGTGCGATTGTGTGCTTCTGCGTGCAGTCTGTGTGCCGCATGCCACCGCCCATGTACATGAGATCTTCAATATAGATCGATAATTCTAAGATCTACTGTGATTTATTTACCACAACGAGGCTCTCGGCTGTTAAATGATGAACAGTTTTATTGTGTCTCTTTTGTCACCAGAGTAATGTGTATTTGCTTAAATTGATGGATGTTTTTGTCCGAATAGTTTAGCTTCCGTGATGCCATAAATATATTTTTTTGATTCGTGAAGGGACTGATGTGGTAACTTTACAACAAACTTTTTTGGGTGTTGGTGGGGGGGGGTTATTTTTATACTGCAACCTGAGATGACAAATTATGCTCGGAAAATGGATTTCGCTCTAATCTCATAATTACATGGTTTTGGATAGCTGACAAACATGACTGACCTCATGTAAAAAGTTTAACTCTGAAACCTTGCCAGTTATTTCAAACGGGGAGGGGGGGGGTTAAAGGAGGTCATGTTGAGCTAAAAGTGCCATTTTTAGCCCTCATGGCAACTTGCTCAGTACAGTATTTTCCCTATGAAATGGACATTCTTGTGTAGTACTGGCAAACCGATTTTGAAGGCTTTGAGTGGTACATATTTGATTCAGTAAAATTGAGTGATACTTTTGTCAAAAATATTGCAATGCACTCTCAGTTTATATAACTTTGAGCTGAAATATCTCTAACAAGATCTGAGATAAACCTTCCCAAATCAGTATCCATTAGTGTGCAGACAAAACTATTCGAGAAGAAAATTTGGTGTCCGCAGTAGGAGAGGCGACAGCAGGGGCGGGGGGCACCAATGAAAATGTTTCCGGAGTTTATTGTGGTCAGATTGTTATCCCGGCAGAGCAAGATTGCATCTTTGGTGGGAAGCCTGTGTCGTGTGCTCTGATGAAATATGCCCACATAACAGGACTTTATCTACCATTGGACATCAAACCAGTATTAATACGGAATCTCGTGATCATGTTTTATTTTATTCACAAACAAATTCCATTTTCCATCACTCATCACACTTTACGATGCTGAATGAAATGATCATTTAATATGCAGTAACACTGGGACACAAAAGTATTATGATGTACTAGCCGAAACCCCGTCACAGACGGATTCTGTTCATTCAACCACCCTCACCAGCTCACCCACACTCAAGGGACATGGACTGGACAGGGCATGCTTGCCCCCGCCTACTCATCCCCCGCCCCTGCCCCATTCCCCCCACCTTCAATTTGCTTACCCACGCCCAAAAATTTAATTACCCCGGCCCCGCCCCCGCCTCTTCACTCTCTGCCCCCGTCTCTTGATTCCCCGCCCCACTTGCCCCGGGCCCCCGCCCCCTGTCCACCCCCTCACACTCAACCCCGCCTAATTCACCCCAGCCCCCGCACACTCATCCCCCGCCCCATGTCCCCCCGTCTCCCGCTTTCAATTTGCTTACCCCCCGCCCAAAAATTTGCTTACCTTGCCCCCCACCTCTTCATCCCCCGCCCCCATCTCTTCATCCCCCGTCCCCGCCTCTTCACTCCTCGCCCCCGTCTCAACGAAAAGTGTTTATTCTGCTTCAGAGTTGAAGGTTGACTATCGCCACTATGTGCAATGCACTCTTACAGGTACGAAGTTTCTTTCAGTCCAGGTCACAGTACCGAGAAAAACGTGACGGGACCGCTAGGAGGAGCACAAAATTGGTCCTTCAGTATTAATATATAGATACTATATTATATCAACGAGTAGGAGTACCCGGCATTGCCCAGTCTATTTTTTGTGGGGGCCTAAAATACTTCCGTACACAGACTAAGGAATGTGGTTGGGGATCTTTTAATATTACCTTTCACCTAACTGTAAAGGTTTAGTCGGCACTATAATGATAAATAAATAAAAATAAAAATAAAAACCCCAAAAAACAATATATTCTTTTTTTTTTCAAATTTTTTTGGCCTCCACACTTCACCGGGCTCAAACATGAATCTCTGAAAGTTTTTACGAAGATCCATTCAGCCATCTCTAAGAAAAATGGTGACACAGACAAACGGCTCTCTTTTAGTTTAGATGAATCGTATTTAGCATCCAGTAACACAAATTATTGCAACCAAAATACCAGGATTTTCGATTAATCATCTATGGAATCACCCCCACCACCCCACAGGTGCTGTTCTTAGTCAGTGCGGTATAATTTTTCCAATTCTGACCCACAAACGTCATTGCAAGCCAAACCTGACCTATGACATGAGCACAGCCCTCCTTCACAATGAGTCTTCACACAGTTACAATTAACATTTGCTTTGAAGACACAGTTTGTGGTTGGATCCATTGTCATCCATGTGATGGTTCATAGTTTGATACTGTCCATCATGTCCACTGGGGGATGTGGAATTTATCACGTCAGGGGATGTGACATCAGCATCATCGTTTTTCTCAACAAAGTTTGGCATTTTAGGATCATGTAACAGTCCAACACTCCAGAAAAGGAACTTATGCAGTTCAATGGGCATGGTATCTTCAGCAGATGCAAGCATAAGATCTGCAGCAGTCGGTGGCCATGGACAGTCCAGAGCAGGGGATTCTTTATGATGAGCGCTGTTTGGTAGATATGCAGTTTCATCAACCTGAGTTGCTGGAGCTAATGAATGATGACTCGATCCGGCCTCAATGACTGGGACGTCACTGTGCAGGTTTCTGTCAGTTTCGGATGAGGAACCATCCGACAGCCCTGAAGATCATCCTTGAAGCGGTCAAAAACGGTTCTGGTTGAGAGCGTGTCGACGAATACAAACAGACTTCTGTTCCGCATGGATGGTTGAATGATGGAACACAAGTTGCAGGTAGTTCTGCTCTCGCATTCGCTTCAGTTTATCTGACCTGTAGAAAAGAAAGCACATTTTGAGATGATTAGAGGGAAGAAAAAAAAAGTCTTCTATCAAGAAGTGAGACGACGCTGACCTTTTCACTTTTTCAAAATAATAACAACACGACTTCGACAAAATTTAATCTTGAAGTGTGAACTGGTCTTACACTTAACTTCGGAAAAAAAAATTCAGAATTTTTTTTTATCTCCTTTCCTTTCAGATGAGGCAAATGCATTTTGAAGCAAATGAACAGCAACGCAACTACCCCAAATTGGCAGCAGATGAATCTTATGAAATCGGTATTCTTGTCCTGAAGCATGTTTATTGTTTTTTTTTTAAGCCATTTTGGCTACCAGCAAATGATACCAAATGCATTTCACTGCACAGTTGCATTTTCCTGAAGTCTGTGAGGGTAGCTCGTTCTCTTTTAGTGCATTTCAAAAATGAAGTGATGAGCTTTGTCATCCGGAATACTGCACTTCATGATTCTTGATTCGTTCCTCCTGTGTGGCCGCACTGCGAAATGAAGTGTAGACTGCGGCTTAATTGGCACTGAAATTCCATCAACATCAAATCAGATCAAGCTCATCCGTAATCATTGACATAAACTGTTGAATTCAATACGGTTACTTTTTACCTCTTGAGTGCAGTTCTTGGTTTCTGTTTATTCAACAGGAATCTCCAATATTATTTCTTGTGGCAAAGTTTGTGATATCTCACTTCAAGGGGAAGCAGTCTTTTTCTCTGATATACATCAGAATGCTTTCATTGTGTTTCAGTGTGGCAGCTTGCAGTAGTTTTCCTGAAAAGTCATCCAAGTAGGCATAAAATAATTTTTCCATCTTCCGTTTCATTCCATTTACCTTTTTCACGTCTTCAGGAAGTTTTATTGTTTAACACTGGGAATTGACTGGCTTGACTGGCTAATTTACTAACCTGCTGTCAATGTCTCAGCTTGCTTTAAGGTGTCTTTTGTTGTTTTATGAGACACTCGTGTAGCGGTCCACCTTATTGCAAATTATGCGCATTGCAGGCAAGACATCTGCTCAGGCATGAAGTAAAGGCTCCATCGTGAATGTAATTTTCCCACGGGCTTTGCTTGGGATGAAGTAGATCAGCACAACAAGAACGTTCAACTGACCCCTGAAACTCGGTGGAGGTGGACAGCAGTTTCCTCGTCAGTCGCTATTTTACACGAAGTTCGATCAGACGCTTATTAATAAAATGCCGTCACCAGGTGGCATGAAAACCTGCTTCGGCAGGAATGTCACTACTTCAGTTCGATGAGATGCTCATGATCCTTTGGATTACATTTTGGCAAGCACCGGCCATTCCTACCCACTTCTTCAAGCATTCGTGATATTTACCCTGTCTAGGTGGAGTAAATGGGTCAATAAGATCATTTAAAAAAAACATTTTTGCAGTGCATAAAGCACTTTAAAGATGATGGTGTGGATGACATAATAGTCATAGGTTCATCATCACATTGACGCGGCACATCATGTGACACGATTGTGCACATAATGTGACACAAGCAAGCACTCTGATTGGTCAAGATTAAATACTGTGTAATTCATGCTTCGTGGAGAAATAGTCCAACCTAAAATCTTGCAAAACATCTAAAGTGGCAACTATCAAGAGTTAAACTTCTAGTATACGCAAGATCTTATCTTATTCTCTGAATACTAATGTGTATATTTCATAACTTCTGACCTGGAATGAAACTGAACGATAAATAGTCTCAGCTTGCAGCCTATTTTGCCATTTTTACAACTTCCCGCTTGCCCCCCAAACCTCCAGTTGTGGCTCCATGTTGAATCATTGAGGTGGTTAGCAAGATTCCCTTTCCTCTGACAAATCAAAAACTTCCATTGTTGACGTACTGTTGGGCTCCGTGCTGAGTTGTAGAATAGCACAACACGGATGATGTTGCCATTATTGATTTCAACTGCATGAGGTGCAAGTTGTGTGACCTCCATGTGTAATAATGTCTTTGCAAAAACTCGACACTTTGTCCACCTCTGTCTGATCAGCATTTTATTTTTTTGGACGAAGTTTTTTTTCAAAAAGGTTTGAGCTCAGCTGCTGGCAGACGCATTTGCCAAGCAGGAGCCCATTTTTGTTCCATCTCAAAGCTGCTATAAATATTTAATACTTGCACTGCCAGCTTCGGGCACTGTTCAGCACGAGTTTCCATGCGTTGTAGGTGTGATTCCCTTGTGCGTGAGCCTCATTTTACTCTGCTACTGATCATTGAACCCTTCCAGTTCACCTCCTGTCCTCATCATGCTTGTTCATCTTCAATTCTCTCACCCACCAAATAACATTTACAAGCCAGTGCTGGGCATTTACAAACTTTTCAGGGTATCCAATGAGCAGGTTTTATTTTATTTATTTTTTTAACTGCATTTTTACCTCCGCCACCAAGGGTGAAGGAGGTTATGTTTTCACCCCTTTCTATCTGTCTGTTTGTCTGTGTACGGGATAGCTCAAAAAGTTGTGGACAGATCTGGATGAAATTTTGTCGACAGGTTCGTTATGTAACAAGAACAAACTGATTAGATTTTGGTGAAGATCTGGATCCAACTCCTGGAATTTTTAAAGTGATTCTTCTCCATTGAGAGATAGGGCCAAAAACGACATGCAGCACAATATCTCAAAAAGTTGTGGACACATTCGGATGAAACTTGGTGGACAGGTTCGGTGGGTGGCCATGACAAATTGATTCGATTTTGGTGAAGATCTGGATCCTCATCCGACTACTAGAATTTTAAGTGATTCTTCACCATTGAGAGATGGGACTTAAAAATGATATATAGCACGATATCTCAAAAATTTATTGGGCCGGATATGTTCTCGTGGATCAGGCATTACAGGGCGGAGGTATGTACTCTACTGAGTGCCCTTCTGTTTTTTTTTTTAACTTTCATTTTCGAATAATTTTAATTTTATATCTCGGGGAAAGTATGAAAGACTTTGAAGTGGAACAAAGGTGAGTGGAGAATAGATGCTTTCAGATAAAGTGCAGGATGTGTTGAAATGGCGGATCATAATCAAGTCAGACTGCTAAATATTATGTATTGCAAAGGTTTATGTAATTTGCCTTCTGTGCAGTTCTTGTATAACTCCTCATCATGTGGTTTTTGCCAAGTCCACTCCTTTTCCTCCACTATTGTTTTTTATGACCCAAGATTAACTGTTTTCTTTTTATATCTCCGCCGACAAAGTCACAGGAGGCATTATTTTTCAGGTTGTCTGTCAGTGTGTCCATGGTAGGTTTTCGTTGCCGTGATAACTTAAAGGTCCCCTGACATGCAAAACTTTCTTGTTATTTATATATTAACTTGACCTTCCTAGTGAAGAAATCACCCATGTTTTTTTTTAATCAAAAATGGGATAATTAGACCAATATTTCGATCATTTCTGGAGCTATTCACAACTTGCAATGCCCCGCCCCTTAAAAAAATTGACTTCAGCGAATTGCAGCGTGACGTCACATACAGTAACTCGCACAGAGTGGATTGACTTGAGAGTCGAGATGTCGCGCGCCTTATAAAGTACGTACAAATGCATTTTGCACATGTTAGTGCAATCTCTATGATCGTCTTAATTCCAGTGATTGTTTCACAAAAGTTTTTAAGAGTTTTAGCCGTACTTTCGAAAATGCCTGCAAGATGTATCGTAGCAGGATGCAGCAATACAAGCAAAGACGGAGAAAGCTTTCATGTATTCCCGAAAGATGATAATCGTCGGAGAATATGGACATCTAAAGTGAAGTTGACGAGGGGAAACTGGAAAGGCCCCAGCGATATGAGCGTCATTTGCAGTACCCACTTCGAAGACAGTGACTTTGAGCACGGGCTCAATTCATTCCTCTATTCATCCGAACCCCTCATTCCTCACACACAGAGACAAATTCTGCTTCTGAGCCGTGTATGCACAACAATCACGAGGCAATTATTTATCCCTTTACTACTTTGTCGTAGTCGTATACAAATCCAATACATGTATGCACAATAAAGGGCTATACCATGTACACAAAATATAAAATGTGACTGTTGAACCTTTCCATTAAAAAAAAAATTACAGGGACATACAAGTAAAATACTAACGATTAATATTGCATCATTTCAAGGCGCAAGGAGATAATTTTAAAATCAAACGATGTGAAAAACCTGCACCCACATTTTGCAGCTTATTGAATTGTTTGTTGAAACCAGCCTGCTGGGATAGGTACAATTCCACATACATGCAAGCCAGGTATGGCTGCACTCGACATACATGGGTTTATTCTAAAGTGAAGGTACTTCTTCCATTGGCTTGCTATTCATTAACAATTTGCCAAAATGCTGTAATACAAGAAAAGGGAAAAAAATGTTTGTACAACTATGAAAGACAAATTTATCTGTCCTATTACATGGCCTCATAGCCTCGTGACTCTTATGCATTGACTAAAACATTGTGTGCATGCTAATACAAGTTACTTATCAACTCTAGAGTCTAGACTCGTCCGATAAATCCGTTGTCCGTCCGACTAGTCCGATAAATCCGTCGTCGGTCCGACTCGGCTGATAAATCCGTCGTCCGTCTGACTAGTCTGATAAATCCGTCGTCCGTCCGACTAGGCCGATAAATCTGACGTGCTGTCGCTTTATTTTATTATTCTCTTTTTTTCATTGTTTTCTACTGGTGCTACATGATGACAGTAGGAATAAAATAAATAAAAATGCAACAGAACATCAGATTTATCGGACTACTCGAGCCAATTGTATCGCAAGGTGTGTTCTGCACACAAGTTTTCATCGTATCCGGACAGCCAGATTGCTTCGTTTTATGCGTGGAGAGATACGGCCGATGACATGCACCGGCCTTGTTTGTGATTAATTCGCTGCGAAGCAACATGTCACGCTGCGCTGCGCTGTTCACGTCACCTCACTGAAATATTTCTGATATCGAGCAGTATGCAAGTCAAATTTACATTATTGAATTACGAATAGGATTTAGTCTAACCAGTTGTTATTTCCAAGTCTTCCTTCGATGTCCACCCGATCATCATGAACTCCGGGAATTTCATTGCCATTTTTCTCTGCTTGTCCTGCTTCGGGCTCGAACTGGTAAGGCCGTACTTCATTTAAAGCTGCCTGAACTTCACCTCCCGTGACTGTTATCCGACAATTCTCCATGTGATTCAGACCAAAATCCTTCATTTATCTCACACTCACTGTCGTTACCAGACAAATGAAAGTCCATGCCAGCCATTATTCAAAACCAAATGTTCGATTTTTTTTTTAAAGCAGAAATGAACGAAGCGATTGAGTCGACCAATCAAATGTCGAAACACACAGCAAGCCAATAGAATCACGTAGACCACCAACCCGAGTAATTAACGTGCAGCTTTTGTCATACTGTAGCTGACGTCATGTTGGTTACGCCCCTTTCAGAAGAATTTTTAGGGGCGTTCCCGAAGACGTTTGTTTTTTTAATTTTACATTTTACAGAATGAGTTTTGTGAAAATCATTGTCAGATCTGAAATCACGATGAAATACTCCTCTAGGACATGTATATATGAAATTTCAGTACTTTTCCATGTCAGGGGACCTTTAAGAACGACTGAAAGGATCCAAGTCAAACGTGGTACAAGTATGGATAATGATGTGAAGATGAACTGATTTGATTTTGGGGTCAACAGATCATAGGTCAGAGGTCATGATAGGTAAAATTTTGTTACCACACTAACTTGTGAACCAGTAATGGGATTTTGACCAAAATTTGTATAATTATACAGTGTGATGCTAAGATGAAGTGATTAGATGGCAGCATTAAGAGTTCAAAGGTCAAGGTCAGAGTCGGTGACAGGTTTTTGTTACCATGATAACTTATGATCGGCTGAAGGAATCCAAGTCAAACTTGGTGCAAGTATGGATAATGATTTAATAATATTGGTGGAGGCATATCTGCCGATGTCACGACGTCATAGTGCCATTCTAGTTTTAGATGAAATAATGTAGCAATGGGCTCGTGTGATTGCCTCGAGATACGCACACTCGCCAATAAGTTGTCTAGCCTGGGTTTGAATCCCGACCCAGCTATAAACGGTCATCCTGGTGTTTCACCGCCAGGGTGGTTCCGTCCTTCGGATGGACGTTGAGCGTGTGTTCCGTCTGCCGGCATTAGTTGGCTCACGTTAAATATCCCACGGGAAGGCAATGGCAAACCACCCAGTATAACCCTTCCCAAGAAACTGCTTTGGCAGCACCTATGCTCTGTAACAGGGTATGGTACATCAGAATGTAGGAAGTAGCTGCTTTTTATAGCTATTGTTTGTCCAGCTTTAACAGATGCTTGAACATATTGCATTTGCTTTTCACTTGCAAATGAAAATGGAATATTTTGTGTTTTTTTAAAAATTATTATTATTTTTTATTTTGAGTTGTATCCTCACCAATGTTTACAGGAACAAAGACGGAGCACCAAAGAAATATTTTTTTTTGTATATTGGCAAACATATCAATTGACTTGTATTTTCAATGTGATTACAAGTTGAATTGAATTGTTTTCTAACTTGTTCGTCTTTGTGCCCCTGCTGCAGAATTCCAAGATCAAATTCCCACTGCCTTGCCGGGTTCTGCAGAAGCAACATGCACCCCGTTTTGCCAGCAGAATCCCCAGGACATTTTTCTTCTGAGCATGCTATCTTGCTGGTGGCTCTTGTGTCACATTTGTCCATCCAATAATAAAGATTTTTTTCCCTCAGCATTTTGGTGACCCTTGATATTTTTATTTGTTTATTTATAATTATTATTATGTTGTTTGTTTTTTTTGAGTGTTAGAGAAATTAAATATCCAAGATTGTTGGGTGTTTTATTTATCTTATAAATATTTTCAAGTGTTTGTGCAAGCCTGGTGTTGGCTTAGTGGTTTGGGTGACTAGCTTAGGATCTTAGGGTCCTGAATTTGAGCCCTGTTTTTTTTTGTGTTTTTCTTTTGTTTACATTGTTGAGGCTCGTATGAGAGCTAACACACACTGCACAACAAGGGGGGCATGAGTCGAGGGGTGGGAGAGGGATGGGGTGGGAAACACGGGGTATATAAGATGAACACCACAGGGACTTTCAGGAAGGAAAGCAGGGAATTTGAAGGAGGTGGGTTTGGGGTGGATTAACGGGGGTAGAAAAGAGCGAGGTTTTGGATGGGGGAAGATAAGAGGTGGTGGTGAACAGCTGTTGAAGGCCTGGAGGGAAGAATGGGATTGAAGAGAGTGTGGGAGTTTATTCCAAAGGTGGGAAAAAGAGGAATGAAAGAGTGAAGGTGAGTAGTGATTCGTGATTTTGGTAGTTTTACCAGAAGGGGGTTGCTGGCGGACCTTGAATGCCCTGGGGAAATATGGTGGGTAAAATCGCAGACAGAGCAGGGGGCGAGACTGGAGCGGAGGCAGTAGAAGACAGAAAGACCACCCACCTGCCTGCGGTGAGAGAGTGAGAGGCCCAAGCACTCAGCCTCATCGTGGGAGATACCAATGATCCGAAATGCCTTGGTTTCCACAGCGTGAAGCTGAGAAAGGTGGGAGGCCGGAGCACCAGCCCAGATGGGAGAGCAGGACTCCATCAGGCTATGGACAAAAGCTTTGCAAGTGATCAGGAGCTCAGGTGGGCCGAGGAAGGACTTTGCACGACGAAGTATTCCCAATTGGCGACTGGCTTTGGAGGCCAGGTTGGAAATGTGGCTTTCCCAGGAAAGATCATGGCAGATAGTGGGACCCAGAAGCTTGAAAGAAAGGACTTCTTCCAGAAGATTTTTGAGAAAGTGGATGGGGGTTTTTTTTCCAAATGATACTTTCAGAGAGACATAGTGAGAGTGTGAGATTTGTCAGGATTGAAAGACATGTTCCATGTGTTGGACTGGTTTGTGATTTTATCCAGTTCTGCAGAGAGCGAAGAAGCTGTTGCTTGCCGGTCTGAGGTATGACATGGTACGGCAGAAGGTGAGTCATCAGCAAAGAGATAAAGAGGATTTTCCAGAGAGTTGGAGAGATCATTGATGAAAACCAGAAAAAGAACAGGGCCCAGAATGCTGCCTTGAGGAATTCCAGCCTGGACAGGAAGAGGGGATGAGAACTCCATTTAGGTCCACACATTGACTGTGACAGGAGAGGAAGTCTGTGAGCCATGAGTGGAGATGGCCTTGGATACCATAGGAAGAGAGTTTGGTGAGTAGGGCAGGGTGCCAGACCGTGTCAAAAGCACGTGATATGTCCAGGGATACGGCTCGGATTTCATGTCTGGCATTGAGGACCTCCATCCATTGTTGGGAGAGCAGAAGCAGCATATCCAGGGTAGAGTGACCTGGTCTGATATCAAATTAATGATCGGAAATGAAGCCATTGGAGAAGAGGAAGGATTTAATGTCTGAAGCGATGATGGATTCCATAACCTTGCTGTTGATTGCGAGAAGTCTGATTGGTCTGTCGTTGCAGGGATCTCTTTTTGCACCTTTTTATGTAGAGCGGTAATGCTTGCTGATTTCCAAGCAGATGGCAGATGACCTTGAGCAAATGAGAGGGTGAATAGAACAGGTGAACAAGAGCAGAGTAGCGGGTTTTTAGGACAAGTGAGGTGATGCCGCCTGGACCGGTTGCAGAATCTGAGTCGACTTTGACAACAAGCTCTCTACTTTGTCAGAAGAATAGGACACAGAGTCCAGGGACAGTTGTGTGTGACTGGGTGAGGTGGGTGCAGAAAGTGATGGGTTTTGGACACAAGATTTAGATGCAAACACCGAGTTTAGGCATTCAACCTTTTCACGTGCGGTGTCAGCTGTGCAGCCATTTGAGGTCAGGGAGGGGATGGAGGGGGAACATACACCAGAAACAGATTTGATTAGATGCCACCAAGATTTGGATGGGAAAGAGAGGTTTGAGAGTTCAGACTTGAGATAAGAAAGATGTTGTTTTCTGGCTCTTCTGAGGGTAGATACACACTTGTTCTGAGCTTTATGGAAGGAACTGATATTACCCTCAGTTGGGTTTGCTTTTCATGTGGCAAGGCAAGTTGTTTCAGGACAACTGCCTCGCCACAAGCTTCAGTGAACAATGGGTTGGAGAAAGGGTTGGACAGTGAACCGTTGGCTACTGTATTAACACCAGGTGGAGTTGACTCAGCCTGTTATCCTTCTGAGGTCGGCAAAATGAGTACCAGTGTACTGGTAGAGGGGCAGAGCATCAACGGCACAGCCACGCTTCCAAGAAATGGTAGCTACCCCGGCATCCAAGCTGCCGTACGCAAGAATAAGTGTTTATGTGTTTCATGGCTGAACCGCAGCACCGAGAAGCCCAAAGTTTTGGGTGTCCAGTACATACTTTAGAATCTGGGCAAGGTTTTAAGCTCCAATACGTTGGCCTTGACATCCGTTTTGAGGCCACCAAAGACCACTATAGCCAGCAGGCAAAAGGTAACCACCATGAGGCCAATAACTCAATCGCTTTTCAATGTCCCACTGCTGGGAAAAGCTCACCCATCCAGGCACTGCCAGGTTGCCCCTGCTAGTTCAAAATATTCTGATGTCTGTGTTACTCCCTCTTCATCATGGGTTCTGCACCTTCAGAATGAACACCGTCATCACTCTTGCACAATCTGCTGTCTTCTGTAACACGCAGGGCACTTTTTGAATAAAGTTCTCAGGAAAATACCAGTTTATACGTGTTACCTGCACTCCAAAAATGAGTTCCAGCTCAGAGCTGGAAATTAAGTGAATTCATAAGCATTTTTGCCAATCTATGGAGAGCAACATTTTAGATGGTGTTTAATTTGGTATAACAGATGACTTCTAACTTGTGTGAAACACCGGTATGATGAATGGCATGGCATATTGAATGGACCGAACAAATCTTCCTGAGTGATATGTGACGTTTATCAGATTCACACAGTTACAGCTCCTCGTAACTCTCGAGTCTATACCGAGTAATAATCTTGCGGGAATTCTCAAGCAGTTTGTTTTGCTACAACGCATGTGGTTAACCCCCCAAGCTTATTTTGCTGCTTCGACGGTGTATATTTTTTAAAGTTTCGATAAACGTTTTTTTTTGTTTCTTTTTTTCAGAGGGTGGCACCCAGTATTGAAGATTGGTCTTGTGTCGGTGCAAGAAATCTGGAGAAATGGTGCTTTCACTTTAGTTCTGGTGGGTAATACACACTCCAAATTTTGATCAGATGTTTTCAGGGGGTGGGGCAGTGGGGGGAGAAAGTGTGGCTTATGCATGAAAACATGGCATTTGTGGTGCATAACCTAATGTTGCCATTGCGTGGTTTGCCGTGTTTATGCTGTTTGTAGTCTTTGTTCATCTGCCTACTTAGTTGACTTCAGACTCCAAAACCAGGCTGGCTAAATTTTTTAAATTGGTCCAGGTAATGACAGCCTACTCTTTCAGAAAGGTACTGAGCCATATTTGACAGAATTTGAGATTAGTCACCTTGCCTGTGAAGCACCATTGGTTTCTATTGTTCTATTGTAGTTCTATTCTATTCTAGAAGTTTCTATTGTTGGTAGGTTTTATTACCTCCATCACCGAAGGTGCATGGAGGTTATGTTTTCACGCCTGTCTGTCTTTGGCTGTTTATATGTCTGTGTGTAGGATATCTCAAAAAATTATGGATGTACTGGGATGAAACCTCGTGGGCAGGTTGGGTGTGCGACGAGGACGAATTGATTCGATCTTAATGAAGATCCAGATCCGGAACCGACTCCTAAAAATTTTAAAATGATTCTTCACTATTGAGAGATCGGGCGAAAAATGATATATAGCACGATATCTCAAAAAGTTGACGAGTTGTGACAAAACGAGGTGGATGAATTGTTTAGGTGACAAGAACGAGCCAATTAGATTGTGGTTACGGTCCGGATCCAGGTGTGGCCTATCAGTAAAATGCAAAACGTAAACTGTACAGCCTGATGGAGGTATGCACTCCATTGAGTGCCGTTCTAGTTCTTGTGAGAATCTGTCTGAGAGAAGCATGTTACCAGTGGTCCACAAGAGTTATGTGGCTTCTTCGAAAGGTTCTGCAACCAAGATACAAATTGCTTTATAAATGCCACCAGTTTTGTGTGTGTATATGTGTGTGTGTGTATGTGTGTATATATGTATATATATATATATATATATATATATATATATATATATATATATATATATATATATATATATTGTTGCGGTATTCGCGCCCGCCGGCGTGCTGACGGCCACGTAACTCGAATCGCGGCACGTCGCCCACCGGACGGACAATCCAGTCGTGACCCTCTCGGACTAACGCCGGGAACCAGTCACGGGTGGACCTTTCGGTCTCACCGCGATCGAGCCAATCAGCCCCCGCGTGGGATAGGGTTGCTCGCCAAATTCGACCTACCTAAGTACCCACGCGGAGGGTAGACCGGGCGATCGCACCTCGCCGCAGGTCGACTTCGGACACGGGCCACTTAAGCGACCCGTTCCGTACTATCAGAATAACCGAGCGGTGTTATCGTCGACCTCAACGGTTCGATTAATTATCGGGCGTATTCAGCCCACTACCAACCCTTTACGTGAAGCAAGATGAGGGTTCAATGGGAGAAATGACGAAGCGAAGCGGGAAACAGTTCAACAATAAAGCACATTTATTCGCGCCGAACGGAAAGCACACATTCAATTCCACCAAATGCACACAGAAAAGACACAATGCAATTTACACAAAAAGCAAATGTAAAAGCGAAAACACAATGCAGAGCTAATACCGACTACCGAGCACACGGCAACACTTATACAATTTTACTTCACAGACGGCGCCGACAACACATACCCAAAACCAAGGAAAAGAAATACCCTCAAGAATGAGGCGGGCCTGAGGCCGAGACCGGGTCGGGCCTACCCGTCTGGTGATGAGACGCGGAGCGGCGATGGCGCCTCAACTCCGCGGGCCTCGCGGGCAGTGTCTGGCAGGGGGGTGGGAAAGGGGCCCCCTTGGTCGCACTATCTCAGCGCGGGGGGAAACAGGAGGGGGTTGCTGATGCTCGGGGTATAGAGGATCTTTATTATCCCTGGTGTGCGTCTCCACCTTGGCCAGGTCGCGCTGTCGGCCTCCCTCGGGTGCAGCTCCCTGCACGACGCGAGCACCCCCTCGTCTGGTGTCGCCGCCTTTCCACAGCTCGTCCCCTCCGTTCCGACTCCAACGCACACGACGAGCAGCTCCACCGCCCGCGAAGTCTTGACCCTCTGCTTCCGACTCTCCTACTCTCCGCCTCTGGACTCTCCGACTCTCCACTTCTTGACTCTCCGACCCTTCCTCTTCTTACTCTCCGACCGACTCTTCTTGACTCTCCGACCCTTCACTCTGGTGACTGACGAACACGGTCCTTTTATCCCCCCGTAGCTTCGCCTTTGACCCCCTCCCTTTGACCTTTCACCTCGCTCCCCATTGGCCCGAGAAAAAGTGGGCGTGAAGGCTTTTTGATCCACAAATTTGCATATATCGATCGTCCTGGAGGCGGGGCCAAATCGCCCCTCGCTCACCGATTGGACGGCAAAAAGTGGGCGTGTGTCGTTTTTGATCCGTTTTTGAAGCACAAAATCCGTGATTTTGTACACGCTGTTCGGCGCGCGCCCTGCACGAGTCCAACACCGGTACCCACAGGCGGTGCAAGAACGGTGGCGATGCGACGGCTGCGAGGTGTGACGTGAAGGTCGTGGCGGTTGTGGTGAAGCGGCGTTGTGGTTGGTGGTTGATGTTGTGGTTGTGGTGGTAATCATGGCGGTTGGTCCAAAATAAAGATAGTAAAAGAAAAACGGCTATCCTGAAGAGTCGCAGCACGCATAAATGACATGTATTCCCACTAGACAACGGGTTTGGGCCTAACTACACATATACTTGCCGAGATACCTCACCTAAGGGACCTGAATGGTGGTTTGCGAATTTGGTAACCACAACACTACCCCGTTCCCTTTTTACAGACTCGTCCCGAGTCGTCAAATTTTCGTGTGCCATCATGTGTAGTTTTCCCCTAGTACATTTTACCTACGGATCCCTGAGTGCGACATTCATGGTATTCGTGTCCCCAAAATAAATAACCTGAGGGCTGCGTAACTATCTAAACAAACTCACTCACACGGACGACTTAAATAAAATTGCCGGCGCTAGACAGACATGCCGGGGGCGCACTCATATTTACAGTACATCTTAACCTTAACTTACAAATTTTACACTAAACCATGGCCCAGGATCATTGAACTCTGCAAAAAGAAAGCAGTTAGCAGGGAGCCAGGCTGCCCACATGCAGTCTCTGGCTCAAACAATGCAGGTGACAGGGAACGTGGCTGGCTGCTCACACGCAGTCCAAGGCCTTCCCTTTTGAACTGAACGCAGTGAACCACGACGGTGCATGGGCTGCACAAACGCAGTCTCCGTGCCAGCTCAAGTGGCACACGCAATGAGCACAACGAATGGATGCATGAACACAAACATGGTGCACGGGCCGCCACTGCAGGCCCGTGTTGTAGCTGCCAACAGGGCAGTTCTCGCAGCTTGCAAACTGTTGCTTTCTGATCCTGGCGCACATGGAAACGAACAGGGGGGGGGGGCAAAGCAAAAATTGAACGGGGCTGGTGAACGTGGGCAGTGGGCATGGCATGGCAAAGGCAAGCAGGCAAACACAGCCCGCAGAAGAAGGCCGCTGCAGGCAAACACAGCCGGCAGATGAACTGGCCGGCACAGGCCTCGAAGAAAAACAGCCAGCAGATGAACTGGCCGGCACAGGCCTTGCAGCACACAGCTGCCGATGAAGTTGGCCGGCCTCCGCCTTGAAGCAAAACACGGCCAGCCGATGAAGTTGGCCAGCCTTTGCCGTTCAGTGGAGGTTGGTGGAGGGAGTGCGGTGGTGCTGGCCACTTGGAAGGCGGGCTCGGACCTACCTACCTGTCTCCCTCCCAACCTATCGCCTTTGCCTGTCACTGTACATACCCACTCCCTTAATTTGTCAAACCCCAATTTAGCCCCCACTTATTTTTTTGTTGTTTTTATTTTTACTCCCCCACTATAAATCGTCCCCTAACCCCCTTTATCGTCCTTGTTCGGCTAACCTATCCTGTCACCTAGCCTACTCCCAACCCCTACGTTCCCTTCCCGGAGGGGAATAAGGGAGAGCTAACGTCCTGTGCCGAGGCCCAACTCAAGCCTCAGAATGGCCTCCCCAGAGTTCGGCGATCTATAACCAAAGTGGGTCCAGCGGCCCACAACGAGAGCGAGGGGATGGATGGTGCGGAGGGGTACATCTCCTAATCTACCCTAACCATTTAACTGTTAAACTACCCCGGGGCTTTCAACAAGCGCCTCTCGCTTAAACTATTGGTTCTAACAACCCAGATTCCCGTCGCCTGTGTTGGTGTCCTCACAATTTCGGGCCTCGCCCCCCAATTTTCGCTCCGTGCCCTCACACGGTCTCCTGGCTGGGACACGTGGCTCCCTTTGGCAGGCACGACCCTCTGCCGAATCTCCCGCTATGGCACCCCCGGGCACTACACTGCCTCCGAGCCTACCAGCTCCCTAACACCGGGGAGTGCCCCCCATGGCACCTCCCCTGAAACGCACACGTGGCAGGCCGGCCTCCCGGGCCCCTTTCCGAGGGTCACCCGTGCCCACAACACTGCCCACGCGGCTAATGGCGCCCCGGGCCCCCGCACCAAGCAGGCGCACCCGTGCCCACTACTCTATCCCGGTCCCCCATGGGCCCATGGCCTACCGCGGCCGACTAGCCTGGTGCCCGGGGTACCCACTCAGCGATACTCACCTTTCGCAGCCACGCTCCCAAGCCCGTCAACAGGGCTCCTGCACCCCTCCAAATGGGTCTCGAGCCTACACTCCCACCAACAACAAAACGACCTCCATTTTGTAAATTTGACTAACCCCCTAACTCACTCTACACTGACCCCGGGGTCCCTTGGGCGGGAGTCACTCCTCCCCCCAATCACTCATCGCACCATGCATTCCCCATTCACTCCATACACACAGACCCGCTGGCCTCACTCACTCACCAAGTACTCACCTCACAACTCTCCAACTCTTCAACACACACACCGCTGAACTCTGCCATCCTTCTAACTACATCCCCTAACTAACTCGTGCTCCCACGTCGTCCCTTAAACTATAGCACGTTCCTTTTAACCTACGTAGCTAAGCTACGTCCCCACTACACATTTACTGTCTGTCACTGTCTCCAAATCATCAAAAATCATTTCCCATTTTCCCATCCTAAATCTGGCTACAATCCCTCTAACTAATCCATTCCACGGACTCCATGAGGACTTACCCCTGCCCCATGAAGTCGGTCTAACTAAGCTAACCCTTCCCCCTAACTAATTTTCCATCCTGTGCCCAGGGTCAAGGGGGTCTTTCACCCCTTGCCCAGGAATCCTGTGCACCCGAAAGTGAGGCTTGTTCTTTTTTTTTTTTTTTTCTTTACATGCGCAGCGCCAGCGCGGCAACTCAGAGCTCGCGCACTTTGCACCTGCCCGTGACGTCATGCAGCTGCACGTGTTCTTCGTCCCTCCTTGGACGGTACCATCCGGCAGAGATACCCCTCCTGCCGGATTCCAACCACACGTGCAGCCATGACGTCACCGTGCGCATAAAAAAAAACACAAGCCCCACGTCTCGAGGGGTTCCCCACGCGAACACATGTGCTTTGCCCGTTGGAGCTTAACACACACGATCGCGTGGAGAACCCGTCCGGTCCAAATCCGTTTACCTGCCTAAACTTTGTCCGTCCGCGGGATCGGCAAATCCACCGCGTGCGTTTCCGGACCGGGACTTCACTCTCGCAAGCGAGCACGTGGTGGTCTCGTGCGTTGCACAGCACGAACCGCGTGCTCACTGCTGGGTGAACCCGGCACGGTCCCCGAAACAACTACAGCCGCTACTCGGCTTTCTTTCCTCTGTCGCCTTCGTCGTCTCCATTCCACCCACGCACACCTGCGTGTTACGACGCACACAGTCCACACCATCACATTCACACCGGGAGATGCGGCTGCGTGCTCCCGCATGCCAACCGACATCTCCCTCACATACCGCTCTCTCACACACACGGTCTCCCTTGCACACAGCGACCTTGCACACGGCCGTTCACTCACGCGTGCGGGGGCACTCACCCGCGGTGCCTCACTCGCACTCCGTGCCTCATCCACACACGCGGGGGCACTCACCCGCGGTGCCTCATCCACACGCGGTGCCTCACTCACACACACGGCGACACTCATACACGGTGCCTCATCCACACACGCGGGGGCACTCAACCGCGGTGCCTCACTCACACTCCGTGCCTCACTCACACACGGCGTGCTGGGAAGCACGTACTCCGACACCATCGCCACCACACCACTCACACACGGGGTCGCTTCCACACACGGGGACGCACTCACACCTTGCACCACACACACAGGGACAACCACACTGGGGATTCGTGTCCCCACAAGGGTCTCCGGGGCCTCTATACCCCCCAAGCTCTCCAAGCACCTGTCCACAGCACCCGTCCTCTCAACCTCGCAAAGCACGACCGAACTCACCTGGTCGTGACTCGCCTCAAGGGGGCATACTCCCTCCCCTCGTTCCTGGAGGAGGCCATCCAGGTGCTCGCACTGGGTCTCCACACGCTCCGCGAGCTCACCCCCATTATCCTCCACTACCTCCGTGTGTGTGTGCGTCACTTACCCCGTCTTCCTCGTGTAGTCTTTCCTCTATTTTTTCTATCTCCCGTGTCTCTGCCAACTCTTCACCCTTTACCTCCCTTGTCTCAACTATTATTTCCTTTGTCACGGCCTTCATGCCCGCCTGCAGGCATCGGCCCATGTTCTGCGTCTCACCCCGGAACTTTTTCATTTCCTCCTTCATTTGCTTGCCCATGTCTTTCATTTCGTTTTTTATTTCATTTGTCATTGCCGCCAGCATGGCGCATAGCTGGGCCACGTCGGGTGCGCTTGAGTGAGCCATTTCGGCAGGGGTTGGGGAAGGGTCTTGGTGGAGAGGGGGGGGGGAGGTGTCATACACCGCGGCCGCTGCCGCACCCACCTCGGGCCCTGGGTTCAGTTGGGCGAGTCCGT
>NC_140969.1:22150500-22173000 GCF_056783735.1 Eptatretus burgeri | reverse complement strand
CCTGAACTTCTTCCCTGACAACTTGGGAGCAGTCTCGGACGAGCACGGCGAGCGATTCCACCAAGAGATTTCACTCATGGAGACGCGTTACCAAGGGCGGCACAACCCGAACATGATGGGCGATTTCTGCTGGTTCCTGCATCGTGAAACTGACACAGAGCAGCACAAACGCAAAGCCAAATGCCTAAAGCATTTTTAATTACATTCTAGTGGAGTTTTTCTGTAATTTCTATAATTTTGAAGCATTCATGATGAAATAAATGAATAAATGAATTTTTGTAAATTTCATTGAAATCCTGACTTCTAGGCAATGGGAATATTTCTGTTACTGAAAATCCTGACGTGATACAGCAAAACGGTTATGATTTTTGAAATCAGCGTACCCAAATTAGTCTAAATCACTTTACACATCTCCAGTAAAAAATTTTTGTTGTTCAGTGTTATATGATGGATAGTTTGTTTCTCAAAAATCGCTTCCTGTCCAACAAATCAGACAACTGCCTTCACAGATAAATTGGGGAGAGGGGTGTGTGTGGGGGGGGGGGAGGGGAGGGCTGGTTTGGGGGGGGGCAGTGTTGAAGTTGGTTAGTCACAAGTGTCAAATTATCTTGACTGAAGAAATGCTTTATTTTGAAATTTAAACTTTTTCCTCATCAGAACAAGGACTCATATCCCTCATACACTGCCATGACGATGGTAGTCGCTATAAAGAGGAACATCTACATTTCTGGAGAGCACAAAGTTGATGAGTGAGAGGAACAGCATAGAGAGTAAAGTTCCAAAGTAAATTTAAAATATTTTGGTGAATTTGAAGCAAAGGGGGGAGAAGGTGAAATGTCATGTTTGTGGACATAGTTAAAGTAATGCAAAAATCATAGGTTTATTTAGTTGGCGACGAGTCTTAAAAACTTGTGCAAGTGTTGCCTGTCTCATAAACTCACAAACACCATAGTAGTGAGTGCTCTTCCAAAGATTATGTGGAGTTCCTACCTGTGCCTCTCGAACACTTCAGCAACAGGTACTGTGAACGCATTGTTGCATTCCTCAATTGCATCTCTCCCATCTTGGAAGAATGAAGCACTTTTGAATTGGTTGTAATCTGCTGACTACGATAACAGTTTTCCTATTACTTAATATCAGAAAACAAATGACTGAGTATTCCAAAGATCTTGCGCTGTTTCGAAAAAAGAATCCTTTGAGGTAGTTATCTTTGTCTCTTGTAGTGTGTGATCGTTCTGTCCTTCTTGAGAAGGCCAAGAAGAAAATATATACCAAAGATTGACTTGACCATCCTGGCATCTCACTTTTGAAAGATGTGAAAGTTTGGATTTCAGGCAATAATGTGCTCTTCCTCTAGGCTCGTGATGTGGGATAAGCACTGCTCTCGATCCAGTGATGTCAATATTCCTGGATAAACTGCATCGTTTATTTTTTGTTGCTGAAGAACCCTGAGGTCTGTGTTTGATTAAGGGTGTGCAGTGATTTATTTTTATTTATTTTATTTTTTATTTTTGGCACAATGGTCCTTCATAATCAATGACTAACCTTTAAGGTTATTATTTGTTTATTGACTAAGCTCAGTGCTTTTACCATCTAGTCCTTTGTATTCACTAAAAACAGGATGAAAGTACAATCTGTGGTGTGCATGTGTTCACTAAAGTGAGAAAGGTCAAAAAAACAGAAAAGGCAATTCAGTCCACCATGTTCTTGCTCATAGTCCCTAACGATGTGTATTCCCACCCACTCAAGCTTCTGCTCTCTAATTATCTACAGGTTTCTCAAAAGTGGTGTTGGGATTTCAATTTTCCTTTGTATACAAGTAATGTGAATTATGGAGTCAAATTAATTCGTGTAATATTTGACCGAGTTTGTAGTTTTTGTCGTTCTCTGCATGGAAGGGGGGTGGTGATGTACCGAGTGTGCCAAAAATAGCCAAACCTCCATTTTGTTCACCATTAATATTGTTGTTGATTTCCGCCCGCCGTCGTGCGAACCGACCGCGTCTAACCAATCGCGGCCGCTTCACCCACCGAACGGACAATCCAGTCACGGCTTTCCGGATCAACGCTGAAAACCAGCCACGGGTGTGTTTTTCAGCACACCACAACCTTGTCCGTACTCTACCTGCGCTACAGGGTCAATCGCCGAATTGTCGATCTACCTAATTAATCGCGTGGGTAGATTACCGAGAGATTGTACCTCAACGGGACCGCTTGGAAACGAGCCGCTTCAGCAGCTCGCTTCCTTTTGGGATAACCGAGCGGGGTATTATCGCGCAGTCCCATTGGACCCGATCACTTTACTGGCTATTTAAAACCAACTATATTCCGAGAGCAAGATGGCAGCTCAATTAAGGAAAAGACGCAACGAACGGGGTACATTTAAACAAGCACATTTATTTACTAACATAAGCACGTAAGCAGTCATGTATCAATCAAGCAAAAGCAATGCAAAAGAAAGAGCTAATACCGTCTATCTATTATGCACAGTTACTTATACAATTCTACTTGACGGACTTGGCGCCACAACGTTCATACAAAGAAAAGCAAGGAAAAACCCCATTAAAGACAAGGGGGTAGACTGGACCTCTGGGGTCTTTATGTTCATGGAGCTTTGAAGACCGCAGGAGCTCCAGGAGACCGTGCAGGTTACCTTCCAATGGTGGTGACTCGTTGGGGCGACTCGCGATGTCCCGTCCCCACGGCAGCTAACATGACTGCGGCTCGGCCCAGGCCTCGTCGCGCGGCCTGGTGATTCGGGCCCAGCCGGCAACGCCTGAGAGGAACGAGCGGGTCTTTATGCTCTTTTTAAGAACCCATCCGTCCCTCAGCGATGCTCGGACTGTCCCGAAGCCCTATCACCTCCGACCATTCTGTGCTGGTTGGCGAGCTCTCTCCAGCTCTCCCTACGTCCCGTACACGAACATGCAGCTCTGCGCGGCACAGCAGGCTGGGCTGCGCCTTCAGCTCCCGTCTCCTCTGCTCTCCTCAGCTTCCCCACCGACTGCAAGCTCCAGACTTCTGCGCAGCTCCTCGACCCCTCCAGACTGACTCGCTTGGCGCTCCGCGCTCTGTTTTACAGGGTTCGTGAGGCGAGATCTGATCTCCGCACTCACACCTCTGACCCCCACTGGCTCTGCCCCTCTCGCTCTCCTGATCCGTTTTTCGGGCGAAACGTGCACCGAGCGGACGTGCGCGAAGACAGCGACCCTGGCGAGCGGACGTGCGTGAAATCACCGACTTGCGCGGCGAGGAAACCCCGCGTCTGTTTGCAGCGATCTCACCGTTGCCGGCGCAAAGATGGCGGCGGCCGCTGAGTTGAAGGTGAAGCGATGTTGTTCCGTTGTTGGGTATTGGGGGAGATGCGGTTTGGGAGATGGTGGCTGTGGTTGGCGTTGTGGAGAAGGTGGTTGTGTGAGGGCGGTTGTGGAGGAGGTGGTTGTGTGAAGGCGGTTGTGAGAGCGCTGTTGGTGGTGGAGGTGGTGGTTGTGAGCGGTTGGTCCAAAATAACGATAGTAAAAGAAAAACGGCTAACTCAAAGATCACAGCCCTGATCACACGAATAAATCCCATGAGACAACGGTGGGGAAATCTATCTGAACACAGACTTATCGGCATAACTGATCTCAGGACCTATATGGTGCTCTGCGAATTTCCACAGCCGTAACAATATATTTTCATTTTTTTTTTCCATCTCATTTCAGATGATAGTTGAGGTCCTGTTGGAAGCGATGTCCTGGACAAATGAAGAAAACACTTTTTCTATAGAAGTCTACATCGAAACACAGTCCTTTGTCCAAACTCAAAAGAATTTCAAGAGAGAATTTACCTGCAGATTTCAGATGCTCTATGCAAAGAGAAATTTCCAATGGATGAAGAAATTTTGAGACAAGGGCTGTACTGTTCACAAGTTAAACTCAAAATCAACGGACAGACAGACTAATTTTAGGCGCCCTTGACTGAGAACTCCTGAGGTCAATGAGAGGGTCCAACAGTTGATTGGAAACACTCAAAACAAAAGTCGCTTCGCCGTCACGGTCACTACAATGACTTGGACTGACAGTGTCAAGTCTCAGGAGGATTTTCCATGATAACATGAAACTTTATGATTCTCCATGATGACCTTCTCCATGATGACATTCTCCATGATGACATGATGTACAAGTCAGACACAAACTCACTGACCCAGAGAAAAACAAACATCTTGAAATGGCAAGGACATTTAGTTCTCTACCACCCCCTCTTTTTTCTTGAGGCTCACCTTTTGCCTATTGGCCGAGGCAACTCAAGGAACAATGTCGACTGAGGCACAGTACTGCCCGGTAAGGTGCGCCAGAGACCCTTGCATTCAATCAAGTGCATGGCTTGGTGTGCAATGAGCAAGCATGGCATCATTTGACCATTCTGGTTCAAAAATGAGGACGGTAATGCCATGACCATCAACTCTGAGCACTACATTGAAGTGGTGAATAAGTTCTGGGCTGCTCTTGGTCGCAGGAATAGCTTTCTCGGAGAAGACCAATGGTTTCAACGGGATGGGGAAAACCCTTCAAACTACAAATAAGTCCCATGAGTAGGTAACAAGCCACTTCGGTGAGAGTGATTTGCCTAGGTTTCAGTGTTTTGTGGTCACCGTGTTCCCCTGATCTGAGCCCACGAGAATTATTTTTTTTCATCTTTGGAGATGGGTACAAGGATAACCCCAGAAGAATATTTGAGCTAAAAGAAGCAATCACAGAGAAAGTGAGGTCCATCCCACTTTCCGAAAGTCATCACGTAATCGACGATTTTGACCATCGTGTTCAAATCTGTATTCTAGGTTGAGGTGGACATTTGGAGCATGTGGTTGACCGGGTACCAAACTCGTTTTTCAAGTTACGGTTCTGATATTGGGTGCACATGTGTCACACAAAACGAAGCACATATTCTTGAAGTTTTATCTTCTTCTTTCGGCTGCTCCCGTTAAGGGTCGCCACAGCGGATCATCCGCATGATCCGCATAGTGATTTGGCACATGTTTTACGCCGGATGCCTTCCTGACGCAACCCTGGTCGCCTCTTACGACACAGGGATATGGTACACCTATTTAACCGGGGTATACACCGGCCCAGTACACTGGTACTCACTTCGCCGACCTCGGAAGGATGACAGGCTGAGTCAACCCCCTGGTGTATTAATTCAGTGGCCCAACGGGGCTTGAACCTAGGACCTTTTGGATCCCAAGCCGCTGCCCTAACCACTGCGCCAACACCAGGCTACGTTCTTGAAGTTTTATGTAATTCAAAATAAAAATGGATGTATTGCGCGGGGTTTTTTTTTTTTGGGAGGGGGGGGGGACACACCATGTACATAATATGTGGAAAGAAGAACTGCTGCTGTTTGAATTTGGCATGGGCATCTCTGGTGGAAGACGTCACTATGCATATAATTGAGAGACCAGCCATCATTCATAAGGTGCAAGCCTATTGTGGGAAACTGAATTGTTAATTGAATTTATAATGAGGTAAAATGCCAATTAGCTTTAGTTAGTGCTTTGAGAAAGAATTTAATAAATATATGCTGGGAAAGTGAGTCGGGAGGCATGGTACACATTCCTTCGTGGGAGTAAAAGACCTTTTAAAGTCTTTTCTGTTCCTGGCCCAGATGGCCAGCGTGAGAAATCACATGGAATCCACAAGGTTTACAGATGCGTCGAACCACAAGGCCACGCCCCTTCAAAGCCATTGCCTGGAGGCCCCTCCCCCTTCAAACCTCATGCGTGGAGGCCCTGCCCCTTCGAACCTGTTGCCTGGAGGCCCCTCCCCCTTCAAACCCTTTACGTGGAGGCCCCACCCCTTTGAACCCCTTGCCTGGAGGCCCCGCCCCCTTTAAACCTCTTGCGTGGAGGCCCTGCCCCTTCGAACCCTTTGCCTGGAGGCCAGCCTCTTCACACTTCTTGCCTGGAGGCCCCACCCCTTTGAACCCCTTGCGTGGAGGCCCCACCCCTTCAAACCCCTTGCGTGGAGAGTGCGCCATTTCGAACCCCTTTGGTGGAGATCACACCCTTTTGAACTCCTTCTGTGGAGATCACACCCTTTCAAACCCCTTGCATGGAGATCACACCCTTTCGAACCCTCTGAATGGAGATCCCACCCTTTTGAACCTCTTTCATGTAGATTACACCCTTTCTAACCCTTTGCGTGGAGATCACACCCTTCCCAACCCCTTGCATGATCACACCCTTTCAAACCTTTTGCGTGGAGATCACACCCTTTCTAACCCCTTGTGTGTAGATCACACCCTTTCCAACCCCTTGCGTGTAGATCACACCCTTTCCAACCCCTTGCGTGTAGATTACACCCTTTCCAACCCCTTGCCTGTAGAACACACCCTTTCAAACCCCTTCCGTGTCGATCACACCCTTTCCAACCCCTTGCGTGTAGGTCACACCCTTTCCAACCCCTTGCGTGTAGATCACACCCTTTCCAAACCCTTGCGTGTAGATCACACCCTTTCCAACCCCTTGCGTGTCGATCACACCCTTTCCAACCCCTTGCGTGATCACACCCTTTCAAACCCTTTGCGTGGAAATCACACCCTTTCCAACCCCTTGCATGATCACACCCTTTCAAACCCTTTGCGTGGAGATCACACCCTTCCCAACCCCTTGCATGATCACACCCTTTCAAACCCTTTGCGTGGAGATCACACCCTTTCTAACCCCTTGTGTGTAGATCACACCCTTTCCAACCCCTTGCGTAATCACACCCTTTCAAACCCTTTGCGTGGAGATCACACCCTTTCTAACCCCTTGTGTGTAGATCACACCCTTTCCAACCCCTTGCATGATCACACCCTTTCAAACCCTTTGCGTGGAGATCACACCCTTTCTAACCCCTTGTGTGTAGATCACACCCTTTCCAACCCCTTGCGTGATCACACCCTTTCAAACCCCTTGCGTGTAGATCACACCCTTTCCAACCCCTTGCGTGTCGATCACACCCTTTCCAACCCCTTGCGTGATCACACCCTTTCAAACCCTTTGCGTGGAGATCACACCCTTTCTAACCCCTTGTGTGTAGATCACACCCTTTCCAACCCCTTGCGTGATCACACCCTTTCAAACCCCTTGCGTGTAGATCACACCCTTTCCAACCCCTTGCGTGTCGATCACACCCTTTCCAACCCCTTGCGTGATCACACCCTTTCAAACCCTTTGCGTGGAGATCACACCCTTTCAAACCCCTTGCATGGCGATCACACCCTTTCCAACCCCTTGCGTGGAGATCACACCCTTTCAAACCCTTTGCGTGGAGATCACACCCTTTCCAACCCCTTGCATGATCACACCCTTTCCAACCCTTTGCATGATCACACCCTTTCAAACCCCTTGCATGGCGATCACACCCTTTCCAACCCCTTGCATGGCGATCACACCCTTTCAAACCCTTTGCGTGGAGATCACACCCTTTCCAACCCCTTGCATGATCACACCCTTTCCAACCCTTTGCATGATCACACCCTTTCCAACCCCTTGCGTGTAGATCACACCCTTTCCAACCCCTTGCGTGTCGATCACACCCTTTCCAACCCCTTGCGTGATCACACCCTTTCAAACCCCTTGCATGGAGATCACACCCTTTCAAACCCCTTTTATGACGATCACACCCTTTTAAATCCCTTGTGTGAGACCACCGGGGGCATTGTCACTGTTGGCTGTGCCAATGAGGTTGAGGACACACCATTTACCCACTTGCAACAACAACAACAAATTATATATATATATATATATATATATATATATATATATATATATATATATATATATATATATATATATATATATATATATATATATATATATATATATTTGCTAATTTCAGCAAATAACGAGCAGTGCACGTTGGTGGCACAAGATGATAAAAAGGTTGAAATTCTTTTCTGGAAAAGATCACAAAGTGCTGACGTTTCTTCCTTTGCCCTCTCTTGCTTCAATGAAGGACATTACAAGGCGTGAAATGTCAGCCAGCGCTTTCTGATCCTTTACGGAGGATAACTTTAACCATTTGATTCTTATTTTTACCTGGCACCTCCACCTCCACCCTTGTTTCATGGTTGAGGTGTAACTCCTTTGCCGAATCATGATCTAAAAGTTTTCGACATGAATTGCAAGGACATTCTAGCCAATAATGGACAAACTTGCGATTTGGACCGATGTTTTCCATGCCTGGAGCCAGAGCAAATTATATGGCCCAACAAAAGCTTTGAGATCATGAGGCAATGTGATGGATGTGGCAGAGAATATGATGTATGTATTTATTGACGTCACACTTTTTATTACGTGCACATATTCAAAGTGGGAGCGAATCGTTAACTTAAAATCTTCGAACGTTGGTGCTTGAAATGCTCATCGTGCCTATTCAACTTGTTTATAAGTTACATACTCGAGCATTTGAAGAGATCTCTACCGGCCAAATTTCCACGGTCTATTCAAAAATGGAGAGAGCGTAACGGTCACAGATTTCTACAATGGTCTGGTTTGGTCACATGGAAGTCTGTGGCCTGAACACCGGTCCTGGATAGGTATATGATCAGCATGACCTGGGTGCACATCGGTCCAATATAATAGGCTTAGGATCAGCATGACCTGGGTGCACATCGGTCCAATATAATAGGCTTAGGATCAGCATGACCTGGGTGCACATCGGTCCAATATAATAGGCTTAGGATCAGCATGACCTGGGTGCACATCGGTCCAATATAATAGGCTTAGGATCAGCATGACCTGGGTGCACATCGGTCCAATATAATAGGCTTAGGATCAGCATGACCTGGGTGCACATCGGTCCAATATAATAGGCTTAGGATCAGCACGACCTGGGTGTACATCGGTCCAATATAATAGGCTTAGGATCAGCATGACCTGGGTGCACATCGGTCCAATATAATAGGCTTAGGATCAGCACGACCTGGGTGTACATTGGTCCATTGGTATGTTCAGTTAACAAGTTTATTTTAGAGTGCTCGCCAAGTAGCTTAAGTACTCAAGGAAGCACTCCATTCGAAACCGTCGATAAGGAACGGCTGGCTTGGCAAGTGCATGGATTGCTCGCTGCTTGGTAACTGAACACACCCCGAGCCAAGAGTTTGACTTTGTGTTGACCATAAATGTCGACGAGCAAAAATTGGGTTTCTATAGTGATACCAGCATCGAGTTTTTTTATTTTATTTTTAAGTGGGTCCCAATTCATGGTTATAAGGAGACACCTGGCCCCTTCAAATGATGAATCGTCGTAGCTCTCCATGATTGTGACGCAGAACAGAACGGCACGCACGGACTCAGCTGTTGTCCTTGAATTGGAACCCCGAGTTCGTTAGCTCAGAATGGCTGGTTTACGGCCTCGGTGTTAATGTTAAATCTTTGTGCAATTTTAAGCGCAGCTTCGAGCCTTGAGAAGGGCATTTTTTATTGTTTTTTTGATTCGTCGGAAGTCGCTGTAATTGGTCTGCATTGAGGCATGACTGCACAACCGAAATATAGCAATTATCAAGAGTCTTTAATCTTTCCTCCTGAAGTCAGGCCATCAGTGCAGTGGCACTTCATCAGTGTCTTACCTGTGCCCCAGTAATGGTGAAAGCAGCTCACACTTGCACACAGCTGGCTGCATAGATTTTCCATCCATGATTGCTTACTTGGGTTGGCCAGGTTATCGATTGTATAGACCAGTGGCAACAGCATTAGTAGGTTAAATTTCAAGTTCTGGGTGGAAGGTGATAAAATAGATGTGAAAGAGTGGAAGTAGAGTGTTGTGATTAAAGTAGAAGGCTGGAGCATCAATCAGTGTTTTTTTTTACAGCAGCAGTTATGGCTCTGTGCCGACCAGCAGTAACTGCTGGACTCGTGAATTATACAGATCGGAGGCTATTGTATAGTCATGAACAGGCAACATTCACAGACCCTTCTGTGAAGTTTGCTTTTTTTGTGGATAATTAATTACTGTTCAATAGCAAAACAACTAGTAACGAGAAAGGCACTCGGTAGAGAACATACATACCTCTGCCAGGCTGAACAAATGATGTTTTGTATCCCACTGATCGGCCGGATTTGGCTCCGGACCTGAACCAGAATCTAATCACCATGTTAGTGGCACCTACCCAACTCATCCACAAAGTATTGTCATAATCTGACCACAAAATTTTCAAATATCATTCTATATATCGTTTTTGGTTATTGTTCATGCAAAAATTCATTTACAAAGAAATTTTTTTTTTTTTTTAATATTAAAAAAAATTATATAAAAAAAACAATAAAAAATTATTCTTGATGAGAATCTGCATTCATGGGTCATGGAGCTCTCTTAGCACATATCTATCTATAATTCCAGCAGTGTGTGTGTGTGTGTGTGTGTGTGTGTGTGTGTGTGTGTGTGTGTGTGTGTGTGTGTGTGTGTGTGTGTGTGTGTGTGTGTGTGTGTCTGTGACTGCTGTTTCTCAACAACCACTGGTCCGATCTAATTGAAACGTGCCAGATATATTGCTGGGGACCTGTGGATGTGCCTTTTCAAGGTTTGATATTAATCGGACAAGTGCTTCCCAAGTTATGGCCATTTATTTACCAACCAATGACAGGAACTGTTGCTGCGGCCATTTTTTATCAACCAATGACAGGAAGCGTTGCTGCGTAGCCGTGGTCGATGGGGAAGAGAAACTCAGCCGCGTTCGCCATTACGGGTTTCTTCTCTTCTCTTCTCTTCTCTTCTCTTCTCTTCTCTTCTCTTCTCTTCTCTTCTCTTCTCTTCTCTTCTCTTCTCTTCTCTTCTCTTCTCTTCGTGTTTTTCCTTGCGAAAAGGCAAAATACGTTGGCGCTAATTGAATAATTGGCCATTAAAAGCCTCCGTATTCTTGCCCTGGACGAGGAAACAAAGAAGAAGCGCCGTTTCCTCAGCGATGTTGTTTATGAAGAGGTGCTAACGAGATAAAGGTGTGTACAATGTACATGGAGACGATTTTTATTATTATTTATTTATTGAAGAAAAATTGTTCCAAAAATAATTTATCAAAAAAAGTGCACAACTTTTTTGTTTCCAATTGTCAAAACGCTGTGGCCTTTGGAAGTGTTAAGGAATTCAGCTCTACTCAACATGCTTGCCAACGAAATACATCTCAATTTGTTGGTAAAAACGATTCACAACGACGGGTTTCCTTACTCATTGCTCTGCAGTCTGCATTCAACCCCTTCATTTGTCATCTCATTGACCTCATTTCATCTATCTATAATTCCAGCAGTGTGTGTGTGTGCGTGCGTGCGTGCGTGCGTGCGTGCGTGCGTGCGTGCGTGCGTGTGTGCATGCGTGTGTGTGTGTGTGTGTGTGTATGTTTCTGTGTGTCTGTGACCGCTGTTTCCCGACAACCACTGGTCCGATCTAATTGAAACTTGCCAGTTATATTGCTGGGGACCTGAGGATGTTCCTTTTCAAGATTTGATATTAATCGGACAAGTGATTCCCAAGTTATGGCCATTTATTTACCAACCAATGACAGGACACGTGCTGCGTAGGCGTGGCCGATGCGCCGTTTAGTTACCAATCACAGGACACGTTGCTGCGTGGGCGTGGCTGCGTAGGCTGGTGCACGGCCGGCCGACGATGACGTCACGTGCCGTGCTGGTTACAATGGGGATCGATCGGTGCCTAAGTTACCGTGGGGTAGGAGTGCCAATGGTAAATGGCAGCGAATGTCATGGCAAGCAAAGACAGGGAGGTAAACTTGATTTTAATTAACTCTGTGTGTATCACAGCAGTTGTTACTTCAATGCCAGCAATAATTCATGGAATGATGTGAACATTCCGTACGGGCACGCACTACTTTTGGATAGTGATGACTTACTGTATTCTAATAATTTCTCGATTTCTTATCCGCATTTATAGATAAACACAATGCCCCAATCCAGTCGTCGTTTATGAGAGCGAAGGAATGGCCTGTGTGTTTGTTTGAAAGTTGTTTTTTTTTGCATGTACGGCCACGCACATATGGGCATGCGAGAGCAAAGGAACGGCCTGTGTGGTTGTTGTTTCTAGCACGCGGTTTGAAAGTTTTTTTTTTTGTATGTACGGCCATGCACGTATGGCCACACACGTATGGCCACGCACGTACGGCCACGCACGTACGGCCACGCGAGAGCGAAGGAACAGCCTGTGTGGTTGTTTCTGGCAAGCGGTTTTAAAGTATATATATATATATATATATATATATATATATATATATATATATTTATTTATTTTTTGCACGTACAGCCACGCACGTACGGGCATGTGAAAGCGAAGGAACGGCTTGTGTCGTTGTTGTTTCTGGCACGCGGTTTGAATTTTTTTGCTGGGGGGGGGGGGTGGGGAGGGTTTGCACGTACGGCCACGCATCTACGGGCATGCACTAGTTTGTAATAAATTGGCAAGATAAACACCGCATGCGGGTCAATTGGAACATAGCACCTTTAGGCCATTAAACCATTAGCCGCCGATCCTCCTCTCAGCATTCTGATGGCTAATACGTGACTTCCGAAATGACATATGAATGCTGTATGAACGGGCCTTTTGCGCATGGTGCTGTGTACGTTTTCAGTGACTCGATTTGACTCAGCAGGCACTTTTAACCTGCCGTTACTAACGTGGAATATGTAATTCAAGTCTTTTCAACATAATTTTCAGCTTTTGACGAAAGACTGGCAATTTCAGAATAGTTACCCATAATTACTCTGTTCCTGAATGCAAATTAGGAAAAGCCCACATGTGCTTAATCAAATGTCCTGTAAGTCCAAAGTGTAAATAAAGTCCTGTAAGTCCACCTCCAAGGCAATGTGTCCTGATGGAAAGGGGGTAGAATGATCCTCCGTTGGGCTAACAGCTATCTCTCACGTGCATGAATGTGTCGTAAAGAGAAAAAGGCCATCCCATAAGAAAGCGAATCTGTTATATACCCTTATCCAACGCATCACATTTGGAATCCCACCAGACAAGTGGATGGGTTTATCCTGGACATGCATTTATGGAAATAACTGTCTGAGGACCTGGATGTTGTGTGCATTAGTCAGATCCAATTCTGAAATTCATAACACTACCCCTTCCCCTATCCCAGACTTGCCCCCGAGTCATCCAACAGCTGCAGACATCGGTTAAAAGTTACATCATTGCCATTAAATGTTAGCATTACCGTGTGACTTGCAGGTGAAGTTACCCCTACCTAGTGCATTTTAACTCTACCCTTTAGTGTGTGTCACAATTTAAACTGGATATGTCCCACCTGATGCGCTGGGAACTACTTAACTGACTCACACAAACAACCTTGTGCAACACCAACATTTCCGGAATTGTTGAAACTAAAACAAATAACCGGTGGCCTTTAATAATCTGCAAAACTATATACAACTATATACAATTTCTGACTCAGGACCTACAGAAATTCAAAAGGAAAATTGTGCAGGGGGGACACCAGTTGACTTCTTGCCACCTTCATGCCCTTCGTGCCCTTCACCAGCACACCTAGCATAAACAAACCGGAAGGCAGGTAACCGGCATACAGGCCATAAACTTTCTGGCCATCGAAACAAAAATGATCAGAAGAAGCAGCAACAAGAACCGAGCCACTTCCTCCACTGAGTTGCATTTTGCAGTTCAAGGTCATGGCACAGGAAGTGAAGCAAAGTGGCATGAGACTGGTATGAAGCTGGTTTGAGGCTGCAGCAAAGGGAGCAGTCCATAAGCGTGGTTGCATGCTGCTGCAGTAAATGCAGTTCAAACAAAATAAAACAACCATGATAATTGGAACGGTGTCATCTGGTATGAGGCTGCAGCGAGTGGCAGTTTAAGGAAAAGGTGGGGGTGGAACACAGGCTATGGAGCAAATGGTGAAGTGAGGTGAGTGAGCGATGCATTGGATGCAGAACAAGTGATCCAGCAAGGTGAGTGATGCAGTGGACGCAGAACAAGTGAAGCGATGCGTCGTCACCCGAATCAGGCGCTCCCATTGGGCCCCGGCTACCACTCAACCCAACTCTCACGGCCAGAAGCGGCCTTACTTTACATCCGGCAAGACATGTCCAAACTGCGGAATCGTCTCACTCCGAACCCCGCGCTATGAATCGCCTTACATCAAACTCCAGGGCCGTGCTCCAGTGACTGGCCGAGGGCCGCGCCGGTCCCGCATGCCCGCTCGGGCGTTCGACCAGCGTCGATCAACGTGCTCGTTCCGCGTGCGCCAACGTGGCCCGCACTGTACATTTCCTGGCTCAATCACAGCCTTGCTGGCCGCAGAGACAAGAAGACGTTCACCATCCGTGGAGAATCCACCGCTGCCAGCGAGGACCGAAGGTGTATCGCCACGGACAAATCCCTGCACGTTTCACAAGCGGCACACATGTCTGCTTTCGAGCACATTCCATACAGTGCCGCGGTTCCGCCATTATGCACGTGGCCATCGCTCGCGTTCGCACGACTCCGCTAGCGTGTGCACGGGGCGAACACCAATATGTGTCGGGTATTGAGGTTAAAAAAAGAACAAGCCACTTCTACCCGCACACTTATCCTGCCCAACATGGCGTGGAGTTGGCTTTATTGGCCTCCGTATGCGTCTCGTGCAGCCTGGGCGCCGTGCTAGCCGTGTTTCCAGTGCCGTGAAAAACACCATTCGTGCAGCCTCTTTAAGAGGTATTTACTCGCATGCCTTTCTAATGCAATCGGCAATTCTCAGACCATCGGAAGCTCGAGTCAATAGTCCAGCACCAACTAGCACACCACATGACTCGGTGCTGCAGTTTCACCAACATGGCACCGCACGCGCTGGCCTCCACGAGTCCCTACCTTGCAGCGAAGGCGCACATGGCTGATTTACCTCAGGAATAATCAGAAAAGAAGAAGAGTAGGGATGAAATGAAGGAGAAAATGATTGAAGCAACCCTAGCTATTAGATCATCGCAACGCACTCCCTTGTTGTCCCGCTAAACAAAAGGAAGCGGACTATCTACACGTATAATAATGGAATAACTGTCTTGGGACACCTATCTGTTGCATGCATGCGGTTTGGAGAACAGCAACAATATATATATATATATATATATATATATATATATATATATATATATATATATATATATATATATATATATATATATACATACACACACAGAAGATATTGTTGTGGGGCCGGGTACCGAGACACCAGCTTGTCACTCAGGGGGATTAATCCCCGGTTGTCCTGGGTAGAGCCGGACCTGGGGCCACCGCTCACAATTAACGTTCTGGTACGGTGGGTTGTTTTATAACCACGAACGCCACCCAGTCAACCACGAGTTCCAGTGTCCGCAGTCTAATTATTCCCTTTAACTAGAGGTCACGTGGTTGCCTGAGTGGAGAGCGCGCCCTCGGCAAAGCACCAATATTATCTGATTAGATTTTAATAAGGGCGGCCGAGCGTTTTAACCGTTGGTGCGTACCGACGATTTTTTGGTCAAATCTGTGGTAATTATCTCCCAGTCTATCTGGGTTCAAACAATGCTAGACCAATGAAGGAAAGGACAAACATGGACAGGTTCGAAATCGACAAATAATTTATTAATAATAAGATAAATAAATGAAAAGAACTTTTTATTTGCTGAGGTAAATAGAGAATTTCAAAGCAAAATCAATCAAAAAGCCAGGAAAGAGACAAAGAGCAGAAGCCTAATGGGGGTTGACTTACTTGCAGCTAAACACAGATAAGGGTACCCAACAGATCATTCAGGGGGAGGGGAGGGGGAGAAAATCGTCTCGCTCACCAGAAAGTCGTCCGTTAAGCAAAAATGTTCTGAAATGTGTGCGTGCATGTCACGTACGTCGCCAGCACCCAGCTTTGTCGTACAGCCTCTCGCGGGGCAGCCTTGAACGCCAGTCCACACGCTCTCTTTCCGAAGCTCTGGGAAGGACGAACCGTCTCGCTGTTGGCACTGGCCAGACACCCACACACGCGCTTCCTTCTCCTCTTGCGTGCCTACACCCACTTCTTGCTCGCTTCTCTCTCGTACCTCTTTCGTTCACGCTTTTTTATTATCTCAGAACGTATCTTTTTTTTCTTCAAAACGTATCTCTTTCGTCTTTTTCCCCACTCTCAAAACATATCTCCCCACAGAACGTCTCTCTCGCTTCAGAACATCCCTCTTTTGACTTTTCCTCTCCTCACAGAACGCCGCTCACGCTTTCTCTCGCTTGTTTTTATATCCATGGGCCGTCTCCACGGGGTGCCGTCCGCCCCAAGCTCACCCCGCCCCACCGGGGCACGGTTACCATGATGACCTGTGCGCTCTCAAAAAAGGCAGGCGGCGGAGCTCGCGAAAGAATGCTGCTGAGGAAAAATGAGGGTGGGCTTCAGAGCTCGTGAAAAATATGTTGCTGAGGAAAAATGAGGGTGGGATTCAGAGCTCGTGAAAGAAATGTTGCTAAGGAAAAATGAGGGCAGGCTTCAGAGCTCGTGAAAGATCATTGCTGAGGAAAAAATGAGGGCGGGCTTCAGAGCTCGTGAATATATATAGAATATATTCAGAGATATATATATATAGAATATATTCAGAGATATATATATAGAATATATTCAGAGATATATATATATAGAATATATTCAGAGATATATATATATATATATATATATATATATATATATATATATATATATATATATATATATATATATATATATATATATATATATATATATATATATATATATATATATATATATATATAGTGTTGTGGTTACCAAATTCGCAAACCACCATTCAGGTCCCTTAGGTGAGGTATCTCGGCAAGTATATGTGTAATTAGGCCCAAACCCGTTGTCTAGTGGGAATACATGTCATTTATGCGTGCTGCGACTCTTCAGGATAGCCGTTTTTCTTTTGCTATCTTTATTTTGGACCAACCGCCATGATTACAACCACAACCACCGCTTCACCACAACCGCCACGACCTTCACGTCACACCTCGCAACCGAAGCATCGCCACCGTTCTTGCCCCGCTGTGGGTACCGGTGTTGGACTCGTGTAGAGCGCGCGTCGAACAGCGTGTACAAAATCACGGATTTTGTGCTTCAAAAACGACACACGCCCACTTTTTGCCGTCCAATCGGTGAGCGAGGGGACGGCCCGCCTCCAGGACGATCGATATATGCAAATTTGTGGATCAAAAAGCCTTCACGCCCACTTTTTCTCGGGCCAATGGGGAGCGAGGTGAAAGGTCAAAGGGAGGGGGTCAAAGGCGAAGCTACGGGGGGATAAAAGGACCGTGTTCGTCAGTCAGGAGAGTCGAGAAGGGGAGAGTCCAACGAGAGAGTCCAAAGAAGAGTCCAACGAAGAGTCCAACGAGAGAGTCCAAAGAAGAGTCCAACGGGAGAGTCCAAAGAAGAGTCCAACGGGAGAGTCCAAAGAAGAGTCCAGAGTCGGAGAGTCCAGAGGCGGAGAGGCGGCAGCGGCGAAGGCAGACGAGGGGGTGCTCGCGTCGGTGCCGGGAGCTGCACGCCCGAGGGAGGCCGGCAGCGCGACCTGGCCGAGGTGGAGACGCACACCAGGGATAATAAAGATCCTCTATACCCCGAGCATCAGCAACCCCCTCCTGTTTCCCCCCGCGCTGAGATAGTGCGACCAAGGGGGCCCCTTTCCCACCCCCTGCCAGACACTGTCCGCGAGGCCCGCGGAGTGAGGCGCCATCGCAGCTCCGCGTCTCATCACCAGACGGGTAGGCGCGACCCGGTCTCGGCCTCAGGCCCGCCTCATCCTTGAGGGTATTCTTTTCCTTGGTTTTGGGTATGTGTTGTCGGCGCCGTCTGTGAAGTAGAATTGTATAAGTGTTGCCGTGTGCTCGGTAGTCGGTATTAGCTCTGCATTGTGTTTTCGCTTTTATATTTGCTTTTTGTGTAAATGGAATTGTGTTTTTTCTGTGTGCTTTTGGTGGAATTGAATATGTGTGCTTCCCGTGTGCCGCGAATAAATGTGCTTTATTATTGAACTGTTTTCCCGCTTCGCTTCGTCATTTCTCCCATTGAACCCTCATCTTGCTTCACGTAAAGGGTTGGTAGTGGGCTGAGTACGCCCGATAATTAATCGTACCGTCGAGGTCGACGATAACACCGCTCGGTTATTCTGATAGTACGGAACGGGTCGCTTAAGTGGCCCGTGTCCGAAGTCGACCTGCGGCGAGGTGCGATCGCCCGGTCTACCCTCCGCGTGGGTACTTAGGTAGGTCGAATTTGGCGAGCAACCCTATCCCACGCGGGGGCTGATTGGCTCGATCGCGGTGAGACCGAAAGGTCCACCAGTGACTGGTTCCCGGCGTTAGTCCGAGAGGGTCACGACTGGATTGTCCGTCCGGTGGGCGACGTGCCGCGATTCGAGTTACGTGGCCGTCAGCACGCCGGCGGGCGCGAAATCCGCAACAATATATATTGTTCAATCAACAATATCTGCACAATCAACATTTCCTGCACGGGGATTCCATCCTGGACCATGGATTCTACATTACTACACATACATTTCTAATACCCCCGGCTCCCGCTCGCCTTGAGACGCCATCTTGCTTCTCGTGAAGGGTTAATTTAGCTCGCTCGTAATTTGGAGGGAATCGGGGGTCGCTTCTCTCACCCCTGGACCGATTCCCGTGAATTTCGCTGGAGACAGGAGAGCCTGTTGTCCCGCTCTCCAATACCAGTGCCGCGAGGAGGGCGATGAATTTGTATCGCACGACCTGACACCAGTGTTGCGGATTTCGCGCCCGCCGGCGTGCTGACGGCCACGTAACTCGAATCGCGGCACGTCGCCCACCGGACGGACAATCCAGTCGTGACCCTCTCGGACTAACGCCGAGAACCAGTCACGGGTGGACCTTTCGGTCTCACCGCGATCGAGCCAATCAGCCCCCGCGTGGGATAGGGTTGCTCGCCAAATTCGAACTACCTAAGTACCCACGCGGAGGGTAGACCGGGCGATCGCAGCTCGCCGCAGGAGAACATCGGACACGTGCCACTTGCGCGACCCGTTCCGTACTATCAGAATAACCGAGCGGTGTTATCGTCGACCTCGACGGTTCGATTAATTATCGGGCGTATTCAGCCCACTACCAACCCTTTACGTGAAGCAAGATGGGGATTCAATGGAGGAAAAGACGAAGCGAAGCGGGAGAACAGTTCAACAATAAAGCACATTTATTCGCGGCACACGGGAAGCACACAAATACAATTCCAGCAAAAGCACACAAAAAAAGAAAAAACAATTCCATTTACACAAAAAGCAAATATAAAAGTGAAAACACAGTGCAGAGCTAATACCGACTACCGAGCACACGGCAACACTTATACAATTCTACTTCACAGACGGCGCCGACAACACATACCCAAAACCAAGGAAAAGAAATACCCTCAAGAATGAGGCAGGCCTGAGGCCGAGACCGGGTCGGGCCTACCCGTCTGGTGATGAGACGCGGAGCGAGCGATGGCCCCGCAACCCGCGGGCCTCGCGGACAGTGCCTGGCAGGGGGTGGGAACGGGGCCCCCTTGGTCGCACTATCTCAGCGCGGGGGGAAACAGGAGGGGGTTGCTGATGCTCGGGGTATAGAGGATCTTTATTATCCCTCGTGTGCGTCTCCACCTCGGCCAGGTCGCGCTGCCAGCCTCCCTCGGGCGTGCAGCTCCTGGCACCGACGCGAGCACCCCCTCGTCCGACTCTCTTCAGCTTCTCCAGCCACTGCAGGCTTCGGGCTCCAGACTTCCACACTCGTCCCCTCCGTTCCGACTCCTTCTCGTTCTCGTTCTCCTTTTCGTTTTCGTTCTCCTCCTCCTTCTCGTTCTCCTTCTTCTGACTGACGAACACCGTCCTTTTATCCCCCCGTAACTTCGCCTTTGACCCCCTCCCTTTGACCTTTCACCTCGCTCCCCATTGGCCCGAGAAAAAGTGGGCGTGAAGGCTTTTTGATCCACAAATTTGCATATATCGATCGCCCTGGAGGCGGGGCCAAATCGCCCCTCGCTCACCGATTGGACGGCAAAAAGTGGGCGTGTGTCGTTTTTGATCCGTTTGTGAAGCACAAAATCCGTGATGTTGTACACGCGGTTCAGCGTGCGCGCTACGCGAGTCCAGCAGCGGTGCCCATGAGTGGCGCGAGTTGCCGGTGATGCGATGGTGGCGAGTTGTGACGGTAAAGGTCGTGGCGGTTGTGGTGAAGCGGCGTTGTGGTTGGTGGTTGTTGTTGTGGTTGTGATGGTAATCATGGCGGTTGGTCCAAAATAAAGATAGTAAAAGAAAAACGGCTATCCTGAAGAGTCGCAGCTCGCATAAATGACATGTATTCCCACTAGACAACGGGTTCGGGCCTAACTACACATGTGCCACCGAGATACCTCACCTAAGGGACCTGAATGGTGGTTTGCGAATCTGGTAACCACAACAATATATATATATATATATATATATATATATATATATATATATATATATATATATATATATATATATATAGAATATATTCAGAGATATATATATATATATATATATATATATATATATATATATATATATATATTTATATCGTGTCAGGTCAGGTTCGATCTGTGACCTGTTACAGGTACCATGTAAACCTGTACTAACCTGTTCCATGGTCAGGTTGTCGGCGACTAAACTGTCTCCCCCACCAGGTTTTCTGGTGAGGAGGGTGTTTGGATATGGACACCCAGCAGGATTAAAAACAAAACCTGTCAAAGGGCGGAGGAGCTCCTTGTGAGCCAACGGCCATCCATATCTAGTGCCCAACTGTGTCTGCGGACGTCCTCCTGCAGTTGGGTTACTTTTTTATTAGGAGGTTGGTGGCAGGATTTGCACTCCGGCCACCGTAAAACCCTTCATTCCGCAAAACGCAAAAACGGAAAAAAATCTGAAAACCCACTCTGTGGGAGTACCTCCTATGCAGCTTCCCTTCACAGGGCAGCTCACCGGATGAGGGGATTGGGGCAAAGCCTTCGGGACCCCCAATCTTTGATGATAGGAGGAAAACCACGGGGTAACATCCCTGGGTCAGATTGCGGGAGAGTGTGTCGGAGTGGTGCTGAGGTGTCGTCCACCAGACTGCGGTCTCCTTGGGTTAACCTGAGGCGGTCCCTTCGGGTGGGTGCCTGGATTGTCCTATCCCTAAGAGAGGATGATCACCTGTCTCTGTTATCATCTGAGCTCAAGCGTTTGGACATCGGGATTGCAGCTCTCTGAAGTTCGGAGACCGGATTGCGGCGAGATAATGGTGGGTGGTTACACCTACTATTGGTCTGGTCGCTCTGATGGTTACCATACCCAAGGAGTTGCTGTAGCTGTGTCCAATAAGCTGACCCCAATGATAATTGAGGTAACACGGGTCAACGAGCGTATTATGAGATTAAGGATTCGTCACTCCTTAGGTGTCATTTCCCTGGTCTCTGTTTATGCTCCGACTGAGGCGAGTGATCTCACCGTGAAGGATGCATTCTACGCCACACTCGAGTCTGTGGTTGATCAGTGCCCCAGACGAGATACACTTCTAGTCTTGGGGGATTTCAATGCATCGACTGGAACTGATAGGGATGGTTATGAGGTGTGTATTGGTCCCCATGGGTCAGGAACTATGAACCAGAATAGCACTAAGTTCCTTGACTTTGCAAGAAGTCATGGACTTAGGGTGGCTGGTTCATGGTTTCAGCGCCCACAAGCTCATTGCTGGACTTGGTATTCCAACGCTGGCGGTGTGGCAAAGGAGATTGACCATGTCCTCATTGACGGTCGTTGGAGGATGATCCAGAACTGCAGGGTCTACCGGAGTGCTCAGTTCCTCAATACTGACCACAGGCTTGTTGTAGCAACTCTAAAGCTGCACCTTAAATCCTGGAGAATGGTACCATCCCAGCCTAGGCTGGATGTTGCCAAGCTCAGGGATGAGAGAGTAGCTGAGGAGTTTGCGAACAGGCTGAGTGGACACTTGGGGGGTCTGGGTGCTTTGGGGGGTCCTGAAGAGTTGTGGAGCGCCTTCAAGACCACCGTCCTTGATGTTGCCGGTGGATGCCTTGGAGCTCACCGCAGGGCAAAGAAGAATTTTGTCTCTCAAGGGACACTGGATATCATTGACCAGAGTCGCAGGGCCAGGCTGAATGGCAGAGCTGAGCTGTTCAGGGAGCTGAGGCGTAAAACTGTACGTGCACTGAGGGTGGACAAGGAGGCCTATGTGCGAGGAATCTGTGAGGGGGTAGAGCATCACCTGTGGACAGGTGATTCGCGTGCCGCTTACAGGGGAATTCGCGCATTACGTTCATCCAAGCCCATTCCTCGGAGCACTGCAGTTCGAGCAGAGAGTGGTAGGCTCTTGACAGAGGAGTCTGAAGTGAAGGCCCGCTGGGCCGGTTACTTTGAGAGGTTGTACCAGGCTGATCCCCCAGCTGTCGAGTTGGACGTCAAGGGTGTTACAATCCCTGTTGCTGACCCTCGAATCAACTGTGGTCC
>NC_140969.1:22103000-22138000 GCF_056783735.1 Eptatretus burgeri | reverse complement strand
ACCCCCTACCAGACACTGTCAGCGAGGCCCGCGGAGTTGGGGCTCCACCGCCACTTTGCATCTCATCATCAGACGGGTAGGCCCGACGCGGTCTCGGCCCCAGGCCCGCCTCATCCTTGAGGGTGGTCCTTTTCTTTTGCTTTGAGTGTATGTGTTGTCGGCGCCGTCTGTGAAGTAAAATTGTATAAGTGTTGCCGTGTGCTCGGTAGTCGGATAGCTCTGCATTGTCTTCTTCTTTTATATTTGCTTTTTGTGTAATATTGTGTTTCTTCTTCTATTACATTTGCTTTTGGTGTAATTGTATATGTGTGCTTTCCGTTCATCGCGAAATAAATGTGCTTATTGTTGAACTGTTTTCCCGTTTCGCTTCGTCTTTTCCTCTATTGAATCTCCATCTTACTTCACGTAAAGGGTTGGTCGTGGGCTAAAACGCCCGATAATTAATCGAACCGTCGAGGCCGACGATAACACCGCTCGGTTATCCCGATAGTACGGAACGGGTCGCTTAAAGTGGCTCGTGTCCGAAGTCGACCTGCGGCGAGGTGCGATCGCCCGGTCTACCCTCCGTGTGGGTACTTGGGTAGGTCGAATTTGGCGAGCAACCCTATCCCACGCGGGGGGCCTATTGGCACGATCGTGGTGAGGCCGAAAGGTCCACCCGTGACTAGTTCCCGGTGTTAGTCCGAGAGGGTCACGACTGGATTGTCCGTCCGGTGGGCGACGTGCCGCGATTCGAGTTACGTGGCCGTTCGCACGCCGGCGGGCGCGAATCCGCAACACTGGTGTCAGGTCGTGCGATATAAACTCATCGCCCTCCTCGCGGCACTGGTATCGGAGAACGGGAAAACGGGCTCCTGTCTCCAGCTAAATTCACGGGAATCGGTCCAGGGGTGAGAGGAGCGACCCCCGATTCCCTCCAAATTACGAGCGAGCTAAATTAACCCTTCACGAGAAGCAAGATGGCGTCTCAAGGCGAGCGAGAGCCGGGGGTATTAGAAATGGACGTAGAATGTGTAGAATCCATGGCTCAGGATGAAATCCCCGTGCAGGAAATGTTGATTGTGCAGGAACATGAACTCCCCCAACTGAGCCCAGAGCCCGAAATAGGTGCGGCAGCGGCCGCGGTGTATGACACCTCCCCTCCCCCTCTCCACCAAAACCCTTCCCCGATCCCTGCCGAAACGGCTCACCCAAGCGCACCCGACATGGCCCAGCTATACGCCATGCTGGCGGCAATGAACAAGCAAATGGAAACGAATGCGCATGAAATTATAAACAAAATGAAAGGCATGAACGAAAAGATGGATACAAACACAAATGAAATGAAAAACGAAATGAAAGGCATGAACAAACAAATGAACAAGCAAATGAACGGAATGGAAACAAACATGAAGGAAGAAACGAAAAAGCTGCGGGGTGAGACGCAGAACATGGGCCGAAGCCTGCAGGCGGGCATGAAGTCAGTGACCAGGGAGCTAAAAATGGCGACTCCACGTGTGGGAGCGAACGAGCTGGGAGGGGGTGCAACGGCTGTCGGGCCCGCGGTGGAGGCGGGTGAAAAAATAATTCGGGGGGCGTGTTTTGGGGAGGATCGTGACAGAAAAAGTGATGGTAACCGAGAGGGACAAACTAATTGGGGTGACGGAGACGTGCACGAGAGTGATAACAAGGGAAGAGATGGAAATGATAGTTGAGACAAGGGAGGTAAAGGGTGAAGAGGTGACTGAGTTGGCAGAGACACGGGAGATGGGAACGATAGAGGGAAGACTGCACGATGAAGACGGGGTAAGTGACGCACACACACACACGGAGGTAGTGGAGGATAATGGGGGTGAGCTGGTGGACTGGGTAGAGACCCAGTGCGAGCAGCTGGATGGCCTCCTCCAGGAACGAGGGGAGGGAGTATGCCCCCTTGAAGCGAGTCACGACCAGGTGAGTTCGGTCGTGCTTTGCGAGGTTGAGGGGACGAGTGCTGTGGACAGTTGCACGGAAAGCTTGGGGGTATAGAGGCCCCGGAGACCCTTGTGGGGACACAAATCCCCAGTGTGGTTGTCCCTGTGTGTGTGGTGCAAGGTGTGAGTGCGTCCCCGTGTGTGGAAGCGACCCCGTGTGTGAGTGGTGTGGTGGCGGTTGTGCCGGAGTACGTGCTTCCCAGCACGCCGTGTGTAAAAGGGGCACCGCAAGTGAAAGAGGCCGTGTGTGTGGATGAAACGGCCAGTGTGGATGAGGCACCGCGGGTGAGTGCCCCCGCGTGTGTGAGTGAGGCACGGTGTGTGAGTGAGGCACGGTGTGTGGATGAGGCACCGCGGGTGAGTGCCCCCGCGTGTGTGAGTGGTGTGGTTTGTGTGAGGGAAATGGCACGAGTGAGTGGAAGGCCGCGAGTGAGTGGAGCCACGTGTGCGAGGGAGATGGCATGCGTGAGTGAACGGCCGAGTGCAAGGGAGACCGTGTGTGTGAGAGAGCGGTATGTAAGGGAGATGTCGGTGGGCATGTGTGAACATGCAGCCGCGTCTCCCGGGGTGAATGTAATGGAATGGAGTGTGAGCGTCGTAACACGCAGGTGTGCGTGGGTCGAATGGCGACGACGGCGACAGAAGAAAGAAAGCCGAGTAGCGGCTGTAGTTGTTTCGGGGACCGTGCCGGGTTCACCCAGCAGTGAGCACGAGGTCCGTGCTGTGCAACGCACGAGGCCCCCATGTGCTCGCTTGCGAGAGTGAAGTCCCGGTCCGGAAACGCACGCGGTGGATTTGCCGATCCCGCGGACGGACAAAGTTTAGGCAGGATTATGGATTTGGACTGGACGGGTTCTCCACGCGATCGTGTGTGTTAAGCTCCAACGGGCAAAGCACACGTGTTCGCGTGGGGAACCCCTCGAGACGTGGGGCTTGTGTTTTTTTTATGCGCACGGTGACGTCATGGCTGCACGCGGGGTTGGAATCCGGCAGGAGGAGTATCCCTGCCAGAGGGTACCGTCCAAGGAGGGACGAGGTACACGTGCAGCTGCATGACGTCACGGGCAGGTGCAAAGTGCGCGAGCTGTGAGTTACCGCGCTGGTGCTGCGCAATTAGAAAAAAAAAATAAAAAAAGAACAGCAAGCCTCACTTTCGGGTGTACAGGATTCCTGGGCAAGGGGTGAAAGACCCCCTTGACCCGGGGCACAGGATGAAACTAGTTAGGGGGAAGGGTTAGCTTAGTTCGACCGACTCCATGGGGCAGGGGTAAGTCCTCATGGGGCCCGTGGAATGGATTAGTTAGAGGGATTGTAGCGAGATATAGGTTGGGAAATTGATTAATGGGATTATTTGGAGACAGTGACAGACTTGTGGATGTGTAGCGTGGACGTAGCTTAGCTACGTAGTGTTAAAAGGAACGTGCTGTAGTTTAAGGGACGACGTGGGAGCACGAGTTAGTTAGGGGAGGTAGTTAGAAGGATGGCAGAGTTCAGCGGTGTGTGTGTTGAAGAGTTGGTGAGTTGTGAGGTGAGTACTTGTTGATTGAGTGAGGCCAGCGGGTCTGTGTGAGTGGAGCGAATGGGGAATGCATGGTGCGATGAGTGATTGGGGGGAGGAGTGACTCCCGCCCAAGGGACCCGGGGTCAGTATATATGTATATATGTATATATATATATGTATATATGTATATATATATATATATATATGTATATATGTATATGTATATATATATATATACATACATACATATCTATATATATATATATATATTTATATATATATATACGTATATATATATATAAATATAATTATATATATCTATATATGTATATATATATATATATGTATATAATTACGTCTGAGGGGGGGTGGGTTATGCATTAAAAGGGTAATTAGGATGTTTAATTAGGTATGTCATGCTGTTCGAGTTATACCAGGATCTCGAAGTAATGAAGTCGGGATTTAGTGGTGATAAATTTTCTCGTAAATGTCCATTTCTTTAAGGGGGAAATGATAACTGTCATGTAATTAGATCGGGAGACGGGTTTGAGTAAGTGTTGATGCGTACTCCCTTTTAGTATTTTCTGCAGGCTTGCCGTGATGTGAAAGAACGATGCTGCGGACAGCTCCGCCCCCTGATGACCATTGGCCGAGGACCGCAGACTGAGGACCAATGAGGCGCTCCGTTGGAAGTTACAAAGACCCTGGACATGGTTCGTACGGGTCCTTAAAACCCATAAAAGTCCAACATTTCTGAGTTGTACAATTTAAGTACTTAAATGTCCTTAAATTTCAGGAAAATGTTCAAAAGTCAATAAAAGTCGATATAAATCAGATTTTCCTGTTATTTGGTGAAGGGTGTTTCATTTTTCTCGCACTATTATTCTAAACAAGGACAAATGTGTCCAAGAGCCACGTCCTCAAGGTTTTGTCTTCACCAGAAGAAGAAGAAAAAAAAACAACAACTTGCGATATTTCGTCACGTGCCTTGACGGAGCCAATAGCGAGACCCGTCCTAGACGATCGTCGTTCATGGACGTCATGGACGATCGTAAAGATACCTCTGCCAGGCGCGATGATTTTACTGATGTAACTGGGTGTAAAGACTTCCCATTGAAATTTTGTAAGCACAGGTGGGTTGAGAATGGTCCTGTCTGCAGCAGAGTTATTCTCTTGTGGCCTCACCTGAAGTTATTTGTTGAGGCATGTGAAAGAAAGAAGAAGCCGAAACCAACCAGCAACTCTTCCAAAACTCTGCATGGTGCTATGAATGATAAGCTATCTGTTGCAAAACTTTTTTCAGGTCAGTAGCCAGTGCAGTTGAACCATTTTTAGCCTTGTCCCAAACAGACAAGCCAATGGGTCCCTTTCTTGTTCATGATATTGAGAGACTTGTCAGAAATTTGTGAGAGAGGTGTATTAAGCCAGTTGCATTACAAAATGCTTCTACTGCATATGACTTGTTAAAGCTGGATCTTGAAAAGGAAAGGGTAGAAAACAAAAATATTGAAGTTGGTTTCAAGGCTGAAAGTGAACTGAAGTCCCTCCTGAGAACCAAGGCCATCAGTGAACGCCAGGTGTTTCAGTTCAAAGAAGAATGTAGGCTACTTGTGGTGAAAAGTGTCAACAAAATGTTTGAAAGGTCTCCTCTTAAGTATAGTTTTGCCAGAAATATGGCTTCTCTGGATCCCAGGTTGATGGTGACTGATCAAGAACACTCAAAGTCCAAATTCAAATGCCTGTTGGAAAATTTGGTGACTCTGAACAGAGTTGATGGTGATAATGTAGATATGTTGGTTGCGAGTTGCAAAGAATTACTGCAGGATGTAGTAGGGTGTGAACTGAAGTCTAGGTTCAAGGACTTCAAGGTTGAAGATGACAGGGTAGATGTGTTACTCTATGAATGTGTGGATAAAAACAAGAAGTTTGAGAAGTTGTGGGGTTTCGAAGTTGTTCGTAAAGTGTTGTTCGTAAAGTGTTGTTCGTAAAGAAGTTGAAGAGAAGAGAAGTTGTTCGTAAAGTGTTGCTAGTTTCCCATGTTCAGGCATCTGTTGAGAGGGGTTTTTCCCTCAACAGACAGATAGAGAAGGACAACCTGGGTGAAGGCATGCTTGTGGCACTGAGGCAGATTATTGATTATTTTGTACTGGTAGGTGGAATGCTCAAAGTTGAAATCACAAAGGAACTGCTATCCTCAGCCTCCAGTTCTCAACATAAATACCATCAATACAATATCTTGAAGAAGAGAAAAGAAAGAAAGGGCAAGAAGCCATCCAAAGAAAATGAAAAATGGTTGAAGATGAAGTGGATGGTTTGAAAAAGAGAAAGGTGTTGGAAACTGACATAGAAGGTCTGACCACATTGTCATAAAAATATGCAGACGAGGCTGAGGCAAAAGGTGGCAAAACTAGCCACAGTCTTCTGGTAAAATCAAATGCTCTCAGGCACTCTGCCAAGCAAAAACGGGGGGAACTCAAAGTTCTTGAAAGAGAAATTGAGGAGAAGGCTAAATCCATGCCTGCTATGTCCTAAATGGATATTACAATGACATGTAGCTAACAAAATGTACTGTTCTGTAGTGTCGAAGCAGTCAGGAGCTTTTGCAACTTTGCAGGTGGCAGCACCTACAATAACATTTTAACATAACAACACATTAACATTGAGAGTGCTGCCATCTGGAAACTTGTGACTGCTCCTGGCTGATTCTACAGTTACTGTGAAGTGAATTTGCCAATTGGCTGTGTGGCGCGTTGTGCCTTGTCGACTGAATAATCTCCTGCTGTGTTCTGTATGTTCATTATTAAAATAGATTTCTTGTAAACTTACTATCTTTGTTAATTTCTAGGTGACTCACCTCAATTTACCCCTGGAATTTCTTGGATGTGGTCCTTAAAAAGGGGTTATTTTAGCCCTTAAAAGGTCCTTGAAAAAGACATCTCAAAATAAGTGGGAACCCTGCTGGAGCATGGGGTGGCCTGATTGGAGGGTTGAGAGAAAGGGAGGAGATATATCTGTGGACGGCTCCACCCCTTGATGACCATTGGCGGAGGGCCGCAGACAGAGGACCAATGAGGAGCTCCGTTGGGAGGACCAGAAACTCATGAGAATGAAACGATCTGATTGGGAGAGAAAAAGATATAAAAACAGCTGGTGGGGTTTGTTCAGGTCTCGCTCATTCCTCGTGCCTCTTGCCCTTGCTCGTGCCTCGTGCCTCACCTCGTTTTACTTTCGTGTTCTGCTGGCTCTGGGTAGGGGACCGGACGGTGGGCAGACCTGCCTCCCTCTCCTGCTCGTTCTTGGCGCATGAGCTGGGTTCCCTGATGGCTGTGAGCGGTTTTGGGCCCACACCACAGGAGGTCGACGAACCAAGAACAACACCACAGTGGCTGGTTGGAGCTCACAGGCCAAGAACTGCATTTCTGCGCTGAAGGTTTCACGTAAACATCTGCACCACCGTGCCTCCTGCCCTGACAGGCGCAACGCCAGCTCGTCCGGCACCCACATCCAATGACTTTTGCATCAACACCACGGGCAAGCCTGACGAACTAGCTACGTTTTGTGTGTGTGTGTGTGTGTGTGTGTGTGTGTGTGTGTGTGTGTGTGTGTGTGTGTGTGTGTGTGTGTGTGTGTGTGTGTGTGTGTGTGTGTGTGTGTGCGCGCCTGGCGCCTTCGAGGGTTGGAATTTCGTGTACAGATTTATTTGATTCTTTACATTTTGCTGGATATACATTGATATTGTTTGTGTTTTCCCTCACGCCCGAATCAACACCACCCTTCGTCGAATCGCCCACGGATCCCTCCTCTTGCCGAGCCTTCTTATCGCTCTTGTGTGTAAATAAATAAACACTATTTACTCAGTAAAGTGCCTCGTGCCACCTTTCTCGTCCTGTTTGCTCTAGAGCGATCAAAACCGCCACCCTTGGGTTATAAAAAGAAACCGCCTCCATCGTTTCGGCTCATCTTACGTTGGCGGGATTTGTTCAAGTCCCATGAACGTCACTATATATATATATATATATATATATATATATATATATATATATATATATATATATATATATATATATATATATATATATATATATAGTATATTGTAACAGATCTGGAAACCATTTGCATTCAACATACAGCTCCCAAAAGTCAGTTATTCCGTTAAGTACATGTGTAGCCAGATCCCTTTCCTTTTGACTGGTGGGAGAATAAAAAACGTGCGTTGCGACTTCTTTTAGTTAGGTTATTAAATCTTTACATCGAACAACCAACAAGCCATCTGCATGACCCCTCGGCCCGTCACGATCCACCGCCAACTGGCTGCACCACCAATGTACCTTTGCAGCGTTATACTGTTACTCATCAAGTTTGACCCCGGGTGGAAAGAGCGCTTGGGGTTTCCCAGCAGGGGCCAAGGCCCCGCCCCAGAAAGGTGGGCCAAAGGACCCTGTCCAATGAGGGGCGCACAGCGAGGCGTTTTTTGCCAAGAGCCCTCCCCGTGGTGGGAGGAGATACATCTCCGAGACTCTCTGAGTTAGCAGGAGTTTCACGGTGGTTGGGTCAGGCAGTTTTTTGTTCACGGTGGCTGTTACGGGGAGAGGAGTTCTGTGGACCCCGACTATTCGCCACACGAGCTCTGCCACGAGCCACGAGTCACGAGTCCTATACGTGTGACTGGGACCAAACCGACGACTTTTGGCAGGTGCCGCACTATAGAGCACGCTTTCCCTTCGATGACCAGGTACCCACTGAACTCTGACCCCCAGCTTGTCTCTCTTCATGGCTGCGAGGGTCAAATAAAGACTCTGGGGTTTCTTTTCTTTTTGTGTGTGTGGGCCCGTCTTTAAGTGGAACTAAGCAAGTGTTTTTGCTTATCCGGGAGGGAGCGGGATATTGTAATCGTCCGGTTTGTTTGTCTGTTTGTTTGTCTGTCTGTCTGTTAGCAGTTTTGCCGTAAAGTTGCTTTAGCAAACACTATCAAATTTAATCCACAGGTGGGCAATTAACCTTGGATGACCCCATTAACTTTTGGGTCCAATTGGGTCAAGGTCAAGGTCACAAAAAGATGAAAATCGTTTTTCACTCATAACTTCGTCAAAAATGATCTGATTTACTACAAACTAAGCTTATAGTGAACCTTATTCTATTTGTCACTTATAATCCTGCCCATGCCTAGAGTGAAAAATGCATATTTGTGAAGATCTGTCCGGTCCGAAGTTTTGGGGGTCATGGCCATCAGTCAAAATTACAAATTTTCCATTAAAACTAAAACATGGTTACAAAAATACAACTTTACGGGAAAACGGCTGGCTCAAACACTGTCAAATTGTATCCACAGGTGGGTAATGAACCTCGGACGACCCCATTAACTTTTGGGTCCAATTCGGTCAAAGGTCAGGTCACGAAAAGGTCAAAATCGTTTTTCGCTCATAACTTCGTCAAAAATGATCCGATTTACTTCAAACTAAGCTTACAGTGAACCTTATTGTATTTGTGACTTAAAATCCAGCAATCCTATGGTGAAAAATGCATATTTGTGAAGATCGGAGTTATGGATGTATCAAATATAAATTTGATCCTCAAAATAACTTTATGCCTTAAATGGGTGGCATTTGTTGTGCCTGGCACCACTTGTTGTAAATATTTCCCTGCTTGCATATTTGCGCTAAGTCTTGCCTTTGTCTTTATTTTACTGTTAATAAATTTATTAGAAATGTTCCCAGTCCGTTTCTGACCCTTCTTACATTGGTCTAGCATGGTCCGGGTCTGAGTATAAGCGGGGTTTCATCCCCGGTAATCGGTCTATCATAGCTGGGACGTCCTGGGCAGGCCCCACTCGACTGCAACGAGCCGGAAAGGTAGGTGGCAAAGCGGTAGTCGGTAGTGTGAATCTACCGCTGCCAGAAGAGTAAATCCGGTTCGACCAGGCATTCCGAGGGCATGGCTTCCCCGGTAGTTTAAATCACGTCACTACTTAGGTAAATTGGTTTTAGACAAACAGACCCTATGCTACGCGGTTGAGATATTGGGGTCCACGGTCGGTTTAGTGACCCGCCATTTCACGGAATTATCCGGAGCGACTGCCTACAATTCCGGGGAGATTGGTGGGAGACGACGTTGCTTTCCCCACCTCGTGGTTGTTGTCGCCACTGACCTCCGGCCCACAACAATATACATACATACGCCTGGTGTTGGCTTCGTGGTTGGGGTGGCTGGCTTGGGATCCTCGGGCCATGAGTTCAAGCCCCGTTGTCCACTGAATTAACACCAGAGGGGTTGACTCAGCCTGTCATCCTTCCGAGGTCGACAAAATGAGAACCAGTGTACTGGTCCCGGTGTACGCCCCAGTTTGAATAAGTGTACCATATCCCTGTGTGTCGTAAGAGGCGACCAGGGTTGGCGTCAGGAAGGGCATTCGGCCATAAAAACATTGCCTCAAGAAGGGAACCATGATTGCATGGAGCCCACAAAAAGCAGGGAAAAATGGCTGTAAATAGGCTGTTGTTTTTTTCGATCCTCGTGGAGGATCTCTAAGTTTTACTCACGTTGTTGTTCTTCATCTTCTGGTGGACTTTTTTGTTTCACAGCCTACAGTTTTCATCGAAACTTCCTGAAACTTGTCATATATATGTAAAAATACCCTGCACAGACAGTAACCATCTCCGATTTTGAAAATTCCTCCTAGAAAAAAGGTTTTGACGTCAAAATATCTCCGCTAATGGAAATCGCCTAAAACATTATCTCCGAAACTAGGCAAGCTTTTTGAATTCTTTTTGCAGGAATCGAACAGGGCATTAGCAGAGATGAATTACCGTATATATGATACATCACTATGACGTCATATCAATTTTTTTGACGTCATTCCTATTTTTTGACATTTTTTATTTCACAACCCAGAGTTTTCATCGGATCTTCGTGAAACTTGCCATGTATATGCAGAAAGCCCACACGCAGGCAGTAACCATCTCTGATTTTGGAAATTCTTCCTAGAAAAAAAAGTTGACGTCATAATATCGCCGCTAATGGAAATCGCCTATTAGTCGAGGCAATATGTGACTAAACCGAGAACAAATTGCAACAATTTCGCAATAAAGTTTTTTTTGGTACCTATACATATTATGAAAGACATACTAAAAGTATAGGTGAATATATTTAGTGGAACAATATTTGGCAGCCATTTTTAAAATGGCCACCGTTGAAAATTTCAATATTTTTTTATACTCTTATATTTGCTTTTGTCGGTCATTAAAAGGCCATATATGATTAATTTTGCACTGCAGCCTATGAACTTGGGTTATTATCTTATAGTTGGAATAATAAAATTTCATATTTGATATTCCCTTCATCAGCATACATTCAATATGGCAGCCAATTTTTCCATTTTTCATGATTTTGCTCATAATTTTGCAACCAAATCATTTATAATGTTGCTTTTATCTTTACTTCTAGGGTTTCATGGAAGGTGAATATATCTAGATCAAAATTAACCCATTTCAGAACTTCCTTACAGTACAGTTGGCCCATTCAAGGGTAGTCGAAGTACGGTAGTACTCGCGAGCGAAATCCATCATTTTTGGACGACCGCTTTGAAGATATGTGAAAAATTGTGGTAAAACACCAAATTTGCCACAAATGAGCGAGAGGAATTGCTTAGTGATTATTGATATAGTACCAAGCGTGATTTTTTTCCTGGAAACCCTTAAGTGCGGAAATCCAAAATGGCCACCACGTAGATCAATTATTGTCATAACTTTTTTAATATTTCTCGCAACAACATAAATGAGGTGTCCTTCTGTATGTTTTCAGACCTAAGGAATCTCATGAGACCAATGTTTCCTTCATAAAATATATGTAAAGCCAGATTATATATATATATATATATATATATATATATATATATATATATATATATATATATATATATATATATATATATATATATATATATATATATATATATATATATATATATATATATATATATATATACACACACACACTGTACATGTAATATCAAACATTTTATCATCACACCTGTTGTATATTTTAAACTATACAGTGCAGTGTCAAGTTCAACCTCGAAAAACAAATGCAAAAAGCTTCCCAATAAGACTTTTTTTTCATATACATGTTGTGAAAACACACTTTAAGAAGTATAGGTAAATATATTTAATGGAACAGTGCCGTTTGTATGTATGAGTGCCGTATGAGTTCCAGTTCCACTTAAGTATGAGTGCCGTTTGATCAGGTTTATGACTAAAAACTGCTTTTCTATGATAAATAAAGTCAAAACAAATAACGCCACACGTTGTGGTAATGTTTACTACACATAAACACCTTTTCTGATATAGATGTTTATATTGATGTTCTGGGAAAAGGTTGGTAGTGCAACCGAACATGTGGTGTAGGCATAGGAAGATGGTTTACCTTTGACAGTCTCGCAATAATCTATTCTTCCTCCTCAGAGTCAGTGTCCGTGGCTGAGTACGTAATATTGGCGCATACACCTACACCTCTACATTCGCCACATGCCAAAGAACAGTCCAGTCCATTTTTGTGGCATGTACATCGCATTGTGTTGCAGCCTGACTTGCAGTTGCACCTCATTATTTTGAGGAGATCTTGGGGAGCAGGCATCATGTCGGTGAGGATAGGCATCATTTGCCCATTGTTGACTTTCCAGCCCCACTGTTCAGCAGGTAAATGACTTGTATCATCATCGGTCCATTCTTGTACTTGGTGATAAACCCGCAGACTGTGATATTTGATGGACCCTGATGTAGGTGGCAAGGATTGAGGCTGTACCATCTCTTCGAGAAATAGTTTTGTCATAGAATTTGTGGAGTCTCAGATCATTGAGAGGTTCTCCTTGGTGTCCTTTGTACAGCGAGACCATTGCGTGTTCTCCTGCTACTACAATTTCTTCTTTTTTGGCATCTTTTTTCATGAAGACAGATGCTTGTTTTGCAAAGTATGAGCCTTTCTTTATTTCTAGTAATGGCACCTTTTTTCCAACGCCGAACACTCGAGACGTTGTGTCGCAACCAGCGATGGCATGTACAAAAGGTAGATAGTCACATACAACATCACCTAGCAACGATCTTGTTTCTCTGATATTCCAGCATCGTTGAACTTTTTGTGAGTGTGTCTTCTGCTCTGGCCTAAAGAAGATATTGTGTGACGTGTTGATTGCATGATGACACAAAAGTACCAACAGATCTGTGTCATCGCCAATTAGTACCGTGTCCATTCTTGCAGATGATGCGATAGCTGTTTTGACAATGAGGAGGTCGGCGTCCCCTCTTGCATGGAATACATCACACCCTTCTTCTTGGAGCCTCTGAGACAGCATGTTAATGAATCGCTGCTTGTTCTTCTTGTTACAGAGGAACTCTTCTTTTGTAGTCTGGAGTGCCATTGTGCTTGAGAAGTGTACTTCTGCTCCTACACATCCACCATTCCTCTTTAAATGTGTGCAATCTTTGGGGCTTGGTCCATCCAAATATCCATCAAATACTATTATGGCCTTGCCATATTTGTGTTTGACGTAACTTGTGTACTGCTTGCAGATACTGTCCCACGTAGCTGCTTTTGACCATGGTATCCGGTGAAGCAAAGCACCTCCATCTAGAACATATTGCACATCAGTTGTCTGACCAGATGCAGCTGCAATCTCTGATGTCCACAATGCATCTGCAAGGTTAGCTTTGTTGGCTAGCCTCATGAAACCATTTGATTCAAATAGAGCAGGTGGATACGTGCATAGTTCGAAACTGAAGATCTTTGACAAGTCGTCACACCTGGAACCTGCAGCGACCAAACGCTGGAACAGAAGTTGGCCGTCGACGAGAACTTCATCGTCTCGTTTCTTGGCAGTTAGTTTGACATCCATTGTGATGGCCTGGTCCTTTTTTTTGAGGGAATGACTTGCCACTGCGTGTCCTTCCATAGATTTTATGATTGCCTGGCCTTCCATCTTGGCATCACATGCATCTACAGCTGATCCAGCGAGAACACCAGTTGCAATGTTACGCAGTGGGGATTCCGAACTAGATGGGTTTCTTTGAGACAGATACTGCAAAATAGCTTGACAGTCATGCCTATCTCTTTTCATCCTTGCTGATGTAGCATCCTTATGATGTTCACTTGTTGTATACTGAATGTTGGTGAACTGTTGCATAGCAATGTTCACCGCTGCACATATGGGAGTCGAGAGTACCCATATAACGCGCTGGGCCTCAGTCAAACCTCTTCCTCTTGTCAGGCCTCCAGTTGTCTTTATGCTGCGCATCAGACATTTCTCGATGATCAAATCAGTTGAAAAACCAGCCCAAGACCTCTCTGAACGTCGGATAACATGTAGTCCTTCTAAGAAATGTCTGTAGACTTCGGGATGTTGTTCAGACAATCTACTCATCTTTTGTAGATACAGGTGTATTGATTTCAGGTACAGGTTGTGTCCTGATGCTGCAAAATATGGCAGCATGTCATATAGGCTTTGCAGGTGTTGGGCCCAATTCCCTGTTCTCTCCCCTGTGAGGAAGCCTCGTAGCAGCTTAATCATATCAAGATACTGGAGCCAAAGCTTTGATGTCCTCAGAGATTGAAGATTTTCCTTTTTGCTAGCAATGGTATCCTCAAACCTGACCAGTACTTCGTCTGTTTCAACTTCAGAAGCTGGTATGGATCCCGTGAGCAAATGTTTCATCAGCTCGGTTAACATGGACATCTCGTCTTGCTCTGACTGCTGCTCCCTGCTGATTCCCGCTGAATTGCTGTCACAGGGTTGGTCACCAACTGACATGGTGTCTCTGGATGTAGATGGCTCATGTGTTGATTCGTCTGTGGGGATGTCAAGGCTGAGTGCTTGAGCTATCAGAAGTGCATTGAGACCAGCGTCTACCAGGCGATGCCCCCTCACAGCTCGAGATACTGCTTTGCCAGAGAGCATATGTCCTACTGCATTGTCAGCATAGATTACCTGAAGAACTTCACGCAGCCCGGACCCTCCCATTAAATGACCAATACAACCTAAGAAGCTCATTTCAATGTGGAAACCTCCAAGATGAACTACCACCGAGTTTAGTGGACTTGTTTCGGGCTCGCTTTCCACAATCATGTTCGCTTTCCACCACAGAGGCTGGTCAAATGTTATTATTGGGGTGGAGTTATACCTAGCTGCATGCAAACAGACAAACTTGAGGGTTGAATATATACAAGACAAATCATTTCGATCCATGTCTATCATCGGCAGGAACATGACGGATGATTGTCCAGGGTGTTCACCTTTGTACTCCATCTGCATCAATCCAGACCACAAAGGTGTTGCAGTCTTCAGCATCAGTGATGCTTCCCACAGTAGATCAAGCTTTGCATAGGGTTTCTCCAAGTCTGGATTTGTAAGGTGTTCGTAGTGCATTGATTCCATATTTCTGTTGTAGGTAAAGTGCTCTATGTTGATACCACCAACAGCTTTGATGTTTTCGTTGGTTACATTGATCCTTCTGACTGATTTGGTGGTGGTCGTTTTTGGTGTAATTCCTACAATAATGCCCATGCCATGGAATGTGTTTTTACCGTCAATGGTTCTGATGTTGTGATCAACATTATCCGCTGCATACTGAAGGAAATGTTCCGGAGTGCAGTTTTGTATATCTGTTCCCTGCATCATTGCTGTGCTCCTTTCAAACTTCTTTACTTCGGAATAGGAAAGGCAAAATCCATGTCGATGGAGCGTATCAATCAAAAATTTGGACTGGAAATGATGCAACTGGACGCCTAGACCAACCTGGAGGGGTACTAAAAGCACACGTGGACGCGTGGCTTGCATTATAGCCTGCCCAATTGATGCCAGCTTGGGTTCATTGTGCTGTCCAATGAACAATGTGCTGAGAAAAGTTTGTAAAGACTTAGGAAGGTAATCCATCCCCTCCTCGGCAGATGATATTTCGCTATAAGTAGGATAGGTATCATTGGACTGCTTCACATCCTTGATATCCTGTTTAATTAGCTTTGCTGCGGTCTCAATGATGTGGATTGTTTCATCCAACACACGGTGTTTCTGTTGGTAATGGAAGTCCTGTAGGATCCGTGCAGCAGTGCTTACAAATGTGACTACATTGGGTTTTCCATTTATCTCTGTGAAGACAATCTTATCACCAAAGTGTTGCTTTATCTTACTTTTCATGTATTTAGAGCTGTACGGGTCGCATTCGCATTCTTCTGGTTCTGTGTATTCTTTCATTTTCTCAACCAGGTCGTTGACAGTTATCTGTTCATCATCGTTTTTCTCCAAATAGTCAACTACTTTCAGAAAAGCTTCATTTCTGATCACATCCTTGGGTCAACCGCTCATTCGAGTGTATTTCGATGCTCGTGGACCATCCTTTGGCAAAAAGATTTGAGGAACGTGTTTTCCCGTTCTAAAGTTGACACTGCACAGTTGGTGATAGACTGCATTTGCTGCTGGTAAGTCTATTGCATACAGCACACGGGCACGAACCGTATCCACCCAGTCATTAGTGAAGCTGTCACATGCTGTAAGAACTTTGGCGAAAAATCCATCGACCTGACTGGAATGAGCTTCCATTCTTGTTTGCGACCATCATATGGATCCGAACAACCGCAAAATAAACAGTCAGTCTTGTAGTCGAAGGGTGTCTCAGTTGATCTAAGGGCAGATTTTGGATCATCTTTATGAGGTAGACTGCCAGCTTGTTTTCTTTTGTATGCTCTGATCACATGGGGGTTTATATATTCTCTTCTGCATTTAATATGGACAATGTCTCCAGGGTTTATTGTCATGTCACTTTGACGACTTTCGCTTGCTCTGAGAATACTTTCACACCCTTTTGCTCCCAATGTCACAATGGGCTTTTCATCTGTCACTGACTCCTTGCAAAATACACATGTGCTTGCCATCCTGCAATACAAGTAAGTATAGCATAATATTATGCATATTGTGCAAGTAGATCTTAAGATTTAGTATCTTTACAGCTCTTAATTATAACAACAGTAAAATGCTGATAATACAAAATAGTACCTTAAGTATTCTTAACTATGTCCCGCTTTGCTCCACGTGGTTGGATCAGACTTCAGCACTCCATGAATTCAGTATGTCTTCTTGCACTCATTGTGATTGAGTAAATAATAAGTGAAGTAAAAAAAAAAGTGAGATGGTTGTTGGTTTACATAAATTTTATCAAGTAAACAATGGTTCCATGAGGTTCCTAATGTCTGAAAACATACAGGAGGACACCTCATTTATGTTGTTGCGACAAATATTTACAAAGTTATAACAATAATTGATCTGCGTGGCATCCATTTTGGATTTTCACACGCTTGTTACTATATCAAAATTCACTAAGCCTCTCCTCAAACTCGTTTGTGACTAATTTGGTGTTTTACTACAATTTTTCACATATCTTCACAGCGGTCGTCCAAAAAGCTGGTTTTCACTCGTGTGTACTACCGTACTTCAGCACCCCTTAAATGGGCCAACTGTACAGAAAAGAAGGTCTGAAATGGATTAATATTGATCTAAATATATTCTCCTTCCATGAATACCTAGAAATAGAGATAAAAAGCAAGATTATATATGATTTGGTTCCAAAATTATGAGCAAAATCATGAAAATTGGAAAAAAATTGGCGGCCATATTGGATTTATGCTAATGAAGGGAAAATCAAATATTAAATTTTATTATGCTAACTATAAGATAGTAACCCAAGTTCATAGGCTGCAGTACAAATTTAATCATATATGGCCATTTAATGACCTAAAATAGCAAATATAAGAATATAAAAAATATTGAAATTTTCGACGGCGGCCATTTTTAAAATGGCTGCCACATATTGTTCCACCAAATTTATTCACCTATACTTTTAGTATGTCTTTCACAACATGTATATGTACCAAAAAAACTTTATTGTGAAACTGTTGCAATTTGTTCAAGGTTGACCCCCTATATCACTCAGATTGCCTGGACTATCTACCATTATATCCAAAACTTGGCAAGCTCTTTGAATTTTGTTTGCGGGAATCAAGCCGGGCATTAGAATAGATAATTTTCGCAAACCTGATACATCACAATGACGTCATATTCGTTTTTATGACGTCATCATTAAGAGGATGAGGATCTTCGCTCGTTTGAGCTGGTTTTTTTACAATATATATATATATATATATATATATATATATATATATATATATATATATATGTATATATAACACATTATATGTATGTATATATATGTATATATATATATATATATATATATATATATATATATATATATTATACACACCCACACATACATGAGAGATAAATAAATAATTCTTTCAACTTAGAATGCCCCATTCAATTACCATCCGGATCATCAGTGGGGCACCGTTCATCATTGATGTTTTGACACTTTTATTCCAGAACCTCTCCGGACGGCTGGTGTCCAACCTTAGTTGTGTCTGAAGGTCATCTAATCAGAGAGAGAGAGATAGATATGTGGATATGAAAGAAGAGCTCTCTGAAGCAAATGTGTAGAGCTCGATGAGCTCGCGACGACGATAGAATAGGACGTGGCCATTTTCAGTGCACCTTTTTGCATTTAAAATGGTTTCCATTCTGTTCCTTAGCAAACTCAACAATCATGTCTAACTCCACTCACTTATTCCTGATTACTGTACAATCAAGCTAGATCTAGGTGTGCACCAATGACCTACGAGTGGAATGCATTGCTGAGTGTATAGCTGTTTGATGAGCTGATTGCATTATGAATGACGACAGGTAATCATAACTGTGCATGAAAGAAAGGTTGAAAGCATTACTTTTGTAGATGTGATGGCCCAGTCGAGGTGTGTGTAGGAGTAAACGTTTGTGTGTGTTCATGCATCGAGAGGAGCACTACATAGGCATCATCATCATGTCCCACCATGACCTATGCAGAGAGTTGGTGCTGCCGAAGAAGTTACTATAAGCTCCAATCCTGGTTAGGTCACCACTCCCACTGAGAAAGTCAGGGCAGGAATTTAGAATTTGCTCATGGTGTCAACGATAGCTCACCTACTCTTTGTGAAGGACACAGTGTGGTCTTCAACGTCCACTAACTAATGCTAGTAAACGGGACAGCCGGTTTAACGTCCATCCGTGGGACGGCACACGCATTGATGAATCACCGTCTGTGAAACACAGGAATGATAGCTTATAGCTGGGTCTGGATTCGAACCCAGGATAGATCAACTTGGAGGTGAGTGTGCATCCTCTCGGGAGTCTTGGCCAGATCCTGCCAGCCCACTCTATAAAGCTCATGCAAAACATCAGTAGATCAGTGATTTAAAATGACAGATATTTGACAAATGATAAATGTTTTATAGGGGCAAAAAGATAGAAAAAAGGTTAAAATGCCTTTCGACCAAGAACAACCTTTTTATTTCTTTACAGCTGCCGAAGTATAGGTTTAGAGGTGGATGGTTTGAACAGCCATGTATAGTTCAGATCATTTCTGTGTCCAAACGAATATGCACTCAAACGGCAAAGTGAACTTGCTTTCTCTTTAATAATTCATCGACGGGGCCTGCATGTCGGACATTTGGTGTGTTGTGCTCATAAGTGAATCGTTGATGGAGCATGATAGGAATAAACTGTATGTACTCACCGACATGCAGTCTCAAACCTCATTGATTCTTCTTTAGTACTTTTTCTGCACCTCAAATCGCACCCTGCACTTCCTGCAATGTCATTGGCCCTACCATTCCAAATGCAACCCATTACATTTTCCTGATAATAACACATTTCATTGCTTTGGACCCTCCTTATCCAGGTCGTGGACAAAAAATGGAAACACCTGGGAAATGAGGGACACCAAGTATATTGAAAGCAATGGCTTCCAGATATGTGTGGCCCATGTGTTAATTAAGCAAATAACATCCCAGCATGCTGAGGGTCGTGTATAAATATGCTGCACATGACTGGTTGTCTATATTTACGGCTAGCATGGCTGCAACAGGAGACCTCAGTGACTTTGAAAGAGGGGTGATTGTTGGGGTGTGTTTGGCAGGAGCTTCAGTGACAAAGACAGATCAACTTGCTGATGTTTCACGACCAATGGTGTCGAAGATGATGTCGGTATGGAACTCCAGGAGAAAGACATAATCAGCAAAGGGCAACAGTGGGCAGAAGTACATACTCCAGGATCATGATATCCATGCATTAATTTGAAATGCAAGGTAAAGCAGGTGAGCAACTGCAGAACAATTGACTGTAAATTTCAACCTGCGGCATGAGCAGCCAGTTTCATCAAAAATGGTTTGCCGAAAGCTCCACAGAATGGGATACCATAATCGGGTTGCAGTGCACAAACCACTCATCACACCTGGCAAAGCACATTTGCAAGCCCAGTGGTGCAAAGAGCACGGGCAATGGATACCAAGCAGTGGAGAAATTTGATATGGTCAGATGAATCATCCTTCATCATGTTCTTGGCAAACGAACGAGTGCACATGTGGCGCCAACCTAAAGAACTCGACAACCGAGTGCTTGGTTCCAACAGTGAATGGTTCTGGTGGTTCTGTAATGTTGTGGGGCCCATTTTCCTTGCTTGGTTTGTGTGCACTCATTCCATTAGAAGGCAAGGTCAATTATCATCGCTACTTAATGGTGCAAAGTGATCATCTTCACCTTATGTTGCTGCATTTCTTTCCTGCCCAGAGGGGTGTCTTCGAGGATGATAATGCCCCCATCGACGGAGCACGTGTGGCTGCCCAATGGTTTGATGAGCATGACACTGATGTTATTCATATGTGATGGCCTTCTCAATCAGCAGATCTGAACCCAATTGAGCATTTATGAGATATTCTGGAACGATGCCTGAGACTGTTTTTTCTACCACCATCAAACAAGTGTGAGTTGATTGATTTTTTATTTCGTGGAAGAATGGTGCCGCATCACTCCCACAGAATTCCAGATACTGATGGACTCTGCCAAGGTGCATACAGGCCATACTGGCCACACGTGACAAAACGCCCTATTAAGTGAGTTTACATTGGTGTTTCCATTGTTTTGTCCACTGCCTGTACCTCTTCTGCACCATAAACCACCCACATTGGGTCATGTTAAGTCATATTAATGAACTCAACAATACAAGGAAATACAGGGAAATTGGACACAGGAGGGGGCCACTTGGCCCATCATGCCTATGCTTTATTACCAAATTAATTCAATCTATCAGTTTATTTACTTAATTTCACGGGAGTGGATGGGGTGGTCGTTCAATGGTGGGACTAGCACATTAATATTGGTATTTTGTGTGGGGGAGGTTCAGGGGTTTGGAAAAGTGATCAGTGATGAACGAACACCGACAGCACATTCACCATTCACAAGACCCTCACACGAATGGGTATTCTAATGGTTCATGAAGTTTATTAGGAATTATTTATCCCTTTAATTTGCAAGCATAGGAAGATTTACCCGTTTTTGAGAACCTTCCAGCCCCCCGACCCTCACCCCTCCACCTTCCTCTTTTACAAGCATCCTCCAATTACTCAACCAGCCTTGACACTGCATACAAAAAAAGCATATAAAGTTTCAAACTAAAATAAACTCAACAAGTTTTCATTATTTTTCAGTGAAGGGAATTTGAGATGGAATGACATTTTCAAGTTACATTTTAGTTTCCCCATCCCAAGTCCTGAAGGCATTTGTAGAAGAAGAAGAATTCCTTCTTCACATCTTCAGACGCATAGGGCCATGGCCGCCGAGGCAGTTTTCCATTGGATCGGGGGCACAATCCTGGGCGGATCACCACTCCAACACAGGCATTAATATTCCACTTTAAAGTATTGTTGTGGGGACATGAATCGGGGTTAACTGGTGTAAAATAGTTTGGTTATACCATAAATACATGTTTAGTACAAGTGTGTGGTTTCTGCATAAAATTATAGAGCACATGTCAAAATATATTCAGGAGATGATAATGGTGACCCCCCTTCCCCTCTGAAATGTGTCCACAAGTCTCCCCACTCTTCCTCCTTAGTTAATCTTTATATCATTCCCTTCATAATCTGTCTATTTTTTTTATATAACCAGCTCCGCAATCCCAGCGAGCCCCACTGCTCCCAGGACAGAAAAAGTACTGCCTCACAATTGCACACCAAGTTAACTACGGTCGGTGCTGGGAACTGCCAACACCGCCTGAAACCGCTCCTGTTTGTGGGTGTGGCTTGAGAATCAAGATGAGGTTGGAGAACCAATCGGGCGTACTGTGGCGATGTAAGAATAGCTGTTCGGTGGGGTCAGTTTGCAGCAGCCAGAATGAGCAGTTGAGGGGAGAGGAACTCAACCAGCAGCTCAGAAAGGGCAGTGAGTTGGCTCAGGGAGCTCTGGATGAGCATCTCAAGGGAGTCACCAGCAAGCAGCTCAGGGCGCAGGACCAAGAGTGAGATGAGGCTTAGCAGCAGTGAACAAACGTACAGACCACAAGAGCCTACAAAGCCGGATGTGGCCAGCCAGACCATCTCTTCCTGCCAAAGCTCCCTTCTCCGAACCACAACACCGACCCCATGCAGACATCACATGAAGACAAGGTTTCTCTTCTGTGTCTTGTGACCTATCCCTGTCTGAATATATGTCGTGTGAATGGGATAAGATAACGTGATAAGCCGTCAAAGTTTGTGGGCACATGGGTTATAAAGAATGAATAATCATTGTGATACGTGTGCCTTTTTCCTCCTTATTCTCCTCATTCCCTTTTGTTTTTGCCCATTTGTTAAACCTGTTACCATCATTGGAGTGTCAGCCTGGTGTGCGGTTCGTGATTTGGAATAATAAACGTGGCACGAGTTAAACTTGCGGCCATTGGAAATTTGACACGGAACGCTCGTCAGGAGGTTGTAACCATCACAGTTAATTTCCCTGGAGTTCGCTCGGCCCCAAATCCTAAATTAACGGGGAAATTGCCACAAGCGACAGATCTCATTAGAGTTTCTGCAGGTCAGAAACTGAAGAAAATATCTGTTTGGCTTTCCCGGCAGATAGTGTATTGTCTCTAAGGACCATCCATCGCTAAATTCGCTCTGGGTGGAGGATTTGTCCTCGAGCCCACTGCACCGTTACAATATATACTGGCACTTATAGTCCAGACCAGGAAGATGAAATATTATCCCAATGTCCCCCTCCCTCCCCCCAATTCCTGCATGGGAGTAATTATTGAGCAATCTGGATTCTTTCCAATAAACAGGTAGCAGGATAGTAATTCGTAGATCCAAGTCACGCACACCTTCACAAACAATAATTGGTGCACAATGCTGACTCTGAACTATGTTAAGACAAAATATTCCATAAAATTTCACATACTAGCTTATTGCTAGGAAGGAAGATACTTGTACTACCGAAGTCACCGCGAAAAGGGTCAGACTTATCGCACCGATGGTTTCAAGTTGAAGGAATGGAAAAGTGTTCACGTCAGTAGGAAAAGCACGTGATGAATGTTTAATATGTGAACGTGAGTATCCTGGGAGAAAGACACTTTCATTACCTATTAACATCAGCTGAGGATTCCAAAGGACTTTATTACACCCCCGATTCACACCTGCAGGAAACTCAATGTGGGCACAAAACCGACGGTATCCTCACTATCCTCCTCTTTTGTACCCACTACTGTAGATTGTAACCGTTTTAAAAATATTTTTTGGAACAAAAATTGCCAGAACCAGACAGCAAACCAAGTCCACTATAATAGCCTAACCCCTACCCCCTCACTATTCCAGCCCTTTACACTGGTCCATTCCAAAGCATCCTTGTTGAGGTTACTCCCATTGCTTTATCTGCCATGGTCATAAACATGAACTCTTCTAGTAGCTCACTCGATCCTATTCCATCATCTCTACTGAAATCATGTTTATCTGCCATTTCCCCTATTGTTGCTTCTATGCAGCCTGTGACTGCTGTTTGCATCATTTTCTGGAAGCACAGCACATGCAGTGCCCCTGTTTCTAGTAAGCTGGTACTCATTTTGCCGACCTCGGAAGGATGATGGGCTAAGTCAACCCACTTGGTGTTATTTACCGGCACGACAGGGGCTCAAACTTAAGACCCTAAAATCTTAAGCCAGTCACCTTAACTGTTAGGGGCCAACACTCGGCTTTCCCCAATTGTCATAAATATAGTCAGCAAATGACTTAGAACTGGTGTAGTGCCATCCTTCCTCAAACTTGCAGCAATTGCCCCCTTCTTAAAAAACACAATCTTGACCATGATGTCCTCTCCAATTGCAGGCTCATCTCTAATCTATCTCTTTTTAATCTAAAATTTTAGAAAAGGTACTGGCCTCTCTGTTGCAGCATCAGCTGGATTCCAATAAGCTTTACGAGACATTTCCGTCTGGTTTTAGACCTGCACACAGTACTGAAACTGCTCAACTTAAAGTGGTCAATGACCTTCTCAAGGTTGCAGATTCTGGCCCTCCTAACCATTTGTGGCTCTCCTCATTTTTCTCGATCTGAGTGTGGCTTTTGACACCATGGATCATAAAATCGAACTGCAGCGCCTTAAGAACCTCGTAGGTCTTTCTGGTGCAACCTTGCAGTGGTTTTCTTCATGAATATGTCACTCTGGGTATATCTAGATCCAACATCTGTCCTGCTACATTTGGCATTCCACAGGGTTCAGGTTTGGGACCCATTTTATTTATAATTTACCTGCTCCCCCTTGGTCACATATTCAGGAAGCATGGTATCGGTTTCCATTGTTATGCTGACGACACTCATGTCTAATTGCAAACCCTGCCCGATATCCATCTTGTAATTTCCAGGGTGAACATCTGTTTAGATGAGGTGAAGACATGGATGGATGCCAACTTTCTGTAACTCAGTCGCAGTAAGACTGATGCTCTACTTATTGGGACTCCTGATCAGACTAAATTTTTGACAACAACCATATTCTAATTTTTTATACCTTGGTCGAGGCTCGTATGAGAGCAAACACACAACTCACAGCAAGGAGGCATGAGACAAGAGGGGCGGGAGTGGAAGGGACAAAACAGTGGGGAACAGACACATTAGGTGAACTGTGGAAGGGAGAGGGATGGGGATGGGACGGGGAACATGGCGAAGAGAAGATGGACATTTCAGGGACTTTCAGGAAGGAAAGCAGGAGAAATGAAGGAAGTGGGCTTGGGTGGATTATCGGGGGTAGAAAAGATCGAGGATTTGGATGGGGGAAGATAAGAGGTGGTGGTGAACAGCTGTTTTGAAAGCCTGGAGGGAAGAATGGGAAAGAATAGAGTGAGGAAGTTTATTCCAAAGGCGGGAAAAAAGAGGAATGAAAGAGTGAAGATGAGCAGTGATTCGTGATTTTGGTATTTTTACCAGAAGGGGGTTGTTGGCGGACCTTGAGCGCCCTGTGGAAATGTGGTGGGGACAAATCGCAGAGAGAGCAGGGGGGGCAAAGCTGGAGAGGAGTCGGTAGAAGACAGAAAGACCACCGACCAACCTGCGGTGATTGAGTGAGAGGCCCAAAGACTCAGCTTCATTGCGGGAGATGCCGATGATCTTAAATGCCCTGGTTTCGACAGCGTTAAGCCGAGAAAGGTGGGAGGCAGGAGCACCAGCCCAGCGGGGAGAGCAGTACTCCATCAGGCTACGGACAAAAGCTTTGTAAGTGGTCAGGAGCTCAAGAGGGCCGAGGAAGGACTTAGCACGATGGAGGATTCCCAGTCGGCGACTGGCTTTTGAGGCGAGGTTGGAAATGTGACTGTTAGTCACATTAAATTGTAATTAATGGGCGAGTTATTCCACTTTCCTCCTTGGTCACCAATCTGGGTGTTACATTCAATCAATTTCTGTCTTTTGAAGCACACATAAAGAGAGTGCGTCATACTTCATTTTTCCACCTCAGAAACATTGTCAGATCGAGATCTTCCTTAAAGATGCCTGATGCAGAGAAGGTCATGCATGCCTTTATCCCTTTCAGACTCGAATACTGCAACTCTCTTTATTGGTCTACCTGGCAAATCCCTACAAAAGCTGCAATATGTTCAGAATAGTGCTGCACAGGTTTTAACCAAAACAAAGAAAATAGAGCACATCACTCCTTCCTTGTACTGGTTCCCAATGAAATATCGAATCGAGTTTAAATTTTTACTTTTGGTTTTTTAGATTTTACATGGCACCAGCTCCACATACTTGCAAATTTTACTTGTCCATTACATGCCCACACGCACCCTTAGGTCTAGCACTGCCAGTCTCCAATCTGTGCCCAGGATGCAGCTCCGCACCATGGGGTATTGGGCATTTAGCTTCATTGCACCTCGCCTGTGGAATAAGCTCTCAGATCACCTGAAGGCACCCGGTTTGATTACAGTTCTTAAATCAAAGCTTTAAACCCATTTTTACTGCTTTGTTTTTAAGTAACCTGCTTTGCAAAAAGGGTTGGTCAAGGATATTATTATTTCTATGATATGTCATTTCCCCTTTCCATTGTTATTTTTCTCACATGTAATTTGACATTTTCCATTTTTATTTGTATTGTATATATTTTAACTTTTTCCGTTGTTATTTATATTGTACGTAAATTCCCTTTCCATTGTTATTTCTATTGTATATAATTTCATGGTTTCCATTGTTATTTCCATTGTATGTCATTTGACTTTTCCATTGTTGTTTCCATTGTATGTAATTTGACTTTTTCCATTGTTGTGTCTGATGTATGTAATGAGACGTTTTCCATTGTTATTTATTTGTATGTAATTTGACTTTTTCCAATGTTATGTGCATTGTATGCAATTTGACTTTTTCCATTGTTGTTTCTATTGTATGTAATTAGACTTTTTCCATTGTTATTTTTATTTATGGTCTATTGTATTGTCCCCTTCCACTCCAAAAAGAAAAAATTATGGTTTATTTGTTTCAACTGTTTGAAAGGCCCCAGCTGCATGGGTTTCCCTTATAAGGCACTTCAATGCGCGAGGAGACCATTAGGCCCAACAAATACTGTGCAATGGTTGCCAACTTATGTTTGTTTGTCTGTGATCTATTCTTTTTAAATACAAAGCATCAAGCAGGGAAGCAGCATGTACCATTTTCAAAGTCTTTGGCCCAACTAGGTCCTGAGAATTTGTTTTGTGGCCTGCTCGCATTGTTGTCATTTGTTCTTCCTGTTTGTTGTCATTTTTTCCTTCGTTCGTTTCTCTTTCAATTTTCATATTGTTAGTGACTTTCCCCTTCCTTCTTTTCCCTGGTATTCCTCATGGTCTGATAAGCTTTTGTCTCCCAGTCAGGGGGGAGCCTTATGCTCCCCTTCATCATGCCTCTCCCTCTTTCCACTTTACCCACCCTTCACTCTTAGTATTGTTTTTCTCCTGAGAACTCCAGCATGGTGAGCAGATGACATAACTGCCTGCGTTTTAATATCCTGCCAAAGTCCGCTGTCCAACCAGTGAGACTTTGTCAGGAATGTGTTGTTAGTGGTTTAAGGTTGAAGATTTCTTCTGCCTGATTTCTCTAGCCCGGGGCTTTGACATGTTGTTTCAGATGACAATGGTGCTTGCAGAGTTCTGATGCTGGTGGACTGCTGCTCTGTCGGCTGGGACACTGGCTGACTTTGCAGTTGAGTCTCTCTCAGAGACCGAGGAGAGAGTGGTGACCATCCGCCTGTACAATGAGGGCATGAGTGACTCTGATGTCAAAGTCTGACTGAGTTGCTACTGGGACATCCAAGACCAAGTACGGCTCATCTGAAATGGCCTTGGCGCATCAACCGGGACTCGGCAGTAATGAATCAAGCTGTGGACAAGGGAAGATGGCATGGCCTCCCACATCCCTAACAGGATTATAATCGGAATGGACCAAAGTCAAGTCTTTTATGCCTGGCAGAACAACAAGCCACCAAAGGCCAACTTATCTGTGGGGCTCAAAGCCCCCCTCCCCCAAACCTTGTGTGACTAATCTTTGTTTGGAGTAGTGTCTGTTCGGGTGAGGGGTCAGGATCAGCCGTGGATGGCTGCAGGCTGCTGTTGGAAGGTTTCCCCCCAAAATCCCATCTCGTTTTATCTTCCCCTTTCCATTCCCCCCTTTTCCCAGCCCTCAATCCCCTTCCCCCAGACTCGAGAGGTGACTGTGTCCTTGGAAGAGGTGCTAAAAGAAATGGGCCTCCTCTTCTAGGGCAGCGAGACCCTTGTGGAAGGAGGGTTTCTTTCCCCGGAAGGGGAGCATTCTACTCAGCTGCCTGTGGAGAATATCTGCATTGATGGGGACTGGGTCTCTGGTATCCTCCCACCACCCAGGAGGGTGGTAGGAAGAGTAACCGGAGAAGGTATGAACATGGTAGTTCCTTACTCCTCCATACACATGCGCACTCGGTTCGCATGTGTATGTAGGAGAAAGGCAAACCCCAAGCTCGTGTACGAGCAAGGAGGGTGGAGCTCAATAGGTCCCGTGACTCCCCTTTTGTGATTTGCACTTTTAGGTGTGTTGTTTAATTTACTAACACCTATGAAGTTAAAGCAAACATGTTAGAATGTATGGGTAGTCAGTACCATGGTCCAGAGGATTGTTTTCAGGAGTTGCACAATTCCAATTTTGCACGAATGCTATGCTCTGCACGGTGAGTACAGATATCTGCATGCGAATTGGCGGTACGGAGAGTCGTATTGATCTGGACACTCACCGTCCTGCAGGGTTCCTGATGAAGAGCCCTGATTTCAAGGTCTTGAGTTTCAAAGAAATTATCTTTGGACGATTGGCCTTGCTCAGGGTGGTTGTTTTGTCAACCTCCCTGACCCTGGTCAATGTGTATGCTCCTCAGAGTGCATGGGAAAGGGTGGAGCTCCTGCCCCAGTTGGGGCTCCTCCTTTCCACCTCTGCCCCTGGGATTTTTTGGGGGTGATTTTGATATAAAGGTGGCCAAATTGGTCCAGAATTACTCAAAGCGGGCCCTAAGAAGGCTAATTCAGGGTTTCAAGATGAGAGACACATGTGCACAAAGGAATAACTTCACATGGACCAACACAGCTGCAACCTGGCAGGGTAGATTTAATAATTTCTTTTTGACACCTTGAACATGGTACTTCACGTGATGGCCTTTTCTGATCAGTGTTGTTTGTCTTTGGACGTAGAACTAGATGGAGTGCATGCCTGGTGCTTTAAACTCTGGAAGCTTAACTGTCACCTTTTGTGGGATGGCAGTTTTGTGTGGTCCTATGTTCGGAAGTATCGGGATTGCAAACGGTTTGGTGCCTCTTTCCTTCCTTGGTAGCTTGGTGGGAAGAGGGGAAACGAGAATATTTGAGATGCTTGCAGGCTTACCTCCAACGCTTGCACAAGGAACTCTGCAAAGGGGTTTACCTGTCCAAAAATATCCGCTGGGCTAAGTGGAGGGTGGCCGTCATCTTTTGGAGCAGAATGAGGTATTGGAGGGGAATGAAAAGTGTACCAGATATTTTTCCCAACATTGTGCTCGGCACAAAGGCTATTTTCCTCATATTAAGGCAGAGGGAGGCTTCGTTTCCAACCTTGGCCAGATTACTGAAGCTGTGGAGGACTATAACTCCAGGCTTTTTGCAAAGCTTCCAGTGGATCACTCTGAGATGGCCGGTTTCTTCAGCCACATGCATAATCGATCGACCCATAAAACAGCAGGATTATTTTGAGAAATCGGTGAGCCTGGAGGAATTGTCCTCTGCCGTTCAGGTTCTCTGGCTGCAAATAAAACTCTGGGTGATGATGGCCTCCACGCAGAGTTTAATCACAGCCTTTGGCATGTCCTTGGAGAAGACTATTTGCAGGTAGTACGGCAGTTAGCGGCCTCTCCCAGGCTTCCAGATTCGATGCACCATGGTGTGCTGACCCTTGCACACAAAAAGGGTAATCGGGAGGAGTTGTCTAACTGGCACCCAATCACTTTACTGAATGTGGACTATAAAAATACTAAGGTGTTGGCAAGGCGGGTGCACGGTGTCGTGAGGGGCATTTTGCATCCGCACCAGACTTGTGCTGTTCCAGGTCTCACAGTGTCAGACAGCGTGGGCCTGGTTTGAGAGATGATCCAGTTTGCGGAGGAAAGAGGCCTCCTACTGGACATCGTCAGTTTGGACCAGAAGAAAGCTTTCAATAGGGTGTCTCATGAGTACATGATGTCCGCTTTGGAGCGTTTTGGTTATGGACGAAATTCGTTGCATTGGGTCAGCCTCATATATAGGGACATAAGAGCCTGTGTTTTAGTCAATTCACATCTGTCAGGAGCTTTTCCAGTCACTTATGGGGTTTGCCTTACTCCTCCTTACACATGTGAACTGAGTGCACATGTGTATGGAGGAGTAAGGAAATTGTTTGTCTGTCTGGAAGTGAAACAAAACTGAAAAACATTCCAAACAGGAAACGTACGCTTTTTAGAAACGTGATAAATGACACAAAAATCAGGCACGAAGAACTAATTTAACGTGTTAAATAAGGTGGTGTAAAAGACAGTGCATCAACGGTGGTACAATGCTTTTTATTTTCTACAGCATTTAATTTGGTTTTATAAATTTCAATTGAAGTACATATTTGAACACTGTCGAACACAAATAGCCTTATTTACACTTCCAAACACCTTCAGTTCAGCAATACTCTCCCCAACTCTCACCCCATTCATTCTCATTCTTTTTCGCTCTTTTTTTTTCCTCTCGCTTTCTGTCTGTCTATCTCTCTATCTCTCTCTCTCTCTCTCTCTCTCTCTCTCTCTCTCTCTCTCTCTCTCTCTCTCTCTCTCTCTCTCTCTCTCTCCCTCTCTTTCTCTTTCTCTTTCTCTTTCTCTTTCTCTTTCTCTTTCTCTTTCTCTTTCTCTTTCTCTTTCTCTTTCTCTTTCTCTTTCTCTTTCTCTTTCTCTTTCTCTTTCTCTTTCTCTCTCTCTCTCTCCCCCCTCCTCTCTTAACCCCCCGCCACCGTCTTGCCTCCTCTTACGTCTCTCTTCTCCCCTCTCTCTCCTTTCGCCTGATACACATAATTGTGTTGTTGAAGTAAGTGTGAAAAATGAAGACGAGGATCACCGTAACCCTCAGTACCTGTAATTTGACAATTTTCCTTCACAAGCCCGTTGGGAGGACGTCACACACAGTTAGTGTGACGTCATATTCCTGAATGACTGCGTCATGGAATTTGGAAACTAATAATTGAAAGAGCATGCACCTTCCATTCCGCTCCATGGCTCCACCTACCCGACCCAGCGAGCACCATTGACCGTTAATAAGTTTGGTCTCGTGGTGACATCATTCGTGTAATGAGTCCATATTACCTGAAAGCGTCTCTCAACCACCCTTGCCCTCCTCTTCCATGCCAGGAGCTCGGTGTGAACGCTCCCACCACCACTAGGCCCAAGTGGTTTCTGATCTCTGTATTTTGACGTTTGACGATCTCACGTGCTCAGCACAAACCGCCAAGACGTAATCACCTCACGATGTTGAAAAAGTAAGAAAGGAGCTTTATACATGTTCGATCTGGGAAGGTCGTGGGAACGAAATACAACAACTAACATTCCAACAACCAACTTCATTAATCTTTCAATATGAATGACTGATGCAGGTCCACACTCTGGTCTTCAGGACGTTTACGATGAGTGGTACTCACCGATCCCAGTTCGATTATCACTCCGTCACAGGATAGCGACTCGGGGATGGATAAGTCGCCTCCAAAGACACTAAGAGATCTTTAACGACCACCAACAACCGGTGATAATTATTAGGTCAACAACCGGTCATCTGGTGATCATTGAGGTTTCGCAGTCATGTGATTTAACCCCCAAGGGAGGGGACATGTACATATAAACACCGGGCACACGATGCCTCCACAATTCCCAAGGTTGAGAACACCCTGTGGTCAGAAGGATGATTTACCCGGCATGCTCTTGGCTCCGCCCTTCGACCCGAAAAAGGAGCGAGCGTGCGCTCTTGGCTCCGCCCTTCGACCCGAAAAAGGAGCGTGCGTGCGCTCTTGGCTCCGCCCTTCGACCCGAAAAAGGAGCGTGCGTGCGCTCTTGGCTCCGCCCTTCGGACCCACCCAGTTCTCCCAGGCAGGGCTCTCTCCTCCATAAGGATCGCACTGAACGCGCAGCTTTAACGCAGAGATTACTCAATCGGACGTCTGCAGGTACAACTATTGGGTGTCCCCTCTCATCTTTCTCCTTTTATACAGATATTTTTCCCCCCTTTTTTACAAAAATCATTTTCCTCTAGTGCCACCCCAATAGCTCGGGGGTAGGGCAGATCTATTTGTGTCAGTATATTATGGAAAAAAGTTTCTTCGTTTCATCAAACACTTCAATGTTGTGATGTTCTCATTTGTTTCCTTATTTGCAGGATGGAGCAGGAAGGCGAGGGGTGACGGCAGGCGGGAGACGTGCTACGGAGAAACCCTGAAGACTAGACCCTTTCCCCGTGCCCACGACGGTCCAAACTCAGAAGACACGGCTCTCTGAATCGCGAACGCGACTCCAGGAGCCTGGGATGGCTTTAAGGGTCTTCACGGTTCATTTGAACTAACAGTTCAAATGAGCAACAGCAAATTACTCGCCGTGACTTCGTTGGACTGGACCACCCTCAAGGAGCCACCCAAGATGGAAGTGCACTAATTGCTCGAGTGCTTTCAATGTGATCCTCGATATCTCGTCTCCGGTACTGAGCCACGGACAAGGAACGTCATTCTCGCTCAGGTACGTTTATGGGTGGCTTTGATGGCGGTCCACTTGGGGGAAACGGTGTTTGTCCTCGGAAACAGCAAAGGTATAAGGAGAGCAGGTGATGCTCTGCCAGTGGGTGGTAGCACGATCCATATTGGATCATTATATATGGTTCAGTCATGACGTCAAAGCCAAATGAACTTTGCAGTTAAAAAGTGTAAAGTTAGTTGCACATTGTAAGACACACTCAACATGGATGATAAATCTCGAAAATACTTCAACATGATCAATCATCTCTTATACTCACACCACATCTGCCAGCATTAGTTGGTGGATGTTAAAGATCCGAGGATGTCCTTCCGGAAGAGTAGGCGAGCTATCGCCGGCAACCTGAACGGATTACAAAATTCCTGCCCGAACTACTGCTGGGAAGGCAATGGCAAACCACCTAGAGCAGCCCCTGCTCAGGAAGCTGCTTCGGCAGCCGCGGCGCTCTGTAACGGAGTTACGGAACATCAGAGATCACCATACTCGCACTCGCGGTTAAAAGGGATGGCTTTGATTGATTTGTCTCATCAGGATCCTTTATGATTTACAACTATCTTCACCCGTGCGTTTCTTAAAAGCTCCAGCAGGAAATTAATCCGTTTATATACTGTTTGACTCCGACAGTGATTGTGAAGGTTGCGGAGAACAGTCGTCCATGGGATGCCCAAATGAACAAAGTTGGTGAGACTACAAAAAGATCTTGGTTATGTTTGTAGGTATAATACAAGACCCTGATGGTATTGATGGCATCTCCTGAAACCGCAGCATATCCATCTCTATCTCTATCTCTCTCACTCTCTCTTATGACAGGTTGGTGGCTGATTGGTCCTCGCCCTTCCCGAGCACAAGTAGGTCACTCAGATTCATCCAGTAACCAATTCTCTGTTACCGTCCCTCCAAAAAAAGGAGGAGGTTTACCACTTACCATCTCTTCTTTGTTTCCTGTTTCTCTCATCTTTGGAATTACTTAGTCTGTCCAGTCATAAAATCGTTTTAGGTGGTGGCCACCACCCTCCTCTTGTGCCCAAACATCCTTACATATCTTATATACATATTCTCACTGCCACCACCTTTTTGTACACTTGCAACATTGTCCACCCTTTTTTTTGGGGGGAAGGGGGGGAGGCATTGTCCCTTATTCATCTGTTCCACTGTTTTTGGGTTGCTCTATTTTTATTTTTATTTGTATACCTTGTCGAGGCTCGTATGAGAGCTAACGCACAGCGCACAGAAAGGGGGCATGAGACAAGAGGGGTGGGAGTGGGAAGGACAAAACAGTGCGGAACAGAGACATGAGGAGATTTGTGGAAGGGAGAGGGATGGGGTGGGGAACATGGGGAATACAAGATGGACATTACAGGGACTTTCAGGAAGGAAAGCAGGGAATTTGAAGGAGGTGGGTTTGGGGTGGATTAACGGGGGTAGAAAAGATCGAGGATTTGGATGGGGGACGATAAGAGGTGGTGGTGAACAGCTGTTTTGAAGGCCTGGATGGAAGAATGGGATTGAATAGAGTGAAGGAGTTTATTCCAAAGGTGGGAAAAAGAGGAATGAAAGAGTGAAGGTGAGCAGTGATTCCTGATTTTGGTAGTTTTACCAGAAGGGGGTTGCTGGCGGACCTTGAGCGCCCTGTGGAAATATGGTGGGGACAAATCGCAGACACAGCAGGGAGGGCGAGACCGGAGAGGAGACGATAGAAGACAGAAAGACCACCGACCTGCCTGCGGTGAGAGAGTGAGAGTCCCAAAGACTCAGCCTCATCGTGGGAGACACCAATGATCCGAAATGCCTTGGTTTCCACAGCGTGAAGCCGAGAAAGGTGAGAGGTAGGAGCACCAGCCCAGAGTGGAGAGCAATACTCCATCAGGCTGTGAACAAAAGCTTTGTATGTGGTCAGGAGCTCAGGTGGGCTGAGGAAGGACTTTGCACGACGGAGGAAGCCCAGTCGGCGACTGGCTTTGGAGGCCAGGTTGGAAATCTATCACACATCACACTCCATCATTCAGATTTTCCACGAGCTTCATTTCTGTATAAGAACGTTCATTCGTTCATTGTGATGAGCTGTGGTTTTTGCATCAGTTTCTTGCACGGGCTCAGCAATGCCACCGATGCAGTGTTCTTGTGTATATTTTATCCTTGAGCTTCGTTCCACTGTCTCAAAGGTTTTATTACTGCAACACATCCTTTAAATCCCGATTTCAAAAGTGACCTTCGTACCGTTGATGTATGGACAATGACACCTGAGCCTTCTCCCAGTTCTGTTATCAATTCAATACTCGTCATTTCTTTTCTTTAAGGCCATTGTTACCTCTGCCACTGAAGGTGGAATGAGGTTATGTTTTCACCCCTGTTTGTCTGTCCGTCTGTCTGTTACTTATGAAAATTGAATATTTTTCAAGTATATTGGTTGGTTGGTCTGTCTGTCTGTCTATCGCCTATGGGTCACAATTTGAAACCAATCTTCACAAAACTTCACCAAGATGACTGGTCATAAGTTGATTTTGAGGTCAACATGGGCCAAAGGTCAACAACTTAGGTCAAAGTTATAAAATCATCAATTTTCATCCGATTGACTAGAAATTTGTCAAGGATTTGCATTTCAGGTCACTGAATTCAACCACCAATTGTTTTGGAGGTCAACATAGGCCAAAGTAAAACAACTTCAGTGTGATTACTAAAATCCTCAATTTTCATCTGATTGACTTAAATTTGATGAGGATTTGCATATCAAGTAACTGACTCAATTCAACCATCAATTATTTTGAGGTCTGAGGGTCAAAAGGTTAACATAGGCTGAGTTTCTAAAAGTCAATTTTCATCCGATTGACTAGAAATTTGAAGAGGATTTGCATATATCGTGCTCTGCACA